>NC_139709.1:25417618-25830118 GCF_964188405.1 Protomyctophum parallelum | reverse complement strand
ACAGAACTATAACTGCCTGAAGGCAGAACAGAGCTCACAGAACTATAACTGCCTGAAGGTAGAACAGAGCTCACAGAACTATAACTGCCTGAAGGTAGAACAGAGCTCACAGAACTATAACTGCCTGAAGGTAGAACAGAGCTCACAGAACTATAATTGGATAGACATGTCTTCATCTTGAGAGAATAAGGTATTTCCTGAGAAACAGGGAGAGATAGTTTGATAAGGTTTGGCTGCCCCTTGTCCATTACCTGAGTAGAAACAATTAATAGACAGGATACCATTGATATGGTTGACTGTACGCCATTTTCAGATGTTTTCCATGAGCTTTCTATCATCTTAGTATGCAGTATATCAGTATGCAGTTTCACTGAGCAGTATGGGTGGGAGGGTTAAGGGATTTCTTTCTCTTTTTTGTCTTGTTTATTTTTTCTTTCATTTTGTTTCATTAAAAAAAGAAAAAAAGTATTTCATATCATAATGTTTGTAACAATTTATAATCAACATTGCATGGGCATGCAGGGTGGCATGCAGTTACTTTTTATTTCATATTTTTAAATCTGACCAATGACGGGTGGCATTATACGCCCTTCATCCATCCGTCCATTAGTACTTTTGTGTCATCTCCCTATATACGGCCTTTGTTTGGGATCCAATTTGAAAGAAGATCCGTACACCTACCAAGACAGCTTTTAACACATTTCAGCATGCCATGCCCAAGGATGTTCCTATATAAAAACATCATCCGCTCCCTGCTGCCTTCATTTTGGTTCAGCTCTGATTTCAATGGAGCTTCAGAAGCATGTCAAGCATTCCACGGTAAAGAGTATCAGGTCAAGGTTATTGCAGCCATATTGTTACGTGTTACGTGTACTGCTGGGCGAGCATCTATTATTTCCAGAGGTGAGGATATGAGACTTGCCTTCTCTTCTTCTTATATTGTCTTATGAAAGTTCTGCAGGAAAGAACTAAAACACACCTCTCTAATGTTGTTCATAGCTGCTTGTTATTGCCACAAAATGTTATGATATCAGTAAGGTTTAGCTATACGTTCTGCAGGCATCAACGGTTTTCATTAAGGTTGAAAATAAAACTCAACCTATAATGACCACTCACTGTCTTTTAACTGATTTTGGAAACTGGAGTAGATCAGAATTTCATATGTTTTGTCTTGTGCCTTGCTCCACTGGATTGATTTTCACCACTGTGACTTGGGACTTACATGCACATGTGTGACTTACTCCCACCTCAAAAAAGCAGGCTTTGGAATAGAGTAGACCTTGGAAAAGGTGCCAACGTTATGCTAAATATATGTTGATTGTATTTTGTTACTCAGTGATTACAGTATAGCTGTTTATATTGTCACATACAAGGTTCCAAGGTTTGTGTCAAACAGTTAGAGAAGTTGAGGCGCTGCCTTCAGAGAAGCTGGAATTGATGAAGCGGAAAACGTCATGCTGAGTATATAATGAGTGTATAATAACGATAATGTTAGTGTTACGCCTCCTAACCTTTTCCCACTTCATTTGGTTACATAGTTCATATTGTGTTATTTCATTTGCATAATGGTTAAAAGCTGTTAATGGGGCATGCAAACCTCGCACCTTTGGTATGCAAATTCAGGGGGTGCGCCATTTTGAATCACTATACCTGGCCAACAGAGAGGCATATATATAGCAGAACAACATCAGTGCATCATCACCTAATCATAACCAATATAACATTTTAACTATTTTCTATAGTGCTGTGCTAATTATGTGTAAAATAGTCAAAGACTGAACTCTCTAACAAGCAAACGCAAGGCTTGGAAGTCCGATCAGTGTGTGTGTGTGTGTGTGTGTGTGTGTGTGTGTAAAAACATAACTCTATGGTAAAACACGGCTCATTAAAAGAACGCGCGAGATGTGTGTTGGCAATGTTTACAACTTTGGACGAGTGGAGTTGGACCCAGTCAATGCAGAGTTGGCACCACCAGGCACCACCAGGCATCACCAGGCAGGCTCAAGTCTCGCCATGCCTACAACGAGGCAGCTCAAGAGATGCTACAGTCGATTCCTAAGGACTTGTCCAGAGACGCCTGGCTGGCAGCATCCTGGAAACAGTCGTGGGAGACGGCCGGACCCTCCCGGATCCAACAATACATCCGGGACACAGCAGGTGGCGTAAAAGTAGAAAACATGCCACGCCATCTATGGACCTCGCTGAACCGCCTGCGCTGTGGCGTGGGACGCTTCAAGGCATCTATGAGGAGGTGGGGCCTATCGGACAATGCGGCATGCGAGTGAGGCTGAACAGACTGCCCCCTATACAGCCCACCCTCAGAAGCTGGCCTTTTTTACTTAGGACCGTGAGACGAGGGCATGGCTGCATGACACTGAGTTGGCCATCTGATGATACACGAAAGAAGAAGAATGCAGAGTTAAGCTCGGCTACAGGTGGCTAACAACAAAGTTTGCCTGATGATTAGTCACTCTTGTGGTGTTTTCTCCTCTCCCCCTTCCATAATGATATGTCCCTGTGGGGTCCGCGTCGGTCGGAGATATTCAATAATTAAATGGCCGCGTGGTTGTTTGACACTGACAGACAGATGGAGCAGCAGGTAGGAAACAGGTCGCTACTGCCTGATCGGCCCATAACACAAACGTATAACGGTGTGTGTGAGATATATGAGAGAGAGAGAGAGAGAGAGAGAGAGAGAGAGAGTGAGAGAGAGAGAGAATAGAGTTATATACCATAATATAGCGAGAGAGAGAGAGAGAGAGGGGGGGGAGAGAGATAGTATTACTCAAAGTGTTAATGTAACACAGCTCTGTTTATTTTATTGTTTTATCTTGATTGTTTTGTTCCACTTTTGCTTTGGCAATGTAAACGTATGTTTTCTCATGCCAATAAAGCTCCTTTGAATTGAATTGAATTGAAATTGAGAGAGAGAGAGCGAGAGAGAGAGAGAGAGAGAGAGAGAGAGAGAGAGAGAGAGAGAGAGAGAGAGAGAAAGTCACACTCAGAGGAGGCGGCCAGTGAGAGGAATGTGTTGAAACGTTACGTTAGTCCATTATCTATTTTATCCCCTTTATTCTGACCTTGTTTATGGTGAGAAGCCTACTTGTTGTATTTCACACAAGTAGCCTACTCAAGTAGGCTTAATAAATCCCATTTTGGCAAACTGAAAGAGCTCTAGCACTGTGTACTAAACACTCAAACACCAACTTTATACACTTGATGCAGATCTAATCATGTAGGCCATCACATCCAAGATGGCACTGGTGGGGTAAAGTAGACCCTTCAAGCAGTTACCATTACTTTCAGAGTGTGCCGCGGCTGCCGCCTGAGCTGTGTGTATGCAAGGTCACTTCAGTGAGATTGCGACTGTACTGTATATATTGTCAGGGCAGAGAGGGACACGTCAGAATTCTCCAGGATAGACCAGCTCTCTGTCCTGTGCTTCGCGGGGCCCCCAAATCTGTGGACTGATAATGATCGAATCCGAATTCGTGACGTAACAGGTCGTATTTGCTTTCATATATGTCTTTGCTGTTCACATGTATATATCACATGACCATTCAATTTGGGATAATTGTGGGCAATCAATAAATGCCAGATCTTGTGAATCCATAATTTTAAGTGTACAGCCTGTTTATTGGACTATTAGATAACCCTCTCAACAGGATGGCGCATCAGCACCAGTAGGCAGGCAGGCCTACCATGACGTCAGCCTTGCATTCCCTATAGCATATTATTAATATTTACAGTTTAAAAAGACTTGATTGAGTTAAAAATAATTGATTTCATCTACAGTCTATATTGATTTCATTTGAATTGCGAGTTCTATTCTAACAAAGCGTTTACTAAAACTGCATGCTCCGTGATGCTATGAGACGCCGGATGTCCGGGAAAAAAAGGCCGGGTTTTATTTTTTTGTGTTTTCAGTGGAGATTGAGCAATAATAGCAGCCAGTAGCAGCTACGAGAGAAAACTCGTATGCCAAGTGATACCAAAGATTCATTTTATGCACTATTCCTGTACTCCTTTTTTTCTTATATAAAAGCGAAACCTTTTTCACATATCCCAACGTCCTGTTCAGTCTTTTTGAACGTAGATATTCTACATATTGTACAACACAGTGGGTAGCAGCTTGTTTTAGTGACGTTCCTGTTCCTCAACAGTGTGGTTTAACCGTCACTGTAGTCTATACTGTAGTGAATGTTTGAGTCACTTCCCCTGGGCCAGAGTCAGGTGGTGCAGCAGCACAGCCAGCTTAAATGGGGAGAGGAGGGGGCAGAAAGGAAGGACACAGATGACAGAAATGAAAAAGCGAGGTGCGGTGGGAAGAGAGAGAGAGAGAGGAAGCCTGCTGGGAACAGAGGGAGAGAGAGAGAAAACAAGCAAAAGCCATTATGCTGTGTTAATATCTCCCCCAACCCCCACCCGCCCACCCCCACCTCAAGAAACACGGGAGAGGACTGTGAAAAAGAAGGGACGGAAATCAGAGGGGGGGGGAGTGAGGATGAGCGTCTGTAAACACAGGCTTAATGACACACTGTTGTCACAGAGGTGTACCTCACCGCGATCTGCCTAGGGGGATTTCAGGCTTGGCAGGGAGAGGACAGCAGAGGAGAGGGGAGGGGAGGAGGAGGAGGAGAGCGGAGAGGTGGAGGGGAAGCGTCAGGGAAAGAAGGTGAGATGAAAGAGAAGATATAGCAGGGAGGTGAGGGAGATGGGCCACTAAAATGCCTTGTCATTTTGTCCCATTTTGAATGTAACCAATGAAAAAAATAAGAAAGGAAAACCAAAACATGGCGAACGGGAAGCCAACGAGCCAACCGGGCCCAGCGATGGATGGCAATCACCACCCCAGCCTACAGAGTTTATGCTAAAAGTTAACACAAAAAGCCCCAGGCCCTTAATAATAATACTGACGATATACAATAATCAACTCAGTGTGTCTCAAACAATAGGAACAAGGAGGACAGAAGAGGATGGAGACAGAAGAGAATGAGTTGATAGGGGAGAGGAGAAGGCAACGAGGAGAAATGACAGGTAGAGGTAGAAGAGTCATTGAAGGGAATAATAGGGAATGATGGGACACAGTGGCACTGGCCAGTGAATGGTTGTGACAGTGCATCTAGCCTACAGGTGTCATCCACTGTGTCAAGATGGAAGACACCTTGTTTGGCGATATGAAAGTTTAGCGTTTGAACTATAAATTCATGTGTAGCCTACTGTACACATTTTCGTCTGGGTACATGTAGTGCTTCGTCAGATGTATGAACTACAGCTACACCTCTTTTTCATAATAACTCATGTGATCAGTGAGGAACTGTGTGCAGGTTCTTTACCCCTAAACGGTAAGATAAAGTCCCACAATTAACCTTTTAATAGGTTTGGAGCAATGCACCGTGGAAGAAATACAGACTTCAAAACAGAAGCGGATTAGTACTGCCTACAAGGCAAGTGTCACAGCCGCTGGAGGCAAGAGGACAGTACTTTAGCGTTATCCTTTTAGCTTTAATGTCTTACTGTAACATGTGCTGTTTATATTAATGTATATTTAATGTCTTACTGTAACATGTGCTGTTTATATTGCTAACTGATAAAGTATTCAATCAATCAATCAACCGTGGGCTCTCAGACAAACTTGAACGTTTATGCATCATTTATATTTTCCAACGCATGCTAAGAAATAGCAGTTCTACAAGCTCACAACTGCAACAAACTATAAATCAGGTTTCAGACAACTGGGAGCTGAAATAATCATGTTATTTCTTGTTCTTTTTCTTATGTAAAACATATTCATTAATAATATTTTGTGCCAACAGAGAAAAAGTAAATTTTAACCTGATGTCTGATGATGAATCATTTGCTGTTTAAACCATTTAATTTTGCGACTGTATTTTAACTGCCCGTTTTAGCAGAATGCCAAAGACTATACATTTTTCTACAATTTCTTTTAAATATAATGGTGCTCTCTGTAACTGCAAATTACAAAATAACAATGGGAGCCAGAGTGTACTAGGCTGGTAAACTATGTCTTCTGCAGAATACATTTCTTCTAAATGTCTGTTTGTTTTCATGTTTTAAATGCCTGTTTATATTGTATTGTTTTTTACTCTGAACCTGTACAGCACTTTGGTTGACCTGGTCATGTAAAATGTGCTATATAAATAAAGTTGAGTTGAGTCGAGTTGAGAATACGGGGATGGTTTACCAGGCTAAGAGTGTATGGTACGGCTCTACCTTTTATTCTTTGATCTCAGTTCACTTAGGGGCCAGCGGCACTTACCAAGACACACGATGTGCACTGCTACTCTTTGATCTTTGAAATATAATGGCTAATAAAGTATTCTTATCAGATCTCACCATTCACCACCATTCATCACCATTTTAAAACATGAATGTTGCTATGGGATTAATTTTATTGGACTCAAAAGACAGAGAAAAAACTTTTCTTGACCTCGGGCACCGAAACACATTTATTATCAGTCTGTAAACATTAATATATATCTATATTTAACATATATTCACAATTTAAAATAAATGAATAGACAAAATATATACAGTATGAAAGCATTGGTCACTTGTATATCTGATATCTTTCTGGGAACCGCTGTAGAATCCTGAGGCATCTATTGTGAGCAGTAATGTTACTGTAGAGCCAGCCTATATTGGCATGCGTTAGCAGACAGCACTGATACAGCTGCCACTAATAGAGCAAAATGGTTAGGGAATACCCATACCCACAACCTTTATTGGCACTTCATCATTGGTTTGTGTCCACTCTGGTCTATGTGGTTCTCCAAATAAAGGGGACATGATATTCGTTTGCAGGCTAGATATGACTGTCATTAATCAAGTGTGCACGTCAGTGGCATATTGCTGACAAACCCGTCTCAGCATCGCCACATCCACGGCCACACTCACACTGAATCTCAACACTGACGGGAGATTTCATTTGTGCTTGAATGGAACTTGTCGGCCGAGTCTGCCAGTTTACCACCCTCAAACTAGAGGCATGTAAGAATTGACTCCTGAGGGTCCCTTTTAGAGACTTAAATTAACACCCAATATTTTTCTGTATCCTGTTAATTCCTGTAAGAATAAGCCATCACGTAATATTAAATATACCGCAACAAAAGCTGTAATACAGAGTGGAGCTGAATATGAATGACAAATCGGTAATGCACCTGCCCGCTGAATATTCAACACCCAACATGAACAAAGGCAAACAGCCCCCCACCCCCATCCCCCCCACACACACACACCCCCACACTCCACCCATTGACTTTGCATTTATTAGGTCCCAATTAGCTGGGTAAAAATGTGGTAAATCTCACTGGCAGTCTACTGCAGAACATGTCTGGGATTTGTTTTGGTTATTAGTATGCTGGAGCGTCCAGTGGTGTGTCATAACAAGGACACAATGCCCCAGCCCCAATCCCCCCCACACACACACACACACACACACACACACACACACACACACACACACACACACACACACACACACACACACACTCATTTGTACAACAAATGCACACGCACTACAGTATATGCGACAGATTTGAGTCCCTATACTCGTCAACTGACACAATTTCTGCTCCCATGTAATTAAAAATGTTATGTCTTAACGTTTGAACACTTATTTATCCTGTCCTATGTCAACCCCCTCTGTTATGGAATCTTTCCTGCTCACCTAAACTAATGTGAATCCAAGAGGTGTGAGCCTGACTCAAACTTGTTATAATACACTGTTTCTGAAGGTCGGGTCCAGGGGATGCATTCATTTCATATTGGATGCATGCGTGAAGAGAAGTTTTTTTTTTTTTAACTGTTTCATAACGGGTGCATAGTGTAGAGAAGGTCCTTAACAACCATTATCAGCGCTCATACTATATTTATACTTTATTCATACACAATCATGTACTTTTTTTATAGACATGGCCGGCAATCAAGGAAGGCGTTTCAGCACAAAGCCTTTACAGTTAGCAACACTGCTCAAACACTTTCCTTGATTGCTTTCCTCTTATGCCTATAAATAAATTACTGTGAGAACCTTTATTAGTCCTGATATTCCAACGTGCAAGCACACACGCACGCACGCACGCACGCACACACAGATTTGCAACAAATGCTATTTAATTAATTTTCATGTTCAACTTAAGGTATTATTGTCCCCCATCGAGGAATGAATACGCTTTACACAATCGCATTATATGAAATATAGAGATGCAGAAAATGCATTAAAATGGGCTATGGGAGAGCTGTTATTCAAGTAAGGGCATGGGTTGGAGCATCTATCTAAAGCGTATGCAGGTTAATGGCACATATATATAATGCAGGACAAATTAGACTTCTAAATCAATGCAGATTGAGCCTGCAGTTGCCTGAATTTAAAAAGGATAAACTCAGACTTTGTACAAAAGGTGGCTATAGGGTAATCTACTTTGTGATTTGCTTAGGGACTCATTTTATTTAGTGAAGGTGTTGGGGTGAGTGTTAATTATCTTGTTTTCCACTTTTACGATACACTTGAGATGGTTTGTATAGTATTGCCCGTGCTCAATTTGGAAAAAACAAGAACGCAAAACAGAAGCAAGATAAAAAATAAGCTTGCTTTTTGAGCTTGCTTGGAGAAAAATACAAAAACTAGAAACTAAAATGTGTGCAGGATTACACTCAACAGACATTGATAAACATTGAAGATGATGGCAGCCTGGCAGGGGCTTAAAAAAATCAATTGCAATGTATTTTCTATTCTAGAATGGATGTATTTCTAACGGTCAAAAAAGAGACCACAACAAAACCATGGTTTTGTGAAACCATATACTGTAGCAAACCTCTGTAAAACATGTCATATGATATCACACTTGGTCTGCCTGTGCAGATATTTGTCTCAACAAATACTGCAGTGTACACTATGTATGTTGATGTGAAACAATATTACACAAACATCCTAAGCATTAGAATTGTCACTCAAACACACAATTAGATTTTGAACCTGGCATCACACGCACGCACGCACGCACACACACACACACACACACACACACACACACACACACACACACACACACACACACACACACACACACACACACACACACACACACACACACACACACACACACACACACACACACACACACACACACACACACACACACACACACACACACACACACACACACACACACACACACACACACACACACACACACACACACAGAGTAAGTAGCCTATATTCCTCAAACGACATGGTTTCTTTGTAGCTTCCTAATGACGATTTGCAACACGCTTCGCATCCTGAAGTCACACGAGCCCTTATGAAATGTTGTTTCAGTGCCAAAACAATGTTGGTAGCAAGCCAAGCCCGCTGTCTTCCTTCCCCTCGTTGGAAGTGGAAAGAAAAGCCTGGAGGGTTTGGCTACCAGCAGACTAGCGTCCAGGCCCTCTGTGTCTGTGTCTCATTACTGAGACGCTTGTCATCCATTCTCAGTCCTCTACCTGGCTCAGGTCAACTGAGGCCCTACAGTATATGTGCAGACACACCGCTGCAATGTGGGCTAGTAGGAGCCAGGGAGAGAGAAGAGGGAATAGAGAGGAGATGAGACCAGGGGGAGGATGAGAAAATGGAGGAACAGGGAGGAAAACGGAGGAGAGTAAAGGAGAAAAGATATACCAACATGATATCTATCCACTACTGTATGTACATATGTATCTATGTATCTGAAAAGAGAGTGGAGCAGAGAAAGAGAACAGAGGGAGAGATGGAGTAAAGTTTTTTTTTTACCTGGCAGCAGTAGTGGAAAGTAACTAAGTAGTACTCAAGTACTGTAATTAAGTCGACTTTTTAGGTACTTTTACTTGACTTGAGTATTTCAGCTTTAGTTACAAGTTACTTTGCAAACTTTTACTTGCGTAAAATAAAACCACTGCATGACAGCAAGAACAGAAAAACGGGTTCAGCTCGCATCCTCTCCATTTCCTCCTCAAACCTTCAAGCCCAAAATGAAAAGACAAGGAAAATCATTTATAAAAAAAAAGGGAAGGAGAAAATTCCAGTAGCTCGGTAACCAAGGCAACAGTGCTTCACGTTTTCTCCTGGACATTAAAAACAGATCTCATGGGGAGGAGAGATAGAGAGAGATAGTGAACGAGGGGCTAACAGTCTCACCGTAAAACAAACAACAGACATGCTAACTGCCATGTATAACCATGCCTATATGTTTGCATTGGTGACAGCCATGGCAAATATGTTTGCACTGTTGGGGGCTGTGCATCACTATGTGGTTGCTTCAACATGGCCCAGTTTGCAGCATGCCCTTCAAAACACATTAAGTGGAACTTGCACGGTGAGTAACATAATGCAATATTTCAGTTGGGTGCAGCGGCACGCATCATGTGAAATTACAGGTATGCCATGATGTTGTATGACGTCAAATGGGTTCATATTGAACACGTCTAGACAGTGTTTGTGTATCATTTTATTTTTATCACCAACTCAGAACTTGGAATCATGCACTCTAATGCCAGTATGTAGGGCATAGAGGAATTTGTTCTAGTTATCCACTTGAACCCTAGTGTCCCTATCCTGGGATTTTGTGAAAATAGCTACAATCTACAAGCTCACAACACATCGCAACAGAATGCATTGTGAGCTCGTAGATCTGCTATTTTCAGCAAATAGATTTGGTGTAGACGGAAAAAATAGGGGGCTTTGTGTAGACCCATAGGGGAACACGATCAACAAAGTATATACCTTGGCTTACGTGGTTAAGGTGCCAAACATGACATGACTTTCAGGGGGGGGGGGGAAGCCTATGTGCGTACTGCTACTACAATATAATATAGATAGATAGATAGATAGATAGATAGATAGATAGATAGATAGATAGATAGATAGATAGATAGATAGATAGATAGATAGATAGATAGATAGATAGATAGATAGATAGATAGATAGATAGCTTTATTGTCATTCAGCAGATACATAAAATGTATAAGAGAACGAAATGTCGTTTCACTGGCTTTTAGTATGCTAGTTAAAAGAGCTAAAATACTACTAAAATCTAAAATCCACTTAAAAACAAATAAATTAAAAAGCACCATTAGTTCATTGAGAGACAGATATTGCACAACAGGAGTCCTTATAGCAGCATATAGGGGGAAAGGTTAGGGGATATTGCATTGCATTGAATTCTACGCCTCATTTGGCCAAATAATGTACTAGAGGTTCGGGTCGCCCTCACATGGGCCCTCACACCTACGACGCACCGATCCGACCGATATGTCAGTCAGATATCCCAAGAGCTACAAAGGTCAACCTGTTCAAAGCCTGTGTGGAAAGTATCCTTCTGTATGGTGCCGAAACATGGACAAAGAATAAGGATAAGCTTTGAGGGAACATCAACACCAACTAAAGCTCAGATATATGGAGGCATCCCTTCCATCTCAGTTGTTGTGGCACGAAGACGGCTCCACTTTGCTGGACACGGCCACAGAGCGAAAGACCTGGTCATTTAGGATAATCTCCTGTGAAGACTATACTCTGCCCATCAAGAGGAACAAGTACACTCACATTTCCAGATTGTAGGGACACAGGACAGGACTGACTGTGAATGAACTTGGTGTGGCAACAGAGATCAGTGGAAGCAGCTTTTGTCGCAAGCACTCGAATGATGATGATTATCAGTATCATAGTCTTATTATTTGTTTGTGTACCTTTTACAAGCAAGTAATAGACCTCAGGTCTTATGGTTTATCTGCTTTAATCTGTTGTTTTACTTTAGAAAGAAATGGGATCTGAGGGATCTAAATGGGGAAAATTCCACAGTTTCCACATATTTAAGATTGGCCCATAAAAAAATAAAAATAAAAGTCAAATTAAATATAGCTGCTCAAACCGACTTTGACTTATTTCATGAGTTGAACTTTCACCAGACGTTGCAGGTTATTATGGCTAAAGCTGTTTCTGTATATTGATGTCATGCACATACTGTGAGCATGAGCTGTGACTGGTCTACTTTTAAGGGGATAGAAATACTGTACATACAGACAGACAAACCCTGGCCATAATACAACCTTGCCAAGCTTTGTATAACACCTTTGGGTGATAAAGTGACAGTAATGTCAGGAAGTTCACCACAAATGAGTGATTTATTTTATTTTATTTGGAGCACAGCAGAGGGGGGGGCGGGAAAGAGGGCAGGGGGGAGGGGACATGGCATACTGGTCATAAGATGGATTTAGTACAACAATGACATTGCTATGGAAGGTCTGTGAGGAAATGTAGGCCATATGGACACACCTATGTGCATTTCAAAGCACTAGACCTTGCTTAAAGTATAAGTGATCGGTTCAAAGCATTTGATAGACATGCAGGCTGCCATAAGTCGTGTCGGAATCATTATAAGTGACATGCTTCAAAGTCAGATGGAAATTGTGTTTGTTCGGCATTAAACAAAGTGTCATAAGAACATTAAATATGCCTACAATGTTCGGATAATGTTGGTCAGTTCCAGAGTTCCAGAAGCTGAAGCAAAAAAAAAAAAGCCATTTATAAAGAAAAGGAAAATATCTATCTACTATATGAGAGTGAAAGTTTTCACATTGAACTTCTTCTTGTCTCTATGCCTAGCAAAATGATGGCTCACTGAAAGGGTGGATATTTGGCCCTTAGAGATATTTCCCTTTGTACAAAGTGAAATACAATTCCGAGCTAAATGGTCTGCAAGGTGTTCGGGGGGGTCAGAAGTTGCGAGGATAGCAAAAGCATGCTCTATTTTACTGTGAGCTGTATTGTTACTGAAGGACATAAAACCCAATGGCCATGGTTTTTAATGTGCCATAAGCTCACAGTTGGTTAGGTATACACTAGCTTAGCTATATGAGTGTCAGTAGTTTTATTGCTTATTCCACTCAATGCAGTTTTAACCCATTTTTGGCAGGAACCCCTTTTGGTGTTTTAAACATTATGTTATAATTTAGCTATTGAAAAATAGCAGATCTACAAGCTCATAGCGCGCCACCAAGTGGTGCGCTATGAACTTGTAGGTCTGCTATTTTTTTTAAATCATTAAAATGTGCCTCAAATCTTTCAGAAAATTGTCATGATTTAGAAAACTTTTTTTTAAATTTCGAGGCCTGAATGAGTTAAGCAGATAGTCGGCAGTCTGTAACCTCGCTCTGGTTTGCAGCTTACCTCCATTGTCCTTCAGGGTGAAGTTTGGGTTAAATGCACCATCAGCAGGAAGAGAGAAGGAGAACTTTCCATTAGCAAAGTTGTCCAGGTCTACTGGCCGGAGGGTCTGAATAACCTGGAGAGGCACAGAGAACACATCATAACAATGGGATAGAAGGAAAGATAGGGGAATAAAAGAAAAGGAGAAAGAATTACAGAGGAAGAAGAGGGGTGTTTCTCAGAGAGAAATAATTAACTAGAAATGAAATTACAATGGGTGAAAATGGAGGAAGGATAATAATAATAATAATAATATGTGCAAATTTATAAAATAAATAAACAGAAGAAAGAAGAAAGAAAGGGGAAAAGGGAAAAGGCAGAAGTAAAACAAAAAGAAGGGAGTGGTAAACAGAGAGAGTAAAGCGGATGCCATGTAAACCATTGTGCCTATGATGAAATTGTGAAAGCATTAGCTATATATTATGTCTCCTTTATTTCCACAGCGTGTGCAGTAAGTCTGGGCAGCCTGAAAACAATAAGTCAGGCAGAGAGCCAGCAAGCTGGGTAATATATTCACGTCAAAATGTGCACATTAATTTTGGGTCGCAGGTACTCAAGCAAAATAAAATGCCAGTGCTGGATCTAATGCCATTTATCTAGAAGGTCACCTCTAATTTTGTAGACATCATTTTGAGAAATTGCATTTTATTGACATTTATCAACAGCCTACACAGGATGCGATATCACTTATGTCGAGCATCTATTCTACAGTATGGTAAATTATATATTAACTGTGAAGTTGAAAGCGCTTTGTCTAGTCTTTCCGACCACTCAAGTGCACTTTACAACGTACTTCACTTTCACCCATTTATTCACAACATTGTTACGCATCATCACATGTAATAGGAACAAATATCAGCCTGGGAATGTTAATGACAGCGCTGAGCGGTCTCCATTACTTTCCAAAGTAGTTAGAGCATGCAGCCAAAGCTGTGTCAACCACCTGATCAGTCAGTCTATGAAAGAAAAACAAACACAAATAACTAGTGGGATCCTATGTGGAGACGTACAGAGCTCAGGAGGTCCTGGGATGTTCTCTTCTTCCTTCCTTTAAAATAATAATAATAATAATAATAAATTAAAAGAACAATTAATGTTCTCCCAACATCCCAGGAACAACATTCCTTTAGTTATACAAACTCAAACGGTGGTTCTCAAACTGTGTCTGCCCCAAACAAAACATATCATCTTGGACACTAGGACTAGGATGTCAACACTTATTCAGTTGGCCAGGTAGCCATTTCTAAAAATTTAAAACAAATATTAAAATGTGCTTATTGGTTAATTTGCATGATAATACATACTCATTTGCGCACTGGGAAGAAAGTGAGAGTGTAGCTCGGTTTGGGACCATTAACGAAGAAGGATAATGACAACTTTGCAGTAAAGCAGAAGTGTCCCTCTTGGCCATCATCCGAGGGATGATGGCCAAGGTTGAGGGGGAAGTAGATGGGAAGCTGGGGCAAAGGGCTTAACGCTTCCTGACCGGTGGGTTAGGCTTCAGGTGTGGGAGAGACAAACTATCAGTGATCTACACCAGTGGAGAAAATAAGTTTGACATTGGCAGTAAATCTTCTTTAGCCGAAATGTCAAGGCAGGGAGGCTCTCTTCTACTTCGATATTCCCATCACCACAGAAAGCCAGTGTGGATTCACAGGGCTCCAGGGCAGCCCTTTTAATCCATGGGGAAGCCCAGCAACTGCTAGCAGGCTTCATCATGGCTAGCTGAGAGCTGAGGAGAGTTTGAGTTTAATCCTTGAACTCCAACGCCAATGGACTTTAGCTTAGTATAGTTCCAATGTTAAAGACATTCTTATAAAAAGTCAGTCACTTTAATGTTGAGAACTCAACCGGCTGCCGGGTGCGGCTGCACTAATAACTTTGGGGCAGGCCCGTCTAGAGTTTAAATGGACAGGTATCAGTCAAATGGGAGACATCGAAGAGGAAGGATGGATGGGGAAGGATCTACATTATGGAATGTCAGAACAGGTCAGCTCCATATATGGAGATCTAAGGGTTTGAGGTCAGATGTAGAGTTGCTGGCCAATATTGATGACATCAGGGATCTCCATATGCAGGGCTTAATATTGATGACATCAGGGATCTCCATCCCTGATGATGTCACGAGGCATGCCCATAAATGGTCATGCCTGGGGTGACCAGCCTACCAACCAAACAACACACTGACTGGAAATGTACGATTTCATAGTAAATGCGACCTGCGGTTGTAAATAATTACTGTAATATAGAAATACTCTGTTACAAGTAAAAGTCTGGAATTCAAAATCTACTTGAGCAATACTAAAAGTAGAAAAGTATTGGCATCAAAATGTACTTAAGGTACCAAAAGAAAATGTATTATGCAGAATGTCACATTTCAAGTTTTCAAATGTATACAAAATATTTTGAATCTACACAAGCTCACAATATGTTGCATCGTGATTGTGGGCGTGTACTGTAGATGGTCTATACATTTTTAAATGGCCGACATATAGGGTTGAAGTGGTTAATGTATGTTTTGTATTAATAATCCAAATCTATAAAGTAACTACCGGTATAGTAACTAACTTACTGTACACCACTGGTAGTGACAAATACAACTATATTGAGTCTAAACAAAAAACATTTCCAATTCCAGTGTTATAGACCCATCCAGGTCATGCTGTTTCACTGCATACATTGGCCTATTGATTGATTGATTTTATTTTAGTGATACTACAAAAGCACAGAGCTGCTTTCCGACAGTCAGCCATCACCATGAGGATCATAAACACAAGAAAGCCTTTTGGCATATTTCCATTGTGGTCCTCATAGTATTTTACAGCATGAATGCATCCAGTTTAATCAGTGAGATTAAAGGGCCTTGCAAACGGGGAGCAATAAAACGCGCCTATAGTTCATTTTCAATGAGACCTGCGCTTTAGCTCGGAGAAGTCGCGGTGCGACAACGTAAGCGTATCTATTTACGTGAGCGAGGTCCCGTGAATTTGTCGCGCGCGTGCTCGTTTCGTGCACACGCCCGCGACTCACCAGACCTGGATTCGGTTTAGCTTTATTTTTTATTTTTTTAAGATATTTTTTGGCGGCTTACGCCTTTTATTGGTTTTTTGAAGGGACAGACAGTAGGCTGACAGGAAACGGGAGAGAGATGGGGGAAGACATGCAGTAAAGGCCGTGTCGGGCTCTGGAGTCGAACCCACGGCACACTGCGACTGGATTACCAGTCGGGTGCCCAGACGGTTACGCCACCGCCTGGGCTGCCGCGCCCCTCTTGAGCAGACCTGTAGCAGACCTGTTGTTGATCCAGGCAACGTGTGCGTTCCTCGCTCCCCGTTTGCAAGGCCCTTAAAGCAGTTCTATCTTCCAAGTGTCTGTGTTTATTTATCTCAAATTCTGCTACTTTTATCTGCCTCTGTTTTGATGATGTTACTTCCATCCTCAATGGTGCCTGAAGACAGTCCTCCCCATAATATCAAAAGACTAATATCACCATTGTCATTAGGTTACAGTGGGTTTCATCAGTGCTTTCATTAGCTCCATTGATGATATAAAAGAAATGGAAGAATACTTTTGTATTATGATCAAACACCAACAATGACACACTGACAATTTCTCACTCAGAGAACTGAGATATAATTTTCTCTCTCAACTCTAGATCAATACAATTGTGTGTAACTGTGTGCTCACTTACATATTTCTTCACTGTTTCACTTTGAAGGGGTTTACAGCTTGCTACAAAATAACTGTTTGGCCCAGGCCGTAGCGTAACGGTCTGGGCACCGGACTGGTGATCCAGTCGCGGTGTGCCGCGGGTTCGACTCCCGGACCCGACACGGCCTTTACCGCATGTCATCCCCCCATCTCTCTCCCGTTTCCTGTCAGCCTACTGTCTGTCCCTTAAAAAATCAATAAAGGCGTAAGCCGCAAAAAAATATCTTTAAAAAAATAAATAAATAAATAACTGTTTGCAGCTTGCAGCTCTCCCCCGGCCCTTTACAATGCTTATCCAAGGGTCCATTTGGTTCCATTTGTATACTCTCTGTAGCAAAATGTGCAAGAGATGTGATGTGAGTCAGTCAGTATCGAGTACCAAAGTCCAATTCACGCTCCACCCCCGCGAAAGAGAAACAGAAAGGAGAAATGACAAGTGAAATTGTTATGTATTGACTTTTGTAACTTAAAGATGAACTTGACAAACTCGTCTTCTTTGGAAGAAAAAAAACAAGTCTTTATGTCTCAGACAGTGAAGGAAGATGCTTCAATACTGGAGCTTCAGTGCTGCGGTCGGCTATGTCGTCAGTCCATTTTGTACGAGTATCTTCTGAAATGAATGCATAGGTTATAGTGCTGACAACTGCTGTCAGACGCTGATGCTGTTGTAGTCACCCAGTCATGCCTCTGCTCTCAGAATGCTGACATGAAATGTATAAGCAAGCACACACGGGGAGGCTTGTGACTCACTGTATATAGGGGCAAAGTGATCCTGGCTCCCACCTCTCTTTCTCAACTCCAATGTTTAGAAAGGTCAAATATGTACATCAGTCTCTTGTGCAAGTAAAGAGACATCACTGAGCAATTGATATCAAGTAGGCCTACATATTAAATGTCGCCTGTGTCGGTAGTGGTTCGGTGAGTGGTTCCCTTCTGTGTCACTAGATCTGGAAGGGAACTTCTTCTAGTACAAGCAACACGATGTGACGCACTGTGGGCTTGTATATCTGCTATTTTTAAGTAGCCACGGTAACACATTTTGCATGGGGCCCCCCCTGGAACGCATCCAAGGACCCCTGGGGGTCCCCAGACCTCACTTTCAGAGCCGATGCTGAAAGGTATTCAGGTTGCCCTGGAACATCGCTGTTCACCGTTTATAGTGGATTGTTCATCATCTGGGTATATTCTCAGTGTTCACCCTGAACTAAAAACCCTCTTAAGAGAGGGCTTGTATCTCCAGGCATGGCAGTGTGCCATGCCTGGAGCTTGTCACAGTGGAAAATGAGGTTTGATTTGTTTCAATTTTTCAGATAGTCAGCTCATAATGTCTATGAATTGTTCTTCAGGAGCTCTACTTTGATGGCTTCTACTGTAGGGGAAGGTGTCCAAGGAGAGTCCAAGGGAGGAGTTGCATTTTGTCGCTCAGGCAGAAACCTTGCATCTCCATACTGTATTTCATCTTTGTCTCCACCAGGCCGAAGGCATGGGGAGATATGTTTTGCACTCCGTCCGTGTGTGCGTGTGTGAGTGTGTGTCCGTCCGTCCTTCCTTCCGTCCGTCCGTTACCAGCTAATCTCCGGCACCGATCCATGCCAAAAATCACGAACACAGTGTGCAATTTCCGTGAAATTATTATATTATTTCCACGACATGCCACTCATTTTTTTGCAAATCAGCCTCACGGTGGCACTATAACAGGGCAATTCCTGCATGATCTGTATACAACTTATGTATGTCCCTAGAGGCCATGGAAAAAACATTTTCCCTGCATCCCTCCACATCTGCCAGTTATAGCGCCACCATGAGGCCGATTTCTGCAAAACACATTGTTTATGTTAGTCATACTGATTTCATCTAAATCTCACGCAAACCGGTACGCATGATCTCTATAGTCATGTGATCAAGACGAGTCCGATTCTGACTCTCTGTTTTATACTGAGAATAAGGTTAGAAATACGTTTAGGGTTAGGCCTAGTTTTACTGGTGGTTATGTTTAGGAATAATAGGGTTAGCTTTTGGCAGTTTTACTGAGGTTAGGTTAGGAATACCAGCCTGTGCAGTTCCGCCGGTGTATGCCCGGGGCGACTGTGTTTTGAGGCGAGTTTGTTGGTATTCTTTTCGCTGGGATACATATGCTTCCATGCATAGAATACATGCTGGCTGGAATGGAATCCAAATGACTGAAATCAGTCAGACTGAGAACTTTAATCCACGTGCTGTTGCAATAAATCAGGAAACGCACCAGAGATAGCCAACTGAGATAGCCAACATACAGTATGTAAATACTGTATTTGCCCTTATCTGCACATGTTCATGGGTGGAGTAGTCATTATTCCTGCAGTGCAGTATTGTGTGTTGTGCCTTGCGGGGTGGTAATACTCTGGCGTGTTGCTCTGTTAATTTGCAATGCCCTAAGGGGCTGTAACGTTGCGTGGGATAGTTTAGAGGGGTGATTGCCCAAATACAGGTTTTTGGCCCATGCGGGTGGCATTAGAAGAGGGGCAGGTTATGAATCAGCCTGGGTTCAACGCTGCACGCTACAAGACTGCGTATTATGGTCTGTGTCAACAAAGATTATGTAGCCTACCGTCTCCGTTATTTATTGGTATTCACACTAGAAATAATCTGTGGGCGGACTCTCTACATTCTCATACCTCAGATGAGGTTAATTACATTTTGTTAAAGTCAGTATAATCCTCTATAGGTCGTTGTAAAATAATATCCAGGTTTATTCTACTATGAATGTACTTTTTTTTAAACAGAAGTTTCAGGAGCTGAAGCATCATCTCTCTCTCTCTCTCTCTCTCTGCCATTGTCTGTCTTCACTTTACTGCTGTTTGTGGATTGCTTCAAAGTTCTATTTACAACCAAGAAAGGCAAGCAGGCTACGAAATCAAAGTGACATGTTCTGTCTGTCTGTCTGTCTGTCTGTCTGTCTGTCTGTCTGTCTGTCTGTCTGTCTGATGACACGTACCCTTTGGAGCTAACAGGGAAATCCTGTGTTCCTCTGCCTTTGTCTGTCTTCACTTTACTGCTGTTTGTGGATTGCTTCAAAGTTCTATTTACAACCAAGAAAGGCAAGCAGGCTACGAAACCAAAGTGACATTTTCTGTCTGTCTGGCTGTCTGTCTGTCTGTCTGTCTGTCTGTCTGTCTGTCTGTCTGATGACACGTACCCTTTGGAGCTAACAGGGATATGTTGTGTTCTTCTGACCCACTATACATAGTGTTCTGCAGCATAAAAGCAATGTCTGGTTCAGTGAACTCTCTGTCCAACTAAAGCCTTGGGAATGATGGGTCATTCTGTGGAGGAGCCCTTAGTGAACTGTTCCCTTAGCCTGGCAGACAACATTCTCCATAAAGAGTACATTCTAAATTGCTTCACGGTGCCCAATTACAAGAAGGAGAATCAGGACTTCAATAAAATAATGGCATATTACTGGCCATTTTGAAATATAACATTAGTCAGATAATCATTAATACCATATTGCACATATTGGAAATAGATGTTTTCCAATAGGGGAATGATAAAGTGAAGGTCTGCAGAAAACTATAGCCAGTAACAGCAAACTGTCCAATTAGGTCCATGTTCCATTTCAATTGTATCAGCAATATCAATATTTACAATATTTTTGACACACGACTACCTACCTACTTAAAATTGCAATCAATACTTCATCTGCTATTACTTAAACTCAGCCATGTGGAATATGTTGTTGCCTAACACCCACACTATTTAATGTTGTGGAACATTTAATGGACAAATTAATTGGTTTAGGCATCTAGATGAAGCTCTTATACCAAGCAGCTTAAAGGATCTCAAGGGTTCAGTGTCTTTCCCAAATGAGCACATTTACACACGCACCAGTACCCTAAATGTTGAGTATTCCTCTAATGCTGGTAGCGCCTACCTGGGATATTCTGATTTGATCTGAGATACTGAAGTTATCCTATTTACTGTTGGATGTTATGGTTTGTACACGCTTAGTTTGACAAACCTGAATTCCACAGCTGCAGACGGAAATGAGAAGAAGAAACATCAAACTAGAGAGAGGGAAGTCTGGAGCTCTCTGGTGGAGCTTGCCCCCGTGACCCGACTACGGATAAGCGGTTGAAGTTCCTACCAAATCTCACCTCATATAGTACTAAAAGCTGAACAGTGGGAAAGATGAATTAATAAAGAGTAAGAGTACAAATAGGCAGGACATCTACTGTTTGGATACACAGAAACAGGGACAATGAAACCTGGACACGGTTGCAGCAGGAACTTGACCGTGGCTTGTCAACAAGCAAGACACCTCAAATGCAAAATAAAATCTCTTTCTACAACCTCTACACTACAGCGCCGGCCATCCAGCATTGATGCACAAAACGGCAAAAGCAAAGAAAAACACAACAGAGGCTAACAAGACACATGTTGAGCTTATGGAGATCTGCTATTTTCACCAGTGTGGGTCCATGTGAGACGTGGCTAAAGCATTTCCGGGGGTCCCCAGCCAACAAAACATTGAGAACCCCTGTTCTATATACAGTAACAATTTCACGCTTCGGTGACTTACACTAGGCACTCTGTTGTTTCTGTCTCGTGATGTCATGCACATACAGTAGTTGCATGAGCAGTGATTGGTCTACTTTTGTGGGGTAACACACGCAACTGGTAACGCACCAGAAGTCAGAGTGCGGTGGTCACAAGAAAAATATCTACTTTTGTGGGGACATAACAGACCTACAGTACGTACAGACAAGAAATGTGGTGCTGACTGACTGACTTAAATGGTAAATGGTGCATTTATAAAGCGCCTTTATCCAAGGCGCTTTACATAGATACATGCACATTACATTCACCCATTCATTCATACACCGATGACAGAGAAAACCATGCAAGGCACCAACCTGCACATCGGGAGCAATTGAGTGTTTTCAGTGTCTTTTTTTTTTTTTTTTAGATATTTTTTTGCGGCTTACGCCTTTTATTGATTTTTGAAGGGACAGACAGTAGGCTGACAGGAAACGGGAGAGAGATGGGGGGATGACATGCAGTAAAGGCCGTGTCGGGTCCGGGAGTCGAACCCGCGGCACACTGCGACTGGATTACCAGTCCGGTGCCCAGACCGTTACGCTACGGCCTGGGCCTGTTTTCAGTGTCTTGCTCAAGGAAACCTCAACACTAACTCTGGGGGAGCCTAGGTTCGAACTGGCAACCTTGCAGTTCCCATCCGGCCACTCTGGACGGATGGACGGATGTTCAGAGATACCGTAATCAAAAGCTGCTGGATAGCGTGTCACTGAGCTTGTAGATCTGCTATTTTTTGAAAAATCTTATAAATGTGTACTTTGAGGGCTATATATATTTTTAGAGCGAACATTATTAACTCAAATCTTTGCTTCTGGAAATCTCTGGAACAAAACATTTTGAGATGATATAATTTTGAGAGTCCTTGACAACATAAATGTTGGCATCAGGTCTTAATGGGTTAATGTATAAAAGGCTGTAAACAATGAAGGCATGAATATGAGCATGTACTGTATGCCCGTCAACCTTTAAACATTCAGCTGTCCAAATATTAGATTCTCTCAATCAATTGTGAAACAGAAAATGTATTTAGACCAGAGCTAAATTCCTGGGCTTAATTGGGTGCAATTCTGGGGAGAAGAAAATAAAAAAGGAAGAGTGTTAGCCCCCCCCCCCCTTGACATCTTCTGTGTTTGCATGCCTTGTCTGTCGCCTCCAGCCAAGCTAACTGACTACACAGTTGCAGACAAATGCATATTACATAATTACATACACACTGCAGTTCAGGGATAAAAGTATAGCAAGAGGGGATGAATGAGAGAGAGAGAGAGATAGAAAGGGGGGGGGGGGGGAGAGAGAGAGATATGTACAGTAGGAGACAGATTATAATGAGAGATAGTGTGAAATAGTTGTTTGTGTGGTTCCATATTCATGCCTGTGTTTGTGTGTGTGCGTGCATGCGTGTGTGCGTGTGCGTGCGTGCGTGCGTGCGTGTGTGCGTGCGTGCGTTTATGATGCGCCAAGAGAGAGCTATTGCTGTGATACGGATCTGAGCGTTCGTGCTTTGCTTCACAGCGTGGGCCAAATCTGAATGAGGGATGATAAACACTTTTTATGAGCGAAGAGGATGGTCAGGTATAGTAGAGGAGGGGGGAGAAGAGGAAGGAGAGGAGAGAAGGGGGTTGGTGAGGTACAGTAGAGGAGGGGGGAGAAGAGGAAGGAGAGGAGAGAATTGGGGGGTTGGTGAGGTACAGTAGAGGAGGGGGGAGAAGAGGAAGGAGAGGAGAGAAGGGGGTTGGTGATGAGCAGTAGAGGAGGGGGGAGAAGAGGAAGGAGAGGAGAGAAGGGGGTTGGTGATGAAGAGGATGGTCAGGTATAGTAGAGGAGGGGGGAGAAGAGGAAGGTGAGGAGAGAAGGGGGTTGGTGATGAAGAGGATGGTCAGGTATAGTAGAGGAGGGGGGAGAAGAGGAAGGGGAGGAGAGAAGGGGGTTGGGGGGGTTGGTGATGAGCAGCCCGATGTTGAGGTTTAATATGATCGTCTCTGCCGCTGTTATCTCGGGACTGGCTGTGGAGGCATATAGCCACGCACCGCTGCTTGAATAATTTATGGGTTCAAGAGGCTGCAAAGTCTGCAGCTTGCCTGATAAATCCACCACTGATGGTGTCAGACACACAACAAAAGGGGAACGGATGGGTTTGCGCATGTGTGCGCATGCAAAATGCATGCAAGTAGGGTGGGCGAGAGACAGTGAGAGGGGATGGAAACGGGAGGACGAGAATGTTTGTGTTGTTGGTGCACGTGTTTGAGCGCTCGTCACTTGTGTTCGCGCGGGGGGAGCATGTGGGGCGGCGGTTACCAACCAGTGTTCACCACTGGCGTTCCTTGAGATTTTGTGACAAACGTACACAACTATATATACAGAAATGTTTCACACTCTTTTCCCAATATGAAGGCAAATTAAGGATGTTTTAACCACTTTCAATCTGGCATCCCTATATTAGACATTTCATCATTGGTGACAGTTTGTAATGTATTATTATTGTTATTGTTATTATTAAAAAAGTTGTGTGAGCTTGTAAATGTGTCTGTTTTCACTATGTATACAGGCGTGCATTTAATGTTTTACTTGCCCAATGCCATTGGGCAAGTAAAAGTGTAGAAAAACACTGGCATAGAAGACAGGGGGGGATAAAAGGGTGATTCCATGCATGTGCAGTGCATATGTGTCCAGATAGAAAGTTTGTAAAGCTGCTTCGTTTGAGACAGAAGAGGACGGAGGGACATGCATCGGACCAAGTGTGTAAAGCACGGGGAAGGGAATTGCGAGATAAAGCAATGGGGGATACAGAAGGTGGATGACTGGATGGACAGAACTGATTTGCTGCGGTAGCACATGGTATACAAGATAAAAAGGGCTAGAAAGAGCACCAGATTCATTATTATTTCCCAAGCATGTGCATACAGTATCTATACAAGTATAGATAAATCAGCTCCATGTTAAAGTACAGATTCACTGTTTTCAACCCAGACCTGGGAGCTATCTGCTGGAACTGTTGCCCCCCGCCACTCCAGATAAGCGGTTGAAGACGGATGGATGGACCTCAAATGTTGATTCCCATCATTTATAGTAGTAGAGCATAGCACAACCTTGCCAATAGATTTAGTATAATTGCATTTAAATGCCAGGGGCACTTTAAAGACATTTTAAACAAAAACTGATTTAGGTAAGGTACATTTATCTCTCTGAATATGTGATTATATGAGTACAAAGATAATATTAGAAAGCTCAGTATTTTGTATTCATGCTAGTATCCCTCAAGACAGCAGGACATAAATGTTCTACAGCAGTTGTCAACCTCCTGTTCCAGAGCTCAGGTTTTATGTTACAGAACTTTACAGGGAAGATATCTTCAGAACGTGCATTGCAGACACCGTCACCTACCTGTGCATTTTTGGTGCTCTGACACACAATAATGTCATCACCGCCCCCGGCGATGGAAGGAACATTGTCGTTGACATCTAACACCTGGATTGTCACAGGAACATGGCTCACTAGACGAGGGTTATCTAAAAAGAAAGGCAAGAAAACATGTGTTGGTGTTTTGCAGCATCTCTCCATTTTGAAGAACAGCCAGTTTAATTATTTTCTTCCCCTGTTTATAAGGAACACCCAGTGGAAATAGTAAACCATGCTCAATTACATTTCATGGACTGTGTCTGTTCAAGGCCGCACCAAGGGCCCCCTAAAAGTCATAAATGGCTTGATAGAATTTGGTGCAGGCTTCCAAATGTTGCTCTCCCAATTTACTTATAATTAAAACATAAAACAAATCCACTAGTGTAATTATCGCCATACCTTCCATGGTTTCCTATCATCATTTTTGGCCTGCTGTGTGGAGCTGTCCACTGCCCAGTTCCCTTAGCTAGAGCGGTTGGGCAAATAATGTCTGCTTTTATACTTAATGTAAAGTTGCCCGAACGGCCAAGGCTCCAAGAATCGACAGTCCAAGAATGCAGATCTTTTTTTGTATTTTATTTACCTCAAAACACAGAGTGAACGACCCATGCTGGATTAGACTGTGCAGGCAAAAACAATACTTCCAGAATAAAGACTTATCAACAATACACTTTCAAATAACAGAAAGTAAGAACACTTGACAACTAAACTAAGGAAAAACAACAAATCAAGAACTTAAGAAACTGAAAACAGGCTATGCCTTCCTGTAATGCCCTGTCAGCTCTCCCCTGGAGTTGTCTCCTTTGTTAGTCTCAAGCAAAACTGAACATTTTCCACTCAGGATTCCCTCCCAAACATTTCCACAAGCCTCCCTTATATACCACCCATGATGCACAACGGGTGGAAGAGAGACGGACATGAATGACGGGGGTACTGTGAGGTGAGGGGGAAGAGATCATAACGGGACGAGGTGCAGAGACAATATTGTATGGGAGAAGTTAGTATTCTGATTGACAGTTCATCATGAGTTTGTCATGATTCACCAGACCCACCCACAATCATTAGTAATTGGACCAATCTATACTCAAACAAGGTAAACCATGACGCATGAGTTAGACCAACTATACAATTACACATTTCCTTCATAGAGTCTGAATGTTTTCCAAGGCATCACATCAAACACAAAACAATTATGATAGCATTAGGCAACACAGATAAGTATTTGATGCTACACATAGCCACACCTCCAAGGAGCTTGATGACAGTCAAGTAATGGAAGCAGCTGTGCAGTGCACGTTTGTAATGTTCAGTTTCACATTGTGGCGTCTTCTGTCTATAGGGCACGGGTTGCCCTGTGACACTTAAGTTTGTTTTCAGTTTGTTATTAATTGTCATTCAATAGCTCTGTTAGTTCTGGAGAGGTGCTTTTACAGTATGTGGGAGTTGGACAAAGGTGTGCAGGGCACCGTTTTCAATTAATATTGCTTTCGTCAGAAATCTGGAAACTAACATACAAGTCACTCAGCTAGGAAACATAAATATTGCAGTGGGGGTACACTTAAGTAAGCTTGAGAACCACTGGTCTAGCTGGTGGGAAGTATCTAGGCATAAAAACTGTCTCTATCCCTAAGGTACCTTGAGGAAGACCAGCTAAAATCAGGGGGGCAGTCAGCCAGATATTTCGTGAAGCCTCATTTGAAATCGGTAGTTCATATAATGGCCTGTTGTGGCGCTGGACCGGACCCAAAAAGCCCCATAGCTCCATAGAGGCCCATGTATTTTGGCCCAACTTCACCTAGACTGTATTACCTTAATAAACATGGTCATGAATACTTTCTTCTTCCAGTCACTAGTTTAAAGTCTCATTTCTAATGTCATAATATTCTTTTTGGAAAATTATGGTCCCATTAATTAAAAAATTACCATAAAGAAAAAAAAACATCGCGTATGTTCTGAGGGGCGTGGCTACCATTACAGTCTATGATCGGGATTCCCCTCCCACTCGAGTCAAAATAAAAACCAACGGAGAAGAAGGGGGGAAGTCCCGCCTCGTTGTCTGGGCAGCCAATGACCAGCTGGTATACAAAACGGAGCCAGCCAATGGCCAGCTGGTACCAAAGATGGCGACTTACATCAGGAATTAGCATATTATTACAGGCTTCATTTTACGTTCATGTTAGACCCGGGGAACGCTTTGTCCATATTTTTTACAGTCTATGGCTAAAATGCAAAAAAAAAAAACACGAGTGGTTTTGTTGCATGGGTGCAGGAATTACAAGTAAGAAACTGAATCTTAGTGGAATTGGAAGCAGGGTGAGTGATAGTTTATTTCTTTGATTATTTATGACTTAACGTAGCTCAGAGCTCAGAAAGATGACTCAACAACCAAAAGGTTACAGCTCCCTATCCACACAGTGCATCCCCCGGCCAACAGTCTAGCCAAATCTGCCTGGGCAAGACATAAAAACTCCTTGCTCATTTCTGGATCAGATCTTCAGCTAATAAATTCAAATGTGAATGTATTCTAATTATCCATTTGAGACCCATTGTAATAATATCAATCAAGGTTATATACAGTAGTTGTATCCACCGTCAACAGTGAAATATCTCAGATTGAGCGTGGGCCTACTATAATGTCATTACAAGGAGCAGCCAGTTGCCTTGTATTGTGTTCAGCAAAGCAAATTGACAGCAATTATGAACAAAGTCATACTCAACTCACCAAGATTTACTCCCTCCTATTGTACATGGAGCCTAGTGGCCTAGTGGCACTGGTTAGTATGCGCGCTGAGAATGGCAGGTTGTGGTTCAATCCCAAGCCAAGTCATACCAAATACTATAACAATACTTCCTTCAATCCCTCAACATCAAGATATATACTACCACACATGTCATGTCCAGAGGGTGTACTTGTACATCAAGCTGCCTCACACTTCAGAAACAGGAGATATATGCTTCTGACCTGGGCTTATACTGTGACAGAATCTCTCTACCTGTCTGTCAAAGTAATTTTGACAGACAGACTAATGTTCGATAGTCTTGGCTCTGTTGTTTGGATGATGTGCCCCATTAAAAGTTCCTTGTAACTGTTAATTAAGCAAACCGGGTAATCATTTTGTCACAGTGGGAATACTGACAACATGAAGGCTGTACGAAGTAGAAGTTTGCATGCAAGATGTCACAACATGAAGTTTCCCTTTAATTTATACAATTGATCATAAATTAAACGTTTTTCTGTTACAAATATGATACAAAATGACTGAACAACATTAAACATTCCCGAAACGTTTGTTCATCTTTCCAGCCTGTTGCCATTCATTCCACAGCCACTTAGCCTCAAGTCAATCTTCACAGCAGGGCTTCTGTTCAAATGAAAGTCTTAAAATGCCACAGAAGGGTACACACACGCAGTAATTGTGTTACAGAGGCAAACCCATTTGGTCCCCGTCTAAGTGGAAGTGCTTTGCTGTGGGTGCAGCTAAACATTATGATTATACTCTGCATGTCCTGTGGGGCTAATAGCAGATATGGCAGATCACAGCGACGCAGGCACTTATGAAGCATGTAGTGTAGTGTACTGCTAACTCCCTTCCCTCTCCGTTCCCTCTTCACACCAATTAAGGTCAGATCCCCTCTGTGCTGCGCCATCCATGTATGTGTCTACTGTATGTCTTGTACAGTATGTACACAGTATAGCCACAGTATGGCACACTTAACAGAATGTGTAAGTGTGCCATCAGTATGTGTGCGTTTCACTGTGTTTTTGCACCTCGAGTGTAAATGTGGGTACTTTGCGTGCTCGTCTGAAAGTGTGTCTCTGGGGGGATTGGTGGTGGCACTGCCAGGCAGAATCCAGGCAGCCCAAAGAGTATGTCAGAAGTCACTCCATTTAATTCAGCCGAATTCCATTTTGTTCAGCTTGACTCAGTTTGGCCTACTTTACCTGTGAGGAGAGGTGCGTGGTTTAGTGATGCATTCCCTCAAACAGGCAGCAAGGCGATTGGATAATTGGATGACCTGATGTGAGCGATATATTCCTGCTACGGTAGAAAAGGTTTGGGGAGTGGAGGTGTGAGGAAAGCACTAGCACTAGAATGAGAATCTCTCCTTTGAAAGTTTCGTCATGAACTCATGAAATATTGCAAAAATGTCAAAGTACAATAGTGGCGCATAGAAGTAGAAAAAGAAGGAACAGTGTGAGAACTAGCCCCGGCGTGTGTGTGTGTGTGTGTGTGTGTGTGTGTGTGTGTGTGTTTGTGTCCGTGCACACTAAATGAAGTGGAAACCGAGCTACACTTCCTAACCATCTGTCCATTGTACCAAGACATCAGAGACACATACTTCCCACAGACCACACACGGAGATTTTGAAAACATGACCAATGACAAAAAACTCCCATATCTGCTGGGCGAAGTACAACAATGTGCAAACACAGCAGCAAGATTTGTGAGTTGCTGTGATAGGAGAATTAAGGATATCAAATGGAACACAACCACCGTAAAGACTAATCATTGTGTATATTCCTGCACTATACCTGCATCGAGTGATCTTGGTACATAGAAGTTGATCTATTGAAGATTCAGTCAAAGTACATAATTTTTGTTTTGATTGTATTGCTGTATTGTTGTATTGTTCTTTCTGCTTTGGCAATGTAAACGTATGTTTTCTCATGCCAATAAATCCCTTTGAATTGAATTGAATTGTGTGTGTGCGTGCATTGCATATTAACGATATGGGGTACTGTGGACCCTGACACTAGTGTGAAGTGTGTTTTAATACCCAATAATTTTATTCAAGCTTTGACAACACCAACATAATGAATCCAAGCGATCCTTCATATGAGTTGGATATAACAATTCCAACTAGCGCCACAGAGGGCGGAGCTGTCACATTAAAAATTTAAAAGATTTCGATTCACGGTACAATACTGTATTTAGAATGTGAAAGAGTGCAATATAACTAACTAGAGCGGTGTCCCTTTTGTGCCCATATATGGAGCTGACTGATTGTTTGCACCTGATGCCATGACGACACATTGAGGTATAGACAAAACACTCCATATGTTCGGGTGTAGCTGCATTGGTCTTTACATGGTTATGGCTGACGCCCACTGCCGCTGTCCGGTCCTTTTTTAATATAGGATAAAATATAGTAAGTATGCAACACTAACCTGTGTGTGTGTGTGTGCGTGCGTGCGTGTTGAAGTAGTGATATTAGGACAACCAGTCAACTCAATACATGTCATCACATGCAGTATTTCCTCTGCACCAAGTCCGTTGTACCAAAGTCAGTGAGATGTTGCTGAATCTAAAATGTTTGTTTAGATTTTGGCCTATTTCAACTCAAGTTTCATCAGATTTCATCAGTTGTGAGTGAAAAGAAATAAATAAAAGCATTTTAACATGGCTTGATTTGACTGTAGGATGATGCAACATCCGTAGTAGGTTTGTCTTTTTTTTCTTAGTTGTGAAAACATGTTTAGTTTAGTAATTCTTATTTGCAAATACCACACAAATCATGCATTAAAAACATTTGAGGATAAAACATCCCGGGCGTATTTCCATTAGTCCTCTCACAAACAATTACAATCTACGTGTGGCAGTCATAGCTTTCTAATACACATAACTTATCCAACAGCCAAGTTTTTTTAATATATATTTAAACTTTCTCAAATCGTAGTGAATATTATTGTTGTATCTAAGCTGTTCCATTGAGAAGCACCATGTAAAATGTAAAAGATCCTTTTCCAATTTCCATGAAGACTTTTGAATTCATAAAGACGTATGATAGCTACGGTAGGACTGTGTCATGACCCATGTGTCATCTTTACTTTCATTATGAATGCAATGACCTCATTCTTCCCAATCAATCTCAATGTCCTCTCTCTCTCACACGTCTCTCCCATTCTCATCTTTCTGCCCTGTCTTTGGCCCTTCACTCCCCTCCACCCCCCCTCTCTCTCTCTCTCTCTCTCTCTGTCACACACACACTTTATAGGGCATAGTAGTAGCAGCCATTTTGTGGTTCCACAGATCCACAGGCCATTCATTTCCACAAAAATATTTATATAAATATGGCAAAGCCACCCATGCTCCTGGTGAATCATGACGAACTCATGATGAACTGACAATCAGAATACTAACTTCTCCCACGCAATATTGTCTCTGCACCTGGTCCTGTTATGGTCTCTTCCCCCTCACCTCACAGTACCCCCGTCATTCATGTCCGTCTCTCTTCCTCCTGCCGTGCATGGGTGGGTGGTCACCGACCACCCAGCTATTTCATCGATCTCTCCCGGCTGGCTGGCTTTTTGGGGATGGAATGGATTATGTTGTTGTGTACCTTTGTAACACTGTGGGCCGTGACATCACAACGCTGTGTAATGATCCTATCAGGCCTCAGGTGGTAAATGCAGGGAGGGGGGTTTACTTAATATCCTTAACGTGTGATTTATGTTTTGTACCTGCTTTTATCCAAAAAGCATGCCCACACTGCCTGTGATTGGTCAGGGATGGTTAGACATTTTGGTTTAAATTATTATTATTTGTGAGAGTCCCGTGGCGGCGGGACAGGAGGCCTACCTGGTTGATGCTGCCAGTAGCAAACGCTTGTCTCAAAGATTAAGCCATGCATGTACAAGTACAAACGGCTTGTACAGTGACCTATAACTTCAGTTTTCAGCTCCACCCAGCTGAGTGCTGCCCATAGAGGAGTGCGGAGGAGGGAGCAGTTAGGGGTTAAGTGTCTTGCTCAGGTACACTTTGACCTCCAATTATGGACAGTTGCATATCCAAACTACTTGACCACATGCACCACAGTCCTTGCCGATGCCGTTTGAAGTTGGTCAGTCTCATATATGCGAATGACATGTATGGGCATATCGACCTAACCGGATTCCGCCGGATTGCAGCAGTATTGTAGCCTGATTGTCAGACTCTGAGAGCTTCCAGCTGCTCTTGCCGGTTATAATACTAATCATTTTGTAAATCAAATAGCCTGTAGCCTGCAGTGGACTGTAACATTGCGTGGTCATCATACACTACAGAATTATATGGATCGGTTGGTGACTATATGACGTTGATTAGGCCTAATGATTAGGTTATTCATCGCAGCCAGCTGGGTTTAACGAGATGGCTCAGTGCAACTATTTTCTCATGTTGCAGTCACACGATAGCTGAATCAGCTATTGTGTGATAATCCGATTGATTTATAAAACATTTAGCATATGAACTGAAGCTCATTTGGTGCATCGCAAACCAGAGGCCAGCCAGCGATATAAACATGCAACCACCCCACAGTTCACTTCTCTCTGCTCATGCCTGCGCGCAGTCAGTAATCCAAGCCCCCCGCCTCCATTCCTCCGTCTTCCTCCTGTCACAATTAAGTGAATCGCCGATAGCGCAGCCCTCTTCATAATAAATACATAGGCCTACTTTTAGGCTATAGCCTACACATTACACAAATAACAGAATTGCTATTTTTATTATAATAACATTCATAGAAAAAAGGAGAAAAACAGAAAGAAAAAATCACTGAGCCCGAGGCCAGGCCCGACTAATTAGCATAATTGTTGGGCCCGGGCCCGGCCCGAAAACGTCGGGTCGGGTCGGTAGTGGTACCGGTCGGGCCACGTCGGGTTCGGGCAGAGTTTGAGAAATTTACTCACTGCTGCCGCGACCTGGCGGAGTCAGGTTAATATGGACCTGTCACCTGTGGCTCTGGACAAACAGGTCTGTTTGCCGCGACCTGGCGGAGTCAGGTTAATATGGACCTGTGGCTCTGGACAAACAGACCTGGCGGAGTCAGGTTAATATGGACCTGTGGCTCTGGACAAACAGACCTGGCGGAGTCAGGTTAATATGGACCTGTGGCTCTGGACAAACAGACCTGGCGGAGTCAGGTTAATATGGACCTGTGGCTCTGGACAAACAGACCTCCATATATGGAGTCAGGTTAATATGGACCTGTGGCTCTGGACAAACAGACCTCCATATATGGAGTCAGGTTAATATGGACCTGTGGCTCTGGACAAACAGACCTCCATATATGGAGTCAGGTTAATATGGACCTGTGGCTCTGGACAAACAGACCTGGTGGAGTCAGGTTAATATGGACCTGTGGCTCTGGACAAACAGACCTGGTGGAGTCAGGTTAATATGGACCTGTGGCTCTGGACAAACAGATCTCCATATATGCCTATATAGGGGCGCATGGGGTTTCTTTATGGTTATGTCTGAGTCATAGTGACGTGGCCGTCACTCCCATTAGGCAATTTTAGTTTAGGTTTTAGGAAAACAGTGGGTGAAAAAACAAAGAAGACAATATAATCGGCTCAGAAGAAGCTGCCTTTTTCTCTTTGTATTGCTGGATTCACTGAAGCAGTGAGGTGTGTATGGCATTCTCTCAGCTCAGTGGAATGGATGCAGGCAGAATGAAGATCGTTAGTCGAGTTTATGAACTCGTTAGTGGTCTCTTGGGTACACCTTGTAATGATACTCTAATGGAACAACAGAGTGGCAGTTTTGACATAAAGGCTGTTTTGCAATGTTATTATAATACAAGTTAGCCATGCCACTTGGGTGGCTCAGTGGTAAAGTCCCTGCCCACCGGGTAGGGACGGTGATATTTGTCCCTGCATGTATTACGGGCTGGGACGGCACCTGTCAGCGGGGAGTGTGGGGCGGGAGGAGTAGAATGAAGGCTTTATGGGCTCCATGTTCGTCACCACTAAACCCCTTATCCCTAAACTTCTTTGCCTTTTTGTACTATTTTGCAAAACATTTTTGAATAGTTAAAATGGCCAGTCTACAAGCTCACAACGTGAGCAAAGAAGGCAAAGAAGTTTAGGGATAAGGGGTTTAGCGGTGACGAAAATGGAGCCCTATGACTATGTCCTCCTGGTGGGGGCTCCTCACTGACAGGTGAGTCAGTAGGATACGACAGCAGTGACAAGGAATCAATTGTCATGACTAAAATTGGGGAGAAAAAGGGCTAAAAAATATTGGCTACTCTAAATGATAGAATTATATAAAAATATATTATATAATTTAATTACTATTTGAAGACTTTTATTCCAAAAACACAATTCATTTGATCAGGACAACATTGTTCCAGAATATCCAAATACATGCTGTAAACGTTTCTAATTTCTTCCAGAAGAAACCAATCCAGTCAGCATCAATCTGTCATAACTTCTCCAAAATACTTGGACACGAGGTTACTGCCAAATATTAATCGTAGACCCTTCTATAACAGCTGTCACTATGACAATAGGTGTTGCGAGTGTGGATATGACTCAACCTCCTCCATAAAAATGCAATCAGTTCATGGCATGCCAACATGGAAGTCTGACAGAACATTGTTAGTCAAGTTAGTCCCCCTCGAGTCTACAAACGTAAAACTCAAAGAAGTTCACTTCTGTATGAAAATTATATGGTGTCATTCCAAAATAGGAATTGAAGAATGCATTTTATGACAGCTTTTGAGACTGCTTAAATGCAGTTTTAGTAACATGAAGTCTGAGCAGAAAAAGGATTCAATGTACAAACTGAACTAAACAGCACTGTTTTAGGATTGCCACTAGATGGTCATTCTGGGAAGGACCACATAGGCTCAATTCATTACATTCATTTAGGATTACATACTGTTAATTGCGACCGTAGGTCACATTTACTATGAAAACCCGCATCTCCCTTCCGTCCGTCACACTCCATATATGGTCACACCTCGTGACATCACGTCTCCATATATGGTCACGCCTTGTGACATCATGCCTCGTGACATGTCTGGACGGACCTCAGTGTGATGCCCAAAACAATGGTGACTTAATATATATATAGACAGCTTCATGTTATGAACAGAACTGACAGGCTGCTGTGCCAATCAATTAATTATACAGTAGCTATTGACAATAAATGCTAATAATTTGAAGCAGCAGGTAAGGAGAAGTGAGGGGCGCAGCGAGGGTAGTATTTATATCAGCCAGGCGACGTCTTACCAGCCCTAAACAAACAATAAAGTCCATTGACTTGACTGGCAAAAAATTACATCATAACTACTAGTAACTACCCTAAACAAACATTAAAGTCCATAGACTTGGTTGCCACATGACGTAATTTCGGAAAGCTATTCATTGGGAGGGGCTAGCGCCCCTCAAAAATACATATGCCTGTCAGTGGTGCTGAACTGCGCACTGACCTGTCTGCAGGCATTCTGTACGTTGCAAATATCGACATATCGATATCTACAGTAGTTCAGTCACACAAACCAAAACAAGTCCAAAGAACTTTTAGTAAACTTTATAGCCGTCCCTAGTCTGTGAGCCCCATGCAGTGGTTCTGTGTGTCGTGTCATTTGGATTCATGTGCTGCAGCCTACATTGTCAATGCTGTAAGCCCCATAGTAGAGCATGGGCATGGGCATGTTCATGTCAGAGAGAATGGTACCTGGGTACTTAAAATACTGGAGCACTCCACTGGTTTGCACGTATTTATTATTTTGCAGGGATGACTGACATTTCCACCTGTCTTCCTCAGAGTCCAACAGTCCTGTTTGACTTTGAGGAAGAAACAGGTTTGACTGTGCCTAGGTGCGTTATCTTGAATATGCATCATCCAAAGTCCAAATGAGATACAGATCTTTTACAAGGGAGACTTCGCAAAGATGGCACATCAAAGGCCGTCTCAAAATAGAACAAAATAAAGATAATCTCACAAATAGTAATTTAAACACTTTCTTTGGCAGACATATGTAAATCCTCAATCCCCCCTTGATTACTACACAATTAACCTCTGTCCACTTAAAGAGGAGCCTGGCATCGCAATTAATCCCCACTGATTTAACAGGAGGGGCAACATGTTGAATAGCATCTGTGCATTTTTAAAGAGATTGGTGCTCCTTTAATTTCCCAATAATTAACCTATATCCCTGTAAAGAGATGGTTTGGCACTGTGATTAATCCTAGCAATTTAACACCAGGGCTGAGCTTGGCATTTATCGATGACCCCACTCAGTTCATTAGCCACAGACTATTGTGCAGTAAAGGGTATGGGGAAGGGTAATTGCATGGCAAGATAAGCATCGGCAAGAAACGGAAAGAGAGGGCAAGATGGAAAATAAATTAATTGATTGACTATCCCTCAGCAGCCGGGCCATAATCCCTGTGATGCTACATGATGTGTCTCATGTACTGTAGCATACTGTAGTATTACATCACACTACTGTATCTCAAAAGGGGGATTCAACTCAAGTTATTCGTTTTAACTTCTACCAAAGTACTCCGCCCCAACCCCAAATTGTCATATTTCTTGTGTCAAGTATGTCATCTCAAGAACCTTCCACGGTCTTTCTTTATTATGTATTATGTTATCTTAATGTTATAACGAATAGATTAATAAAGCTATCTCCAACATGTGATTCCTTTTACAGGAAGCCCCAATGAGATCCAAAATAGAACAATAAAGACAATGTCACGAATAGTAATGTAAACAAGGCTAGGTGTTGGACCAAGTATGATACACCGGAGACCTCTTAACTCCCTCAGTGCCACAGCACGCCTTTGGACGCCTCCCTCTTATTTTGACGGGCCTAGAGCTGTGCAAGTTCATCCAAACATATCAAATCATATGGGCTCAAACCTCAGGAGCGGTTGCGGAGCCTACCAAATGCACAGTTTGCTTTGGACTGAGAGTCCATTGTCAATGTCATTTGAGATTGAAGCATCATTTGAAATTACACTAGCCCAAGTATGTGAACTGCTTCACTGCACTTAAGACAGGTAGTGTCGATGGTGATGGATGGTGGGTTGTACTCTCCACGGGGTGGGGGCTGGTAGAGTACTTCTGTTTTCTTGAGACCTCATTCAAGAGCTATATATAGACACCATTACACATTCATTAATAAACCCCTCTCTCTCTCTCTCTCAATCTCTCACACACACACACACACACACACACACACACACACACACACACACACACACACACACACACACACACACACACACACACACACACACACACACACACACACACACACACACACACACACACACTGTGGCGCTGAATATGGACTCAGCGTTGGATTCCTATTAATAAGATGTGCACTGCAAAATGTGCCAATACAAACATTGTGATCTGTGGCCAGAGCTGACTTGCTGGGTTAACATAGAGGTGTGAAGTGAGACACTTCTCTCTCTCAAAGGGAAGTCGGTACACCAACTGTTACTAAACCGACTAACAAGTTGTAATAATCCGTATAATGTAATTATTGTAAAGCAGTAATGTCATGTGTTGAACTGCTTATAATAGTGAAGTATAGTCATACAAAGACTAGAGGTTAAAATGTCCTGTCCCAACCCTCACAGCACTGATAAGGATATCCTTTCAACTCACAACGGGGGTGGGTACAGTCCACTGTCCCACATAGCCAGCACATCTCCACATAGCCAGCGCATGTTGAGCACACGGTGACCACATGTGTGCTCGATTCACTTCCTGGTATACCACAGGCCAACTGACACAGCAGGAGGGGATCTGATAAGGGCACATCTTCACTATCTCCACATAGCCACAGCACATGAAGGCACATGTGCTGGATTCACTTCCTGGGTCCACAGACCAACTGCCACAGCGGGGGTGCCGTGGACACATCTCCAGTCCACTGTCCCTAGAGCAGGATGGGCACACACTCAGCACATGGGGAAAGCTTTAAGCTGACCAATGACTGAGGGCCTGACACAAACGGCCAATCACAGGAATGCTCAGAGTAGAACAGAGCTTCATATAATCTAGCATGGGTTATCTTGATTCAGTTCCTAAACAAAGAGGGAGCCATGCCTCATGTACATTGTGCATGATGAACCAAACCTGTGTATCAACAACGCACAGCAACTAAGCAGCCTCACATTGACCAATGGTAATTATGAATTCATGCAATACTAATGAATAATGCTATCTGTGTGTTATGCTGTAAACCTGTAATGTACAATGACGAATGTATTATGTGTATTTGTCTCATATACAGGTTTTTTACCTAATCTAATAACTAATTAAAGGCCTGAACAAGGGCTATAATCACTAACCCGATCTAAAGAGCTAAGCTCGTTGTGTCAAATGTATGCTTATGAAATCATATAATAAATATATATAAAATACAAATGAGTTATGTTATTTAGGTTGCGAATGGCCTGAGATTTGAGTAAATACATTTGACCCTATGTGAAGCTGTAATCCTTTCAGAGGGGCTAGATAGCACGGTTAATGTTAAAACTAACTAGAAAACTGTAGCAAACTATAAATCTGAACACACACACACACACACACACACACACACACACACACACACACACACACACACACACACACACACACACACACACACACACACACACACACACACACACACACACACACACACACACACACACACACACACACACACACACACACAGGAGAGGAGACATACTGTAATTAGGCACTGAAACAAAGGCAGGAAGTTGTTAAAATATCTGAGAGTGTTCTTTTAACATCACAAAGACAGATGAGAGAGTTGACGTTCAGTTTGCCCGGAAGCACATTCCAGGTCTAGGGACCAGGATAAAAAGCAATTCTGTCCAGCTGCACTGCTGCAGTTCACTCAAGGGGTACATTTAATTCTTAAGTAAAGTGACAAGTCGTATATCTGAAACAGGTGATATCGATAGTGGGTCAAGCTTGGCTAAAATACAATACAATTGTAATCCAGAGTGATTTACAGGTACATTAAGTTGTCCCAGATGTTTTAGCAAAGGTTCTGACAGCTTTCCTGTGTTAGCTGATAATTGAACAGGAAGGGTTGTAGGGTTGGATCAGGCTTTGGCGATATGGAGGTGCCATACCTTCGGTTGCTCATCAGTGTTTGTGTTTATACTCTGTGCACCTAACTGCTTACTTATGAAGGCATAGTGAAGCATGATTAGAGCCTTTACAAAAAGCTACGCAATGTTCTTTCAATCACAAATAATGTGATGTGATGATAGCAATGCCTTTCCATGTTCCATTTTCATGTTGCACAGAAATGATTGCTTCTGTAGAGCAGCACCCACCCACCCTGACCCACCCTTTACTGAAAGTGGACAATAAACAGAAACAATTTCTGGGAGTAAATATGAATATAATTAGTTATTTTTTGTCACTATACTGTAGCATGCAATATTCCGGTCCCATTTACAAGTCTAGTCAATATAGATCAAAAGGCATACTGAAAGAATCCAGTGTTTCCCCTATAGCAATATTGTGGCGGGCCGCCACGCAATCATGACCCTCCTCATGAGTCGAGACCCTCTCAGTCTACGCAAATTATTTTATTCGAGCCGTCGTTGTTTCCTATTTTTGGGTAAGTTATTTTCATAGCATCAGTTAGTGAGATTTGGTGTGTCATGTGCTTTAGTCAATCTACTTCCTGTAAGTATACTTGACTAATTGACTAATCATATAACTTATTTTGTCTGCCGTTTTGAGAGGAAATACGTCATGCTGTGCAATGTTCCATGTAAGCTGCCAGAGACATGACGATGCAAAGACGCAGCGATGCATGTACAGTAGCTGCTCCAAATGATACTCCCGTTCCTCTTTGCGTCGGTAACATACTTGTTCTGTTCCGACCTCCTGCTAGTCAGACCGATTACTAACACTATCCCACGTAGGTCGCTAACCCTAACTTCAGTCTTAACCGGCCACGTAGGTCACTAAGCATAACCTCAGTCTTAACTGGCCACGTAGGTCGCTAAGCGTAACCTCAGTCGTAACCGGCCACGTAGGTCGCTAAGCGTAACCTCAGTCGTAACCGGCCACGTAGGTCGCTAAGCGTAACCTCAGTCTTAACCGGCCACGTAGGTCGGACTAACGGGAGGTTGGACTTATGGGCGGTCCACCTTTGCGTCTGCCCGTGTGAACGCACGATTAGTGTGGCCAGGCCTTGTGTGAGAGGTGACACCTGAATGTCCCCACAGGAATCAATAAAGGTCTGTCTGTTATTCCTTCTTTACTGTCAGTCGAACTGTTAAATAATAATAAATAATAATACGTTTGTTGGTTTATTTTGTGTTTTATTTTATGTTTGATAGCACTCCCTGTTGCTGTGAACTTACCAACCTCTGCGGCCATCACACTGATGTTGTGCCAGGCCATCTCCTCTCTGTCCAGACTCTGAGTGGCCCTGATGACCCCGCTGCTCACGCCGATAGTGAAATACAAATGCCTGTCTTCATCCTTCTCTATGAAGTACCTGCAGTGTGTGGGCGATATGAGGCGATAGCAAAACATGTGCCTTTAAATCATTCAGCAAGCAATAGGTGTAATGCGAGTGCTAGTGAATTAAGGCCATTCAGTGCATTTATGGCACTGCAAGGTCCACAGGCTATCATAAAAAAATGTTATGTCGCACCGTTTTCCCTCACGTCTCAACGGTTTCTGTTCATCTCGTCTCTATAAACATTTAATAATGCAGTCCTGCTCTGTTTGCAGCTCCTGTGCTAACCATTTTGTTGTTCTTATTGTGTACCCGCTGCACCATTGTTACCAAGTCACATTCCTGGACATTTCTTGTACGTGGGAATGTGTTTATAATTGTGGCAAAGGGACACCAGGACTCCACAAAAGAAAGTAGAAAGCAGAGGTCACACACAAAATGCAAGACACTCTCTTTCTCTCTCTTACTGGCTCCCGAAACCGAGAGAAACATTGTATAAAGCAGTGCAACATCCCCCACAGGCCCCAACCTTGTTATCGTTCTGTACCTGACGGCGCTGTTGGTGCTGTCTGGATCCACGGCAGTCACCGTGCCAACCTGTGTGCCGGCGGGGGAGTTCTCATAAACATCCATGATGTAGTAGTCCATGGAGAAGATGGGCGGCTCGTCCACATCGCCAACAATCACCCGCAGCGACGTGCTGTCCTTGAAGGGCCCCAGGTGTGAGAAGCGGGAGTCAGTGTGGCTATTGGCGCCTTCGATGTGGAGCGTGTGGGCCTTTCTGTTCTCATAGTTCAGAGCCTGGGCAGGAGAGCGACATAAAGATGTTCATCTTTTACACTACAGGGCCTTCATTTACACACTGATTCTGCAGCCAGACAATACCAGAAGCTATAGGGCTATATGGCAGAGTTATTATACACAACGTACAAAGTACTGAGAGTGAGAAAGTGAGCAGTATGTGCAAATCCTTTGGATTAGTGATATACAGTAATTCATTCTCATGCATTTACTCTTTTTTGGATCCTGGTCCAATTGAAAATATTGAAAGCAAGTGGTCAGATGGGCGGGCCACATGCATTTTTATTTGCATGATCAATCAGATAATTGTGTTGCTGCTTGGATTAATGTATAGAACTGAACGTAGTACTAAAATATATCACATTGAAAACTACTTTTTCAGTTTTATTTATATTAATGTTATATTATCATCTTTGTGTTTTGCTAATTATTTGTGGGCCCACAATATGCCACAATATCCTCCACACAGGTTGAGAATCACTGACATATAGGATACCATGTGTGTGGTAGTTAATGCAACTCAATTGAAAATAAATGAGCTGTTAACGCAATTTCAACACCTATAGGAAGAAAGCCCACTGTCTGTTTCTCTACCTGCTTGAGAGAGATGATTCCCTCCCTGCGGTCACCGTCGGTGCTGATGGAGAAGATGGCAGCTGCGTCAGTGTTGGTGATGGTGTAAACCATGGCAGCGTTCTCTCCCTCGTCTTCGTCGTTAGCTCTGATCCGACCCACTGCCTTCCCCACCGGAGCAGACTCTGGCACGTACAGCTGGTAACTCTCTGAACAAAAAGTGTTATCCAAAGTCATTTCAATGTCCAGTGCTGGTTCTGAATAAAGAACTGAAATATTTATTAGTTCTTAGAAAAACCCAAACAAAAAACAAAAACAAATTCACTGTTTCAGAGGACTGTCAGTTTAACAGCAGCAGAGATTAAATTCCTCTGTCCTCTCACCAAGAGACTAACCCTTCTGATTCTTCTGTTTTCATTGAGCGTCCTTAGTTTAGTTGTTTTCTGTTATAGAAACCTTTTTATTTTATTTTTATTTTGTAAATAAATGGATATTCAGTTTTAAATCCTTTGTCGTTTATGTTGCGACCTTTACAACCCTAGACATAAGTGTCGTAACAGTTCATTTCAAAGTTCATTATCCATAACATTCATGGGTCAAAGAATACATGCTGGTTAGCACCCAGTCCCCAGAGCAGCTGGCCAACGTTGGAGCCGTGAATACCCTACTGGCATAGCGATGATTTGATTGGCTGAGCAAAGAGTACATATTGAAGCTAAAAGTGAGGGCAGAAAAGTGAAGATGGGAAAGTGAGGATGCAAATTGTGATCACTTCACACGGTTGTGATTTTTGAGGGGCGCTAGCGTTTTAAAAACGCCATTGACAATGAAGGGAAAATATCATCTTGTCCCTAACACAAACATTAAATGCCATTAACAATAAAATAATTTAATGTTTGTGTTGGCACCGTTTGTTTTCCATCACCATTACTAATCAACATGAGTTAGACTTTAATATATTAGCGCCCCTCATTTCACACGGGTGTGATTTTTGTACTCAGCGGGGCTTGATTCAACACTGACAATTTAACATCTCTTTCCCGTTCCCATTTAATAATACTATTCGTAATTTAATCTCATTTCAAAGCTGATGCACGGACCATTCATTGTTGAGCTGCCCCTGAAATTAGTTTAACAGAGTCACAGTTGTGTAGCCGCACAAGAGCAATTTAGAAGTTGAAGGTAAAAAATAAGAAGTTATCTAGTGAGTTCATTGTTGAGGAAGCAAGTACAATAATGTGACTGTCTGCAGTGCTACTATCTGCATTGTGTGGCGTTTGCACAATAAACAACTTGAATGAGTTAAATGACCAGTACATTAAACCATTGTTACTGGCTGCCTAACAGTCACTGCACATCCTCAGAATAACAGACTATGATGAATGGGTGGAATCTCTTTTTGGTCATTTTCCTCTATAAAGTCCACATGGTCGGTCGGGTGTGCACAGCACATTTCACAGCACATTGCAAAGAAAACTGTATTGGTGCGCTCAATAGAGCCTCAATTCCCCCCCAGGAAGCATGCCCGAATAGCTCTCTCCATCTTTCTATCTGACTTTAGGACAGGACCGGGTTGAATTCATGTGGACATTGACTTTGAAGAAGTAGCGTTGCATGTGATTAACAGTTGTACATTGTCACAGACAGTGTTGGACAAGTGTAAGGTCCCAATGAGGTGACCGTGTACAGATATATTTGGTTGTATACTCTGTACTCTGTACTTCTTTCAGTGCTGTGTAAACAATCACTTCAGTTTTATTATTAAACGCATTTCTTCCTACGTCGTGCTTGCACACCCGTGTATGAATGAGCATTCTATATCTAGACTTGGGCAAGTAAACTTCAAATTCAGCAACTCAACTCAAACCACAGAAGAAATAAGAAAGACCTGCTCCAATCATTAACAATATGGCAAAGAATATGCCCCAAATAACATTTAGTGTGCGTGGCCGCGTACACATGCGCACATGCGCGTGTGTGTGCTTCTCTCCGTGTTGTGATGGTTTCTCTTTCAATTCAACTCAAATTGGAGATTTGAGATGCTATCCTGCTCTCAGCATGCACAGTAAATATGACACTGATTAGCCTAGTAATATGCAAGATTAGTTGCGGACAGACACGCACACGCACACGCACACACACACACACACACACACACACACACACACACACACACACACACACACACACACACACACACACACACACACACACACACACACTAATTGCCACTCTCTATTGTGTGGTGGTGTGACAAATGCACTATGATCCCCATGACGAATGAAAGGTAATAAACACATTATGTTGAGCACATAGTTGAATAAATAATAAGCACATGAACATAACACAGACTCAGTCTCTCCTAGCAGTGGTGGACGGCAGTGAAGTACAATTACTTGAGTACTGTACTTTATATACCATCACTCAACTACATTTCAATGACATAATATGGTAGTATACTTTTGACTCTGCCTCATTTCAATGACATGTGCTACAATAGTCTACTTTTGAATCCACTACATATCTAGGAAATGGAAAAGTCGCTTATAATAAGTGAACATGGCAACACTGCAATAAGTATATGGCCTGACAGAGGAACTAACAACACAGCAGAGCTCAAGCCCCTGATGGAGGGCACGGTCACTCTCACATCACATGCACAATACGTGAACACGGTCAGCAAGTTGAAGAGCAGAAAGAGGCACCTTTTTAATAAAAATAAAATAAAAAAGGATATATTTTCAGTGTAAATATCAGTTCAAGTGTCAAAAAGGATAAAGGATTATCTTTAAAAAGAAACTTTTAATAGGTGCAAAAAGAGAGCACAGTGTCTTCTTCTAACGCTGCTTTTGAAACATCAGCTATTATTTTTGCACCCATTAAAAGTCTTTTAAGATCACCCATGTGCTCCAGCTTTTTCCTTTTTGCTGCTGCTTTGGTCCCTGTCTGAGAAGCACTGGCCCCTGTCTGAGAAGCACTGGTCAAGGTCAAGGTAAACTTTATTGTCCACAACGGAAATTTGTCTTGGGCTTTCACCCCAGCTACAGCCACACATAAAACATCAATGACAACAAAAATACATTACAGAGGAAGACACAACATTACACAATTGCACACATTATGTGGATAATCTATGCTGCCTCATGCAGTTACTGCTGTTTCAGAGCCTCGTTCAGCATCTTAGTTGATGCTGGTACAAACGATTTTTAAAATCTGATGTACTTCCACTTTGGTTCTTTGTATCTTCTCCCAGAGGGCAGAAGTACAAACTCGCCATTTAAAACATGGGTAACATCACTGACGATGTTTTGAGCCTGTTTTAATGTAGCCTGCTCATAAATAGACTGCAGAGAGGGGAGTTGTCTTACCCCTATGATCTTCCCTGCAAGTCTTTGCTGTAGTTTACTACAGAGACTGTCAACATGTGTATTCCAAGTTAGTCCCTGTCTGAGAAGCACTGGTCCCTGTCTGAGAAGCACTGGTCCCTGTCTGAGAAGCACTGGTCCCTGTCTGAGAAGCACTGGTCCCTATCTGAGAAGCACTGGCGCTCATGATGCTGCTTTGGTCCCTGTCTGAGCACTGGCGCTCATCCTTAAAAATAGGTTTCAGTGCGTGGACTTTCTCAAGATCAGTTCACAGTTATGTTTAACAGAATGAACCAAAAAAGCTTTTGCACCCATGTGTTATCAATGTTACCAAAAGAACAGTGTTATTTCTGCCACATTTTAATTTAAACCTGCTACATCGCACGCACGCACGCACGCACGCACGCACGCACGCACGCACGCACGCACGCACGCACGCACGCACGCACGCACGCACGCACGCACGCACGCACGCACGCACGCACGCACGCACGCACGCACGCACGCACGCACGCACGCACGCACGCACGCACGCACGCACACACACACACACACACACACACACACACACACACACACACACACACACACACACACACACACACACTGTAGGGACAGAGTCATCAACATTATGCCTTAGCCAGAACAATCTTTCCGCACTCATGTTTCCTTGCTCATAGATCCTTTTGACTAATCCTTGCTCCTCATTCCAGCAGGAATATGAGACATGACATGCCTGTCAAATGTCAAAATGACATGCCTGTCAAATGTCAAAATGTCAGGCCGACTTCGGTCAAGTCTGTTGCTAACAAAACCAAAGTACAGTGGCTGAAGCTTTTCTTCTCAAAACGAATAATGTATGTCTGTTTCCACAAACATTATACTGTTAGAAAGAATACAAATAGGCTCGTAATTTGTTTGTGTCCTTGGATAGTGAATGATAGAATTAATCTAAAATATTAAACAAGGCTGGTTGTTTGGGTTTGCCATATAAAATGTCTTGACATGTTTACTACTGCCATTAGCACAACACCAGCATGCTAGCCCCAAGCTGTACTGTGTGCGTGTTTGCAGGACTGAATAAGAGCGAGTGCTTGCTGTGTGTATGCGTATGCATGTTATACATCAGTGTGTGTGCGTTTATGCATATGGTGTGTGCTCCTACAGTGCACGTGAGTGCATGTGTGTGTGAGGGGCTGTCTAGGCTATATTTCATATATTACTAAAGATGATCATTTGCACGGACAGTCGGACACGCTATCATACTATGTCATCTTAATGTCCCTCTGTCATGTCATTGATGCAATGGCCATGCATGCAGCCATGGGCTAAAACCGCTGTCTTTGCTGTTATTATAAAGTTATGCAGTTGCACACTCGTCTTGACACCATAAGCACAGTTATGTGTATGTAAAAACAGACGTTTAATGTCCCTTAAGCTTTGTGGTTTTGTGCCTGCATGATAAGAACAATACTTATGGCACATTGAGCCTGATTTCCAGGGAAAGATGTTCAACCCATTTTTTGTCACACCAGGTTTAAAAATGTGCACAAATAAGAGGTAATCCTATACAGTAAGCACATTTGCCACAATATCTAGTATAATAGCATGGGGAACTGTATGAACAACAACAATAGATATATTGTAATATTCTGTAATGTTCCAAGTCCAACCCTCTTGGAAGGATTTTCCTGCATACTGCACTTTTGTTGTTTATAGACCATTTATGTTTTCTATTGTATTTAATAATTATACCACTCATGCATGCTCTCAATTGTAATGCTTAAAAAAAAAGTCTACTTCACAGTAAAGTAGTATTTGAAAGCATAGTTTCCTAATGTATGCTTTTTAAAGTAGCTTCCCTAACACTGGGTTTGTATAAATATCTAACAGATTAAAAGTATTAGCAAGAGCTTATGAATAAATAAATAATAACATTGGATCCATTGAAACACTGTTTTCTTTATATTTCCATTTCCTGAAAAGTAAACTTTTAGACATATACAATGTTTCCACCCGACAACAGCGATATGTATTATGTACAGTACAGTAACAATAACTTCATATTATATATATATATATTGCATGTGTTTGCTTTGTAGGCCTATTCATCAAAAACAACTCAAAGGAGAGCAGAAGGTCACAATTAAAAAGGTGGTGGTTTAAGGATTCAAGCAGCGTGTCTCTGTGTGTCAGGTCAGGTTGGTGTTCTTTGGCTGTCAGGGATGTAGAGGAATGAATAATGAATAATAGGCACTTTGACTTGCATATAAATGAGTAATTCATTGATGCTATAGACTTGGAGTCTAGGCTGCAATGTAAATCATCTATCCAGGAATAAATCCAGGAATCTCTGTGTGTGTGTGCGTGTGCGTGTGTGTGTGTGTGTGTGTGTGTGTGTTTGTTTGTGTGCATGTGTACATGTGTGTGCGTGTGTACATGTGTGTGTGTGTGTGTGTGTGTGTGTGTGTGTGTGTGTCTGCGTACATGTGTGTGATCCTGATCTCTCCGAATGTAAATCATCTAACCATAAATCTGTGTGCAGTGTGTCTGTGCAATGTGTGTGCGTGTGTGCGTGCGTGTGTGCGCTTGTGCGTTGTGCGCGCGCGTGTGTGTGTGTGTGTGCGCGTAGTCGCGTACATGTGTGTGTGCGTACATGTGTGTGATCCCTGATCTCTCCCAAGTTGGTGCTTCATAGATAACTGTCGTCAATGGCCTGAAAATACTCTGGTAATGGCCTAATGGCCATTTAGTAGCTACTGTAGCATTTAGTACAGTAGCCTACTATTAAAGGGGAATTGTGCGTAACTCCCCTTTAAATGGTACACACGAAAGCCTGGAGATTGTGCCCATGCAGTCTCTGGTACATGAAGCATGTAGAAACTGACTAATAACTCTAGATGTCATCCTCGAAATGCCACAGTCTCTCCAGGGGTCGTCGTCGAAGCATCGAGCACTGGACATATATTTATTGCTGTCGTCACTTGTCAATTCAAACAGAATGGTGATGCCTTTATACGTATACCAATGAGTGAGACACAAATACGCAGGGCTGCACTGGGTGCACACACCCGCCCCAACAAAAATAGATGATCTAAAAGTTCAGCATCTTATGACAAAGTGTATAGTATATAAACAGTGTTTATGCCTACTTCATTTCAAAAGTAACTGGCCAGTAATGCCATTATAGCCTTAATTTCAGTAGCCCACTGTTATTGATAAAAAAATACCAGTGGCGGCTGGTGGTGATTATTTTGTGCAGATAGCTGCTCTCTGAATATTGGTGGTGGTAGCAATACTAATTTGAGTTCTGGATGTATAAACAAAGTAAGACTAAAATCAGACAATTAATTAGGTTTATAGGGAGAGGCATGCAACCTCTCCCTGTGTCTGTCCGTGAAGGTGAAGTAGTGAGAATACTGTATATCCATTAGAGAAACACGATGTGGGCTCCGCCATGACAGTTGTGTTACTAGTAAACACACCCACAGCGCATCAGTCACACATGCGCCCCCCAACCCACACTCAGTCTCTCCCTCCTCCTCATCCATTTCTCCTCCCTCCCTCTAGCAGAGACTGCATGACAAATAATTAACTATAACGGAGTAACGCACCATAGTAACGGTAACTGAGTTACTGAATTAAACAAATAATGCATTGCAGTACGAGCTACTGCTGACAATAACGATGTTACAGTAACGGATTACGTCCCAACACTGTATATAAATATATGAATAAATAATTTGTCAAAGTGTCCCTAAAATGGTAAATGGTGCATTTATATATATCCAAGGTGCTTTACATAGATTGTGCATTACATTCACCCATTCACACACACATTCATACATCGATGGCAGCGGAAACCATGCAAGGCACCAACCAGCACATCAGGAGCAATTAGGCGTTCAGTGTCTTGCTCAAGGACACTTCGACACTAACTCTGGGGGAGCCCAGGTTCGAACTGGCAACCTTGCGGTTACCATCCAGCCACTCTACCCCTGAGCCACCACCGCCCCTAAGCAAGACAGTTACACCCTAACTGCTCCCTGGGCGCTGCCCCCATATTTCCCTCTGCTCCTGATATTTAGGTGGTAGGGGGGTTAAATGTAGGGGACATTTCAGTCATGTACAGTCATGCAGTGACAAATACCCCAAGGAAGTGGGGACCAAATCATTATTATTATAAATAATTTTCCATTTGGTTCTCTTGAAACTATTTTAAGCAACGGCCGGACCGCATAAGTGTACATAACATAATGGAACCAAATGGACCTTACTGTATGGGTCCATTTGGTTCCATTTGTACACTACAGATCCGCAAGGGCCTATTTGGTTCCTGACTATCAATCATTCTGAACCTCCTCAATGTCATATTATGGAAGCCTTTGAGGAGACAAGGGTCCTAATTCATTAAAAAGAAATACGCCACCGTTACACTGTGGCGGAAACAGATATCGTATTTATCCGTCCGATCAAGCTACATTGAGATGACGTGATATTCAGAGAGTGGTGTGTACCACAGGTACGCAGGCGTATCGCAGGTGTCATACTGTCATACTGAATTCAGTGGGTGCAAAGTGATCGGAAAAGCACCCGACAACCTCATCTGCATTGATCCACGCCCCATATCGCACCATAAAAGGCTTCAAGCATGACTCAGCAGACAGCAGTTTGAGATCCGTCTGTCAAAAAAATAAAAAAGGCTTTGCAGCTGCAGACTATAATAGCGCCTTCACAAATTACAATAAAAATGATTGCTGGAAAGAAATCACAGCCGCGGTCACTGCTATGAATATAGCCCGCACTCTATTAATTTAATCATTCTACACATGTAGGAGCAGGACAGTTAGGGCTTTTATGTTATGTCGTTTTTGCACCATTGTAGGCTATATTACCACTGTAGGCTACTATATATGTACAAACTGACATCAATCCATCAAAGGACACCAAAGGAAATAAAAAGATTACAACGGTGCGTGCTCCGCTGAAACAATATAATTATAATTTATTTAATTAAGTTCGGGAGCAAGGCGGGTGCTCACAAACAACCTTTGCAGAGGTAAAACATATCCGATATCGGATATATGTCAATGCAAAAGTCGTCTTTTGAGAGAGAGCTAGAGAGAGAGAGAGAGGGAGGGGGGCATGGGCCCTCGACACTGTTTGCGCGATAAAGAACAGTATAGCCTATACATTCATAAGTGAATAATTATAGGCCTATACCTCGTAGGCCTGGGATCCTCTTGTCTGAAGAAATTATAATCCAGTGAGTTTATCCAGTGAGTTAAACTATTCTGTGTGTGGCATCCATGCATGTGATCAATATCAATATACATTATTATAAAGTCTGTCCATCATGTTTGTGAACAAGCGCGGGTGGAGGTGAGCTGGCTTAAAACTGATATGACTGGCCGACTTTCAAACACGCTATGCCATTCATTAGGCTAATGTGGTCTTCTATTTTTTATATAGGCCTATTCATTTTCCAATGTGAATCGGATCGGCAGCACGCTGCTGTCTGCCCCCCCCCCCCCCCCCCCCCCCCCCCCCCCACACACACACACACACACATACTACACACACCCTGCACACACACACACACACACACACACACACACACACACACACACACACACACACACACACACACACACACACACACACACCGACCGACAGTCAACTGACTCAAGGAGCTCCGTAACAAAACAATTTCAATAGGCCTGCCGCCTACTGCAGGCATTACTACACTAAACAATGTTGGATTTGTACGTACGTGCAGAATCGTACAGTGCAGAATGCAGATAAGCCTATGTTCTTATTATAATTGTGAGTTTGTTTTTTAACATGCTATAGTAATATCCTAATAAATAAATAAAAAGGTGCAGGGGCAGTTTCTGTATGGGACTCTATAGGCTAACTTGCCTAGAATGCATGCATTTAGGCATACAAGTGCACTCAGCTTTTATATTATATAGGCTATAATTTCTTTATGTGCTGATTGACCAATATGTTGGGGACACATGCCTATTATTTTATCTGAGATTTGGGAACAATTTATTGATTCAGCATGAAGACTAAAGCCTTCTGAATAAATCTATATGCAAGTGTATGCTTCCGCAAATTTCTCCGCCACCTAAAGACGTCCCGTGGGATTTGACAGAGTTTCCGAACAACCTACGTGAACGTCAAGTTCACGGCCATTTCCATGAATTCCAAATTAATGTGGGAAATCCACGTAAATGCCTTTCCGCTAGCATCACGTCATTATATCAGCGGAAACGCGTTGAAGAATCAGGCCCAAGGTGTTGGTGCAGTGTGACACATCACACACCATCCTCCTTGGGCACCCATTAGGGGAACAATACAACATAAGCTGATCTGATGGGCATAGCATAGTCTCTGAACATCAGTTGATTTCCTGTAGGCCCAGTGCTGTGCTGTTACTTCAGAGTCCAAACGTCTGCCACATTGTCATCATACATCTTACAGTATGTAGCCTAGTATCTGTTTTCCATTACTATTAACCACATGAACCCCAGTGTCCCTATTCTGGTGCAAACATTCTTGAAACAATAGGCGATCTACTGTACCAGCTCACAACGCAATGTGGCAATGCCATATTTGGTGTGTAGAGGGACAAAAGGAAGGGACCCAAAACCCTGGCCTATATAATCTCTATCTGGTGGAAACCTCAATATGTCCAACTGTTACTTTGCAGGATTCAAGGTTGACCTTTGATGCTTTCGTGTGACACTGTAGTATGATCAAGTAGGACATTAAAATTCTGGAGATAGGATGTTTCTGCCCAACAACATGTGATATAGTATGCTTATCTTATTGTAGAAACATATTCAAACACAGATACACTCACTGCCTTATCATGGAACATCAGACCTGTAATTAAATACATTTAATATGAAGAACCGTGTCCAATGACACGAGCAATAACGCCTGTTTATTTACAAATCCAATTCCGCATCTGCAGGCATAAACGATAGATACATGTAATTTTACTAGTTTAATTAGTCTAATTAAAAACACTTCAAAATAATCTAATCCCACCTCAATGTGGCTTTCAAAACAAAGCATTCACAATTCACAACATCTGTTCATCTGTAAAGGTGCCCAGACAATAATAGACTGTGATTTCTGGGGCGTGACAGAGCAGCCTTTTAGAGCAATGGTCCCCAAACTTTTTAGCTCAAGACCCAAAAGAGAAATCTGGCGTCTGAACTTAGAATAAATATTATCATTAGGAATAATATTAACCACTGAATTTAAATAGTGAAAATAGCCAATCTACAAGCTCATAACGCAATGCATTGCGCCGTGCTGTGCGCTTGTAGATTTGATATATATATATTTTTAATTATGGATTTTTTTAAATTCTGAAATTATTTTTGAAAAGTATTTGAATTGTTAAAAGTCATGAAAATGTTAGATTTTAGTTTTTTGAAAACGTGAGAAAATAAGGGTAAAAATAAGTGTACTGTACATACTCTGAGAGAACTTGGGAGGATTGTCATTGACATCAATCAGGGTGATGTTGACAGTGGTGGATCCAGAGAGGCCTCCCACGGAGCCGGCCATGTCTTTAGCCTGGATGACGACCATGTAGCGCTCCCTGGACTCCCGGTCCATGCTGGACACATCCGTGCGGAGGACACCTGAAAGAAGAGACACGCCAAGGAAAGACAGTCAACACACAAATACCGACGTACTGTATATAACTATGACCTTTTACCAGTTCACTCATTGCACTGTGAATACTTTATGCTAATTCTCTCTGCAAATTCCCATTGGAATCATCAGTTTCCATCTGGTTCTGTTTTAATTATGTGAATTTATACACTCTGAGTTACAAAATCAAAAGTCAACTGTGCAGTATTTAAATGATACCCAGCCTTAATGCCCTACAGTCAGTTCCTGTTCTGCTATTTTCTCACCAAACTGCACGATGGCAATCAGGCAGACAAGGTCGATTCTCAGGAAGACGATATCAAGTGAAAGTGAACAACATCTCTCAGAGCAAAGTTTACTCTAATTCCAGCTTAAAAAATCTAATAAAATCCATAGTAGAGCAATAAAAACAGTAGTAGAGCATAGGTCTGTCAAGCAGCTAGCAATTCACAGAGAAACCTCACTCAAAATGCACTTATTAGTCAAACTTTATGGTGGCTCTGGAATAAAGTTAGCCTATATAGCATTACACATTGGTACAGTCATTCTGGCTGAAGACCTGTTTTGCATGTTGTTCTTCACTTGTACCCTCAGCTTCCTGTCTCTACACCAGTGTTGCCAGATTTTGCTAGAGAAATAAGCTATCTATAAACTCACATTTTTTGGAATATATTTTAAACTTTGAATGGGGAGTCCCTGGCACAAGAAGTTTCCGATGGGGGTCCATGGACAAATAGGCTACAAAATAATTTGTCCATGTCCATCAATAATTTGACATGACAATGTTTCACAACCATTGCTTTAAAAAAACACATCAGAGGACAATAAATAAGCAACTACACTTTAGAAACAATCCCCCAAAAAGGCAACCCACCAATATTATAAGCGACTTCACAGAAAAACAAGCCCAAAGTCGCTTATAATAAGCAGACATTGCAACACTGCTCTCTACACTGGAGCGTCTGTAGCTGAGTGGATAAAGAGGCTGCTTGGGAAACAGAAGGTCGCCGGTTCGCACATCAGCCTACGCGTCCAAGTGTTCCCGAGCAAGACACTTCACCGCTAACTGCTACCCGAGGTGCTGCCTCATACTTATGGGCTAAATGCAGATACAGTGTTTTGGAAGTACAGTTGAACTGGGTAAAAAATATTACTTTGATGCCTTATTCAATAATATTGTGTATAAAATGGCTTACAAATGAACGATTTGCAAGATGCAAATTGCAAACATACAGCAAAATGCTGTATGTACAGCAAAAAGCTGAGGAAAAAAGAAGTGGACCAAGTACACACTGTAGGGGACCTTGGTCAACAAAGTATATATATGTAGGGTTTCAGTGGTTGAAGTTTAAAAATGTCCATTGCTTAGTTCTTGTTAGCCTCTGTCCCAGGCTTACTCATCTGCGAAGAGAAGAGCCTGCTCACAACCTAAGGCAGAGACGGTATCGGCGGAAATGTCGGCCGGAACATCCGTCAGATACATTTCTCCCGATATTCCTTCGACCAATCACAACACTCGCGTCAATGTCATGTCCTTGAGAGAGGTACTTCCGCCGAAATCCGGCAACTTCCGCCCCAAAACAAATTATACCGTCTACACTAGGTCTTTCCCAGCGTGAGTTATTGTGTACAATATTATATAGTCAGGTGTCACTGGCTACTACAGTACTACTTTGTACATTGCAATATATTAATATAAGGTTGGTAACAGTGGCGCAACTCCCACTGAATGATAGGGGGGATAGAGAGTGGCGCCCCCCGTCACCCGTGTCTTGCTCAGCGACACTTTGACACTAACTCTGGAGGAGCCCGGGTTCGAACTGGCAACCTTGCGGTTACCATCCGGCCACTCCCTGAGCCACCGCCGCCCCACATACACTGATCGCTCGTAAAGTGCCTGCCAGACAGACAATCTGCTGAAATGAAGGCAGCTGTAGAGCTTCTGTCTTTAGATGATTCAACTGAATGTTTTCTGTTTATATCAAGTATACTTCATACTAGCCCCTCATGAAAATACTTCTCCCCAAATCCAAAAGGATTTAATTTTCCATCCTGAATGGCAGTAACTACTATGAGAACTGAGAAGATCTCCCCCCCAGCGTCACACTTTTGACCTATTTGCGCCCCTGGTTGGTAATATTTGTCACGCTCATAATGTCTGTTAATGAAAACCCTAATTGCACTTATACAGTACTAATACACACACACGCTCGCATGCACACACAGACGCACGCACACACGCACAAACTCAGGAAACTCAACAATAAGTGTTTCAGGATACAGATCACAGATACTGTACAGCAAGCATTGTCTCCTCCGTATGTGGCGACTGCCAATTATGCTGCCAAATGCCTTATAGCTCTCAGCTTGGGCATTCCTGCAATCTGCAGGCCGCTCACAACACATTTATGGACATTACCGAAGCTTCCAAATATGATCACAAGTAGTTTACATTTGTAACCAAGCTGTATAATAGCATCCTTAAGACATTAGTACTTGTTCACACACACACACACACACACACACACACACACACACACACACACACACACACACACACACACACACACACACACACACAGTTTTGTAGAAGGAGCAAATAAAAGAAAATACAAAGAATGGGTTTAAAGTCTTAATTTACTGCACACACAGTACAGTGTACACATTTTACCATTTGTACACTTGGAGTTATATACACATTAATCACTAGGTCTCACTGAGACATTATACATTGCAATATAAGGTTGCCAAAACATTTCTAAGTGTACACATTTTGCCATTTGCACACTCTTGGGAGTTGCACTTGAATAGCAATAAATTTGGCATTTGAGCTGTGTCAGATACAGAATAAATAGCTGCAGGCTGTTTGAAAGTAGAATCTACTAAATATGGAGGGGCACATGGACAGAAGCTCTCAGATAGCATTCATTTATGAGACAGAAACTCCCAATAAACGACAACATTACGCCAAGTCATAACGCCCAGAACAATGAAATATGAATAAGCATGTATATGGCAAAGAACACAGTATTATCTGTGTTGATTGTCTGGCGGGTTGAAAGAAAATAATAAATAAATAAAAGCAAGGGAAGTTTATTTACTATATAGCACACAGAGGCGATTCAAAGAAAAATGAATAAAATATTAACCAATTGACCAGAGGCCAGTTCGATTATTCTGTGTAGAATAGGGCAGATTACCATGTTTTCACATCTGGGTTATGTGAGAGTAGTGCTGACTACTAATAGTGTGCTAGTAGTGCGCTCTAGTAGTGCGCTCCCATGCTGAAATGGAACAGACAACTAAAAAGCGACGCTTGAAATGCGTGCATAGCTTATTCCTTAATTGCCTCTCTCGACGATGATGATTTTGCAGAGGATGACAAACAACGACACCCTGATCCTCCTCTAACCCGAGACCCATTGCCTAGCCATGTGCTAACTGGTGATGCTAAACAGGCTTCCTCCGCTAGCGGAAGCAGCATGTATGCTCGTTTGGGTGCTAAACCTAAATCAACCCCTCCTATACAGCTTTTGTCCCCACACGTCTCAATGTTTTCCATTGACAATGAAAGGAGAAATTAGGTCAAATGTGCGCCAAATATGATGTAAATTTGTGGCGACAAAAACATTAAATGCCATTGACAATGAAGGGAAATGTACGTCATATGTAGACGAGCAAATCGGCTAACCTATCACATAAATTAAGTTGTTCATGAGATGATGTATGAGGATGTATAATGATAAGAGCGCCCCTCACTTCACACGGGTGTGATTTTTCAAGTAGAGTCTGCTATGTTATGAGGTGCAATGGACACTGGAGAAAGGTTAAGGCAGAGGTGGACATAAGTCTTTAGCTTGTTTTTAACAATAGCCAGAGTTGGGGCAGGTCTAACATTACTTACGTAATATTATTATTCCAGCAATGCGTAACATAGTTTGGTTTTAATCCTAGAAACAGTTAGCAGACTGGTCCCTGATTACCTAAGAAGTTATAGGGTCGATAGTCTGGAGTCTGGGAGCAAGTGCACAGATGGATTCTGGCCCTTAAACCTCAACCATTAAGTGATTTGAAGAAAATAAACCGTCTATTGAAGTTACTTTGGTAGCCAATGCTGAAGACAACTGAGAACTGAAGTAATGGCCCCTACACACTGAGAACTGATGTAATGCATACACACTGCACCATATTTGCTCCGATTATGCTGTTGGGGAGCCAATATGACATATACGATCACACAGTATGAACGGGGATGCACCCCGAGAAGGTCTGCATGTGTCATACAGTACTTATTCCTTGGGAAAATCCAACTGTCATACATATTGGTAGCCTAATATTGCCAGAGTTGGATCGCAGCAGCGCTGTGTGTGTGTTTAGTTTATTTGATCATCTTCACAGAACCAACTTAATCAGCCCCGGTTCTAGTCCGTTTTCCGCCCCAGGCGAAATTATTATCGCCGCACATGCATATTTCATTTATTTTGATTTTATTTTATTATTTGGAGGACAACACAGAACTAGAGAGAGCAAGAGATGAGATATGTATCGGGTCCGGATCGCATCTTAGTTAACTCTAGCAGTGTGTGATCCCTAGTCGGTGATCAAGAAAGCCTCAAAGATATAATGACAGCCGATGAAAAAATATATATACCCCTGTAGTGTGAAATAGCCTACATACAGTAATGACCTCATGACTCCCCGACAACTTTAAAAGTCCTACAGTGTGTAGGGGCTATAAAATGTTCCGCTCTCTTGGAACAACAACATTCTGAATAAGCTGTAGGCCTATAGATCCCTATGGTAAGTGCTTTTTTGGGAAGGCCTGGTAACTAAAAATTCCTTTTTGTACAAGCCCCCAACATTTTGCAGGAGAAGATGGTCAACACATGGCTCCCTGTGTGACAAATAATTGATTTATGCAAAGGAAATATTCGCACATCCACTTCGTTCAGATGCAGGTGAGGTATGTCAGTGGCAGGGGCGGCGATATAGGCGAGGCAGGCGAGGCAGTCGCCTCAGGGCCCGGGAGGGTGGGGGGCCCGGCCGGCCGCTCCGATGCGTGGTAGTAAACTGTATACTCTCTCTCTCTCACTCTCTCTCTCTCTCTCTGGCTCTCTCTCCCACAAACACGCTGTTAAGTTACCGCAACTAAGACTACATTTCCTGTCAATAATAAGCAGTGTAAAATGTAGTTCATTGGGAGTTAAAGGGAGACGCTTTATTGTGAAGGGCCCTTCACGGCGCAGGCAGGCAAATAGAGGGTTTAACCTGGGCTGCTTGGCTGCACGTTAGAGTACTAGAGTAGATGGATTTGCTCCGGTATGTCCGCTGTGGCTGTATACAGTTGTTAGCCCTGCTCTGCAATCGCCTGATAAAGTTGAGTTTTGATTCTTTGAACAGTCATAAACAAGGCATAAAATTACCACAGGCAAAAGAGGGCAAGATAGATGGAGTAAGGTGGAATACAAACACAACAGCAGCAGCTCCATCCACATGCACTGGAGGTGAGTGAAGTCGCATGAAAGGAATACCAAGACAACAACAGTAGCCTAATCATACAGATGGACGGACATGCCCACATGAACTTTATCACTTGAATTGAAACATTAAGAGACTATTTAATCAACTTTCCCGAATCCCGAAGCTGTCCCATTCATCACAGCCATGTACAGACGGCAGGCACAAGTGAGTAGCAGCCCTACACCCTCCAGTATTTGATTACCTCCGTCAGGAATGAATGGTTATGGACATTTCAACATGTAACGTGATTTTCAATATGCAACCTGTGTATTCACTGCCGGTCTGCTGCAACTGAGCCACGTTTAGCCAGGGGTTTAGTCCGAAGTGGTATTTACGGTCCCGTTCGGCCTTCGGTGGTGGCGCGCGGGGGGGTAGGGCCCGGGCTGTCAATCTTGCCTCGGGGCCCGTGGGACCTTCCAACCGCCACTGGTCAGTGGCAACAAGGAAGAGTTCTTTCTGTTCACCAACTGGTGCTGTTTCCAGGTGCGCTACAGGTAGGGGTGCAACAGTCAATGGAAATGATTGCTTTTTTACCGCCTTTCCAATAATAATACGTTTCTGAAAAGTGAGGTCTATAGCCAACACCAACTCGGGATTCCTGGATCGCTGCCCTCCACAATTTTCTATCCAACATCAGGTTCTTGAGCTCTTCAGTGTTGTCAGCCAAGCTGTCGCGCCGCAGCACGTCTACATAGGTGTTACGTTTCTTTCCCCTCCTGGCTTTGCCCTGGGTTGGCTCCCATAGGGTCAATTTACTTGCCTCAAGTTCTGGGTGCCTGACGCAGTGCCCTGCCAGCCTCATCCTTCTCTCTCTGACTATATAAATACTGTATAACCACAGGCATAAAGAACCACCATGAGGATAATATGAAAAATACATATTTAGTTTGGGTTGCAGGGCTTGGGCTCTCATGTTTACTGCACTATACATATAGTATACTAACACACTGATACTGTAGATGTGTGTGTGCACACACACATCTACACACACACGCTGCACTGACAACATAGGAATTGAGAAAAATAGGAGTTTGTTGTTTTTGACAGCTATGTACATTTCAACAGTGCATTATTAATGGCATGGCTCGGTCCACCAGGGTCACTAGAAACCTTGTACATTTCTACACAAGGTTTCTACACAGACATGATTTAATGCTCTGCCTCTCCTCTACATTCTTTTCTGTACGAGTGAATTTGCGCAGACATACACGCACGCACGCCTGCCCGCTGGCTCACCCACTTGCACGCACACGCGGTCGCACGCACACACTCACACAATCAGAATACCTGTACCTACACTTCCTCCACGCCCCTACAGCACAGATTAATTTTAATCTGTACGCATATACGCACGCTTGCATGCACAATGTCGGTCATACCTACACACACCCTCTCCATGACACTAAACTGCAAAATCCTGAGTTTTAATTTGCAATTTCAAGCACACACACCCAACCCCCTACCCTATGCACGCACGCACGCACGCACGCACACCCACCCACCCACCTCATGAGACGTGGTCGACGGTGTTTAGCCCAGAGGCTGTGCTCTACTGCGTTACTCGCTTCACAGCCCCACAGAACACAGAACCATCTGGCCTTATCAGGCCCCTTTAGACCGAGCACAGAGACACGCTGGCACAAAACAGGACATCCACAGTGCATTCTACACCTGTATATATTATATATACACACACACCACAGAATAGCCATGAGAGAGAGGGAGAGAGAGAGAGAGAGAGAGAGAGAGAGAGAGAGAGAGAGAGAGAGAGAGAGAGAGAGAGAGAGAGAGAGAGATGGGAGGCTGCAGAAAAGATGGAGAGGTGATGGAGGTTCTAACATGTAATGTGAAAGTGAGAATGAGGACAAAAATAGGAGTTTTCACACACCAAACCATACCCCCTCTTGATACCCGGAATTCCTTCTGTACAGCACTTTCTGCACGGCCATTACTGCAACTATACACAAGTCCAATGTTATTTTAATCAAAGAAAAAAATAAAGGCCCAGGCCGTAGCGTAACGGTCTGGGCACCGGACTGGTAATCCAGTCGCAGTGTGCCGCGGGTTCGACTCCCGGACCCGACACGGCCTTTACTGCATGTCATCCCCCCATCTCTCTCCTACTCCTACTGTCTGTCCCTTCAAAAATCAATAAAAGGCGTAATAATAATATGGACCTATTTTACTTCATTTTTCACACTTCTTTGACACTGAGGGCTTTATTTAGATGATCTACAGTATAGAGCTTAATTAGCCGTGTGTGTGCGTGAGCGTGTGTGGGTGTGGGTGTGTGTGTGTGTGTGTGTTTTGGATGTAATATTATATAAACTAGATCAACCCGAGTGTCATCTCTCATTCCCATTAAGAGCTGTGTGTGCTTGAACCTCTGCTGCACATTGTTATTTAATGAATGAATGAAAAGGTGAACCATCAAGCAGCATTAATCGTGTGATTTAGCCCAATAATTTCAGGAGAATGGGGAAACTGGCATTTTGGGGCGTGCACAGAATCACACTTTAATTAACTCACATCACATCTCATCTAATTTACGCGATGTGCAGAGACACCTCTCTGATATCTTGACCTATCAGCTTCATAATCACCAGCTCATTCTCAAATTCTTTATTTAAGCCACCTTAAATGAAAGCTCCACAGACACACTGCATCCCGTCGCGCACGTCTTTCGTCAGAGCTCTAAACGGGATATAAGGTTCTGTCAGAGACAGTTAAAGAATGGCAAGAGGCTACGTATTCATGACATAATAAGCGCAAATCACATCACATCTCTGTGTGTAAGATAGCACTGCGTGCCCTGATTGTGCCAGACCACGCCTTATTTAATACAATGTCTGAACTGGGCCATGAAAATTACAACTGTGTAGGTTTGCAATGATAATGCCCTTAGCGCTCATCCTGCCCGGGTGTATAGGGCCCTGAGGATTTGACTAACACTGTTCCATTAATTACAGCCCATGCACACTCTATACTGCTGCTGCATTCAGCACCTAGTTTAGTTACATTTGAGTTGTGTGCCTAATCAATTCTATAATTACATTAAATTAACTACACCATTTTAAAACTGAATTTAATATTTAATATCATATTGTTAATGTCCTTCAAATGTAGCCTATTTATTTCTAATGGTCATATACATACAGTATGACATCGGGTAACCACCAAATTAGTTGGCCTGTTCTGAGAACAATTTCCATAAAAGCTCATGATGAGAAAGCCTGATTGTTCAAAATTGGGTATTTCTGGGGATTGAAGACACATAAAAAATGGGAAAAGTTGAAATTCATGGTGTAGGACCTTGTGTTATGACTCGTGTGTGGTGTGACCCAAATGCACATCAAGGAGAGGCAAGGTCCACAGAGGAGAGAATAAAGCACAGTTTAACTGTCTAACTCTAAGGGCCGATTCATACTCCTATTTTACCGCTGTTTCGGCGCTGTAGTGCCGAAATGATTTCGGCTCGTCAGAAATTTTCAGTAGCACCGAAGAGCCGACTTCGGGGGGACGGTACCCACCCCCCCGAACCTCAAATGACGTCAAATTGTAGGCTCTACAGTGCCGAACCGACTTTTATTCGGCTCTAAAATAGGAGTAAGAATCGGCCCTAAGCACTGAGGACCTAAGTCTGGCTGTATAACTCTAAGCACTGCAGACCAAGTCTGTCTGTCTAACTCTAAGCACTGAGGACCTAAGTCTGTCTGTCTAACTTTACCAACCGTAGACTGGAGCCGAACTGCCGCCCGCAGCTGCAGCCAGCCCTGGCTCTTGTAGCCTCATCAGCTGATTGCAGACGACGCTCAGGTGGGGAGGTTGTAACTGGGAGACAGGTGCGCCGAGAGGTGCTGTGGACTGTGAGTGCTCTGCGACGTTCCTCTGGTGGCGCTGAAGGTCACAGAGCACCCACAGCACACAGATGTGGAGTCGATGGGGAGCGAGACGTAACACCTTTAATCAAATAGCCTATATCTATAGCACGCTTGCATTCTGCTGGAAAAAACTCACATTCTTCTGCCCTCCATTTCTCTGCTTTAAAATAATAAAATACTCTCATTGTGGACAAAATGTTAATTTACCAAGCAGCATCTGGCTGTGTTTTCTTTTCTTCTTTTTGAGTGGTGCAACCACTTCTACAACCAGCTTTGTCCGTGTTCACCTATGCCTGTGTTCACCTATATATGTTCTACTTCTGTGACTATGAGCATCATATAATGAGTACCAGTAGGGGCGCTGTTTGCCAGAGAGAGTTGCCTTCTAATGAGAGAGACAGAGAGAGAGAGAGGAGGAGGAGGAGGAGGAGGGGGGGAGTTGCACCACTCAGTTCACACAGGTGTGATTTTTCCCCTACAAATCAATTTTCTTGTGGAGACGGCCACCAACGGTCTTACTTCTACACACAGGAGAACGGACACTGACCCTAGAATGAATATATTTTGGCACTGGTTTGACAGAGACAGAGAGTACACTGGTAGAACAGGAGGGGAGGCAAAACATGTACTGTATAGCCTATACTGTACACTTCATGAGTGTCTCTTGGGAGAGGCGGGGGTACTGTATGTATGTTAGCGAGAGAGAGAGAGAGAGAGAGAGAGAGAGAGAGAGAGAGAGAGAGAGAGAGAGGATTTATTGCCCACTCCACGCTGTACGGTACATTATGCACCTGCGCCTACAGCAACCTATACTGCTCCACATGCCCCAGCTGACTGCTGATGGAGGCCGCGCAGGGGACTCTCTCTCTCTCTCTCTCTCTCTCTCTCTCTCACATGGTCTACTGTACATTGTGTTGTGTGAGACTGTTGCATTCCTGCTGCCACCTTTACTCCATTTACACGCAAGAGAGTGTCCACACTCTCTTGTGTGTAAATGGTCTGCATTATATGCACAAAACAGGACTCCAAAGACGCTTAGGCCTACACCACCATCTAAGTAGACATTCCATTAGATGTCCATGAAAGTAACGTGAGAATGTCAGGGCAAAAAAGTCTGTCTAGATTCTGGTCTATCTGTACCAAATGCGACATTATCCACCAATCCTTCTGAAATGCACCTGTATTGCACACCCACAACAAAAAAATTGGGTTTAATGTTGTGTGAATACACTGTTTATGATTTAAACAAATCCTCAATCTCTGCCAAGGAATTGATGTTTGTGCGGCCTTTTGTGACCCTTCTAAGGCACACACACATAGATGCCTTTTGCCCTTAACAATAGAGCCAGAAGGAAGAATGATTTTCTTTCTACAAACATGTCTTTCCACCTAAGTTATTGATCAATAGCTGACAAGGTCGATGGACTCGAGGAAGAACAAGAAACAAAAGAGCAATGTTTTCACACTCTGTACATGTTTCAGTCAGATTTAATGCTCAACTGCATGGTTTAAAGATTGTTAAAGCATCAAAAGTGAAATGATCAACTGATTTGAACTATCATCATGTGTGTGTGTGTGTGTGTGTGTGTGTGTGTGTGTGTGTGTGTGTGTGTGTGTGTGTTTGCGTATACATAAATGTGGGTGTACAGATGGTTTATTTTGCTTCATATCGAATTCTCTTTGCCTGCCTATCTTCCCTGTTTTTCCTGTCACTTCCAACAATATTGTCCAATAAAGCAGGGCGTTAATTAGGATTTGATTTATTAGCTTTCAGATGTAGCAGATTTAGTAATATGATGAATGGGCCAGTGAAATAGATAGAAGACAGTACAGTTATGCCGAATAAGGGCTACAATTCCCATGGCCTGTGACGAAATATTTATTTTAATAACATAACGCATTAGATTGTGTCCTATAAAAATATTTATTTTTTTCAAACTTTCAACTTTCAAACTAGGAAGGGTATGGCCTGGTCAGTCTGCAATGACATGCATAAGATCTGGTCAGCCCAGCTTAGTAAGATGTTAAAAGTAAAAATATTTATATACGACCGTTGAGCCGATTCTACTCTATGGCTCCGAGACATGGACACTTTCAAAGAAACAAGAGAAACGGTTCGATGGCACTTACACCCGCCTTCTAATGAGAGCGCAAAATCTGTCTTGGAAGAGCCACCCATTGACTGATCTAATATACGGCAACCTTCCCCGTGTTTCTTCACTAGTCCAATTCAGAAGAACACAGTTTGCCGGCCACTGCTACAGAGCTGACAATGAGGTTATCTTCCCTTCTTCTCTGGAGTCCTGCCTCAAAGCAGACCAGAGGTAGAAAACTGTCGTACCCTGATGTCATCGCTAGGGACACATGCATCAGTAAGCAGGAACTGGGGATGCTAATGAAGGACTCATGGGAAGTCTGGCGTGGCATTGTGAAATCCATGATCTCGACTGCGGTCGAAAAATTATGATGATGATGATGATGATGTATGGTAGGTATGTACAGTAGGCCTGTCCTCGGTGGTCTCTAATTGGTTGTTGATGGCGACGTAATTACTTGCGCAAGCAGAGCGTGCAAGCACTGTATGTATGTATGTATGTACTGTATGTTGGGGTAAGAATGGTGGTCCCTTATTGGATGTTGATGGTGACGTAACTAAGGTACGTTTGTTGGTATAAGGTCAATAACGGGTCTAAAGTAATAGTTGTAATAGACACTAGCAGTACTTGCGCACTCTGCTTGCGCACAAGTAGGCCATGTATGGACTACTTGTGTGCAAGGCGCAAGTAACACACACACACACACACACACACACACACACACACACACACACACACACACACACACACACACACACACACACACACACACACACACACACACACACACACACACACACACACACACACACACACACACACACACACAATTTAGCCTGCAGCCATTCTGACAGCATTGATAACACTATTAAGCTGAATACATATACAGTATGTATACAAGCAAACTGCAGTCTTCAGTATTGCTAAATCTAGACTATTAGGAATGAATGATTCAATGCATCACTTGATGCATTGAATCGCGAGCTCCTCATCCTCCATGAACACTTCACTGCGGCCGAAACGAGTGTAATAATTGCTCCGCAAACACCATCAGTTGCTGATAAAGGTTCTCTGGGCGTTCAACTCCCTCTAGGTATTAAGTCAATCAACTGAGCGCCAGTGGATTCCAAATTGTCGCCTCATTGTTTGCGTACATGAACCCCAGTGGTGTAGAATTTATAATGAGGGGGGTTCTTGAGATAACAGAGCAGTAGTTTATAACTTGTTGCCCAAGCAATTACATGAATGTAAGTGAGCTGACTTTCTGCGGTGCAGTGTACCGTGTAGCAGCAGCACTCCATCATCCTGGAATTAATTCTCAGGTAGTCTAATGAAAATGTGTATACAATATTCTGCCTCCAATTCCTTTATGCTATCATAGAGTCAGTCTGAAATACAGCACTGCTTTGGTGATCCATGACCTGAAGCCATTTTACAACTCCGTTAAATGGAGGTGCGGCCGTGCTGTCACGATGAAGGCTATCACAGTACACGGTTTGGGTTTCAGTAAAATGCTCCGTGATGTCAGGAGGCTTCCACATAAACGTGTGAGTAAAAATAGGGCATGAATGATATCCCATCGCTGCCACGAGGCCAGTTGAGGATGTACTGTAGCTTTTAAACCCTCCAGAGGGTAGAAAGGGGTTGAAAACCCTCGAGAGACTCTAGAGTCTCTAGAGTACTGTTTCCCATACAGTGGGTCGCAGGAGCATTACTATGGGTCGCAAGTAAATATCATTTTTTGTCCTTTTCCTATTAAAAAAAAAAGACTTCCATCAATAAATAATGAACATGCACAGACGCGCGCACATGCATGTGTGTGTGTGTTTGTGTGTGTGTGTATATGTATAGTATATATGTATACATAATAAAAGAGAAAAACCTTCCAAGGAAGGGACTGCACACTCCAGGGAACAGAGACGGACAACTTACTGCATCAACTTATTTATTAGCGCGACACATTTCGCCGTGAGCTTCGTCAGCACCTGACGAAGCTCTCGCCGTCTCTGTTCCCTGGAGTGTGCAGTCCCTTCCTTGGAAGGTTTTTCTCTTTTTTGATGTCTATGCCTGCTAACTAGACTTGCACCTCCTACGGGTCTTTTTGGATGTGCACGAGTCCCATTTTTGTCTCATATCACTACTTTGGGTCGCGGGGAGAAGTTTGGGAACCTCTGGTGTAGATTGGTCTTCAAAAGAGGGTCCGGGACCCCTGGGGGGTCCTCAGAGTTACTACAGGGGGGTCTCCAAATCTTTGTGTGATGGGAACTTTTTCTTTTATGTAAATTTAACAACGCATCCCTATATTCTGAGGGGAAGATTAGCCTAAAAAATATTAGCGCGCCGTGTTACGAGATTGTAGGTCGGCTATTTTTGGCAAAGAGGTTTGGTGTAAAGAGCCGGCTATACAGAGCCTAAGGTCAAGTTTAATAAATACTGAGTTTTAAATGTCTGAAAATACACTGATGATAGATGTGCACTTATTTTTTTACTCTAAGAAACTAAGAAATAATTGCCATCTGGGGGGGATAAAACTATGTTAGACTGTGATGGGAAAAAGTAGACCACTTCAGCCCTATATAAACGTTGGCTATTTGAAATTGTAGTGGAGTAAAAAGTACAACATTTGCCTCTGAGATGTAGTGGAGTAGAAATAAAAGTTCTGACAATAAAAAAATTTAAAATAGTAAGAATTCTCCTCAAATTTGAATTTAAGTACAGTACTTGAGTTCTGCTGTACCACTGATGGTAGAGCATAGACCCCTAGTTGAAACCTGTATTGCTGATCAAACCATATTGGGCTCCACTTTCATTTAAGTCTACAGGCTAGATTGTTCTGTTTCTCATCATGATTAGTCTGGTTTCAACAAGAAACAAGGAAACTGTGTATACTCATATACTGAGTATAAAAAGCACAAAAATTGCTTTAATTAATATGTCAGCACTCGGCTATGCGACACCTTTAATAACACACAGCGAGCAGCAGCAGGAAATGGGCACATATCCCAGACATTATGTGGGTGTGCAGTCTGGCTACAGACACATGGCAAATCTGACTATAAATCATTATCATTCATATTTTAACTACTATATAAACTGTACACTTTTGCTTGACTGCTGGGTCTACATTGTTGTCTCCACCAGGCCGAAGGCATGTGGGGAGAGTATGTTTTGCACTCCGTCCGTCCGTGTGTCCGTCCGTCCGTGTGTCCGTCGTCCGTCCGTCCATCCGTTAGCAGCTAATCTCGGCCACCGTTAACCCGGTCGATGCCAAATTTTGCACACACACTCCCTGGATGCCAACGATGAACCTCTGCCCCAAACTTTCCAGAACGGCCTGTTATAGCGCCACCAGGAGGCCACTTTGTGCAAAACTTTTTGCACAGTACACCTACAGATTTTGTCCAAACATCACGCAAATTGGTACACAGTCTCTCTACAGCCATTCAACCAAACAGGTCTTTCAGATTTCTCAGACTCCATCCTGATTGGTTAAGATTGGCTTCCAAAGTTCACAGGAGTGCTCAGTTTCAAACAAAATGCTGCAAATCATGAACACATCGCGTGATTTCCTTGAAATTGTGCACCCACATTCCCACTAGGCCGAGGACGAAATGCCACATGAACAATTTCAACTCAGCCTCAAGGTGGCGCTATAACTGGCCGAAAAGTGTTTTTACCTCTAACTGCACGAATCTGTGGATCACTTTGTATGCCAACTCCCTAGAGGCCAAGGAAAAACCTTTGTCTGGAATTTTTCACATCTGCTCTTTATAGCGCCACCAGGAGGCCCACATATGTAAAACACATTTTCTATTATTACTCCTTCAGATTTTATCCAAATTTCACGCAAATCGGTACACATGATCTCCATAGTCATGTGATCAACACAGGTTTGTTTGATTTCTCATATTCCATCCTGATTGGCCACGATTGGCTCCTACAGTTTTCAGGAGTAGCAAATGGCCACAACTCCTCAACGCAGCGTCCGATTGCGATGAAACTGTGCACGCATATTCCCACTAGGCTGAGGAAGAATCCTGGTGGAGACCTGTGCCGATTGGCACTTTATCTAGTTTCACTTGTTTTCTTCCAGACAGTGTGGGTGTTTGGGTAGCCTTTTTATAAAAAAAATAGTTTATCTTTGCTAATGGAATAAGGATTCCCATGTGGTAGGTAGAGAATTCTGGAGTTGAGTACCTGGAGGAAAAGTTACTGTTCTAGGCAACAAAAGTTCCTTCTCCCACGATGCGAAAGTGGCATTGGCCAAAGGCAAAGCACCATGCAGGACCATTATTCTGTCCGACGGGCTAAAAGGAGAGGTTGCTGTTGATGTCTCGAGTGGGCACATATGAGAGCAGATGGTTTCTTCTGCTTGAAGTCAGGGAAAACAGTTCAACAAGCTGTTGCCACAGGTTGCAGAATTTGGCAGCTGAGCTTAGAGAGTCGCTATATTGCAGCAGAGACCAACATGTGTTTTCAGGGGATGAACAGAATGAGATTTGGACGATTGCCATTTATTTTGCTGCATTGGAGGAGAAACCACATTTTCATAAATGCTCGTTGCAAATACTGAAACGTATTAAATTGCATGAAAACTCACTAGAACTGACTATGGTATTATCACAGCAAACATAGCATGCCACACTATAGATATCACTGTTTTGATCAATCCAGCACAGCGATAGTTCATTGAGACACGGAAGGCAGAAGGTTTATAATCTAATCTCCCCTTCGTTCTCTATCAGTAATTAATTCTGTCTCTCCATGTCAACTCCCCTCACTCTCATTCGCTGCCAGCTAACTCACTCATGCCCACATTCAATCAGGTGTTCTTTTTAAGCAGTCACTACACTGTCCTCGGTCTTCATGCTAGCTGTCTCTGTTGTTCAGATGTCCTCCACCTCCCTGGCCTCCTCCCTGTGGCAATAGTTCTGTAATGGGTGATTCTGTGATTATAAACGTGATTTATTGCTTGTACTATATGTGGTATCTAGTTATGTTATGGGTATCTGTGATTATAATGTGTTTTATTGATTGTTTTATGATAATCTGATATGTATGTTCAGTATCTGTGGTATATGGAATGCATTGAAAGTTATGAAGTTGATGTAATGTATTTATGTTATGCTCTGCTCTGGGGTTTGTTGTTCATACAGTACCAGAGCTGTGTGTCGGTGAACAGATAATCTGAGATATCAAATGTGACAGATGATAATTATGATATCACATGAGCAGAGCCACACCACCATAAAAAATGCAATAGCTTTGCAATAAATGGTTAATGGTCATTCTGAGCTGAAGTGTTTCAATGAATTCTAAATATCCATGAACTCAGAGCACTGTCCATTGTCCTTCACTTCTTGTTGCTGCAACACACACAGACACACACACACACACACACACACACACACACACACACACACACACACACACACACACACACACACACACACACACACACACACACACACACACACACACACACACACACACACACACACACACACACACACACACACACTCCAAATGTGAATCTTACAGTGAGTGCAGAGTCACTCCCCCGCGCTTTCTCCGTGAAGGCTCAGAAAAGCCCCCCAAAATAACCATAAAAATATCCAAAAGCCACTTCTATTCACTTGACTGGAGTTTCACTATGCAGGAGAACGCTTGTCATGCACTCTAGGGCAATACATGACAAAAAGGGAGTCCACGCACAAGGCAAACATTTTAAATTATATATTTATTATTCTAAATGAATGATTTACTATTCTACTATCCAGTTGCAACTCGAACAGAGCAGAGTCGTCTCAAGCGATCTTCACAACGTTTGACACGGCAACTTGCTCGCTTCAGTTCGCTCAGTGGTGTCTCTCGTGGCTCAAGTTCAGTTGAGACAGTGTGACACTGACGCGGTCTGACTATACTATAGGGTTAAGTTGAGACAGTGTGCCACTGACACGGTCTAACTATACTATAGGGTTAAGTTGAGACAGTGTGCCACTGACGCGGTCTAACTATACTATAGGGTTAAGTTGAGACAGTGTGCCACTGACGCGGTCTAACTATACTATAGGGTTAAGTTGAGACAGTGTGCCACTGACGCGGTCTGACTATACTATAGGGTTAAGTTGAGACAATGTGCCACTGACGCGGTCTGACTATACTATAGGGTTAAGTTGAGACAGTGTGCCACTGACACGGTCTAACTATACTATAGGGTTAAGTTGAGACAGTGTGCCACTGACGTGGTCTGACTATACTATAGGGTTAAGTTGAGACAGTGTGCCACTGACGTGGTCTGACTATACTATAGGGTTAAGTTGAGACAGTGTGCCACTGACGCGGTCTGACTATACTATAGGGTTAAGTTGAGACAATGTGCCACTGACGCGGTCTGACTATACTATAGGGTTAAGTTGAGACAGTGTGCCACTGACGTGTTCATGACTTTATCTTTAGAAAGTATAGTTAGTTGCATAACTGCAAGTCTATACACCGATCAATTGGATCAATCCTGTACTTCAGAAATACGGTAACATATGGACAAGGTCTCACTGGGAGCAGTTAATTCACATCAGTCATACTGTATACTGTACATCTTGTATAGAACCTGAAAGCGGAGCTGAATAGTGTTTCATGTGAACATTAGTAGTATGTAGCAAATAACACTTTCGTAGCTCTCATCTCCTACATAAAAAATATATCTCCCTCCCTGCGGTGCTTTTTGATTACTCTTCCAGGGAAATGCTGCTCATTGGCGAAGAAAGCCAAGTACAGTGTACTTTACCTCAATAATGCATCATGACAATGAATTGAATAGGATATCTGCTGCTGAGATGTTAGATGGAGTTATAAAATGAATGGGATGCTGTAAAGCAGCATGCGGGAGCCAATGCGAAGCCACTAAATTGCATATCTTCTGACACACGCTATGCACGGAGTAAGCATTTAGGTGTGGGAAGTATTGAGGAAAACGATGGTGGATAGGCTGAAGCTTATACATGTAAAACGTGCACACCGTTCAATGTAATAGGGCGCCAGAAAATAACATGGCGGCTGCATCCATTGTGTTCAATGGAGAAGTTGTTCTGTGGTTACACAAGTTGCAGTATATATGGACAGTGGTTTTGTTACTTTCGATGTCCATCGATAAGTGGCTTAGACCTCCACCCTTGAACCCACATACTGCTATATGTAGCTATAGTATAGCTAGCTACATATCAAATTCCTTCCTGTGTCTTGTCTTAATTCCTGTGTCTCCCCTATCAGCTTTCCTACTGTCTGTCTCCCCTTGTCACTGTCTGTCTATCAGCTTTCCTACTGTCTGTCTCCCCTGTCACTGTCTGTCTATCAGCTTTCCTACTGTCTGTCTCTCCTGTCACTGTCTGTCTATCAGCTTTCCTACTGTCTGTCTCCCCTGTCACTGTCTGTCTATCAGCTTTCCTACTGTCTGTCTCCCCTGTCACTGTCTGTCTATCAGCTTTCCTACTGTCTGTCTCTCCTATATCACTGTCCGTCTATCAGCTTTCCTACTGTCTGTCTCTCCTGTCACTGTCTGTCTATCAGCTTTCCTACTGTCTGTCTCCCCTGTCCTAATGTCTGTCTTCTTAGATTGAGTACTCACATTCACTTCTCCATTAAATTGATAGGATTCCCATTGCCACAAGCAAGGCACGTATCAATTTCCAGACTTTCTTAGGGATCGACAAGGGACCTTGTCTGATGAACAAAAGTGCCTAAAGTTCTCTCTCATTTATTCACACACACACACACACACACACACACACACACACACACACACACACACACACACACACACACACACACACACACACACACACACACACACACACACACACACACACACACACACACACACACACACACACACAGGAAGTGGCTCAGGAGGGACTGGCATGACCGGTCTAATCCCAGCCCAGCATCTCCTGGCTGCAAGACATGGAGTCCCTAATTGGTCTGTATGAGCAGGTTGTTGTCTTGCATGGTTGCCTCCGCCGTCAGTGAATGTGTACCGATTTCCGAATTGTATAAAGTGTAATGTAAGTATAATGTGAAACAGTGTTCTGCCATCATGGTGTGCGTGAATGGTGAAGTACATTGTAAAGGGCATTCGAGTAGTCTAGAAAGACTAGAAAATCACACACGTGTGAACTGAGTGGTGCCACACTGTGTGGGGGTCCCCAGACCTTCCAGACCCACAGGAACACGCTCAGGGTGCCCGCCCCGCGTCCGAAACGGTTGAGAAATGTGGGGAATTAGCAGACAACACTCTCTCTCACACAAGTAAGAGTGTGGTATTCTCTCTGTCTCTCGCATGCACGCATGCTCCACATTGTAATTAGCAGGCAACAGTGCAACACTCTCTCCGTTTCTAGTGCAACAGCGCCACTTTTGCACCTGTTGGTACCCTAAACAGACTGTACATAGGGACATACACTGCTGTTCCTTGAAGTGGTTGCACCACATAAAAAGTGCTTACATACACTCCACTTACTATTTGCACTTGCAAGTCTCTCTGTCTCACTCCATCAATCTCTCTACCATTTCATCACAGCCATTGGCAGGTCTTGTTGTTGTAACCCGTTCAATCACAACATGTTCTGTTCTCCTGCCTTTGATTACTATGGTTTCTTGTTGACTGTTGATTGTCTCCATTGAGGTGAGATATTAGCCACTGCATTGTTAATCACTGCATAAGTAATTTCTTTCCTTTCATGTTCTTATTATTTCCCATTTATTCTGTATTCATTGTGCAAATTAACTCTGTCTTCTCGCTGCATGTAATGTCATACCACAAGCTTCCCTGTGGTATTTTGCACCTGCTCTATTAGAAATGACATGCTAAACTGACTCTCGCAAATTGCGTTAGCGTTGGTAAATACAGTGGGATGGTGTAATGAATAACGATATGATAAGTCCAGTACTACTTATCATATCTCCTCACATTATCTGCGTGATCTACCCTCAAATACATATGCATAAAGAAGAGGGGTACACTTTGTGATGACACACAAGGCTTACAATGACAGCTTAAACTGCATTAGGTGTGCCTGTTAATGTGCCTGATAAATTAACACCCGTGTGGAGTGAGGGGCGCTCTTGTCATCGTACATAATCATGACATGTCTATTTGCACCATGACGTAAAATTCTGCCATTCATCGTCAATGGGAATTTAATGTTTGTGTAGGACAAAGTTTGTGCACACACACCAAAAGCTGGATATACATAGGAGGGGCTATGGCTTCTCCCTAGCCCTTTTTCGGATCGGACAGGACATGAGCTACGGACACACAAAAAAAAAAGATGGAAACTATGTGTGCTATGTATGAACTGTATGTCCTCCTTCCGAAATTAAAACTGAACTGAACTGGGGCTAAACACATCAAAGATGCGATTGTCTTTGGATTGTTTGGAAATGTATACAACGTTTTCAACTCTATTTCACCCCCGATGAAGACATGTTGAAATGTTGGGCTTTTGATTTAGCACATTGCAGTTTAAATAAAGAAGAAGAACGGAAGGATCTGTGTGTGGCCATACCCTCCTTCAACTATAGGTTTAGAATGTGTCCAAAAGGATGGGCTAAAGGCTGAGTTAATCTGACCCTGAGCCTTTTCTACTTTAAAGCTTTAAAGCATTTTCTGCTGCCAAATCCTCTTCCTTTTTGTGGCTCTATCTGTATCCTGTTACTGGTAGCTGTATAACGACTCAGTTTCACCTTGGGGATCAGCAAGGTGTTCTCTTATAACGTTAAAGGTTACTTTAGTAACCATGGTTGTATAAATAAATTGAACGAAATACCTTTCGTTTATGGGTAGGTTTCCTTCAAAACCTAGCTGCAGAACATTATTTTATGTGCTCCCAGGACAGAAAATTCTAGAAATTATTTGCTGTCCTGGGCTCTTGGGGGTGACGTAGGAAGCTACGCCCACGCCGTATAAAGCGGACGTGGCTACTTCATACCTCATTCTGAACTTTTCTTCTGCTAAAGAGAACAGAAGGGCGTTCCACGAAAGGTATTTCGTTAAATTTATTTATACAACCATGGTTACTAAAGTAACCTTTAACGTTGTAGAAATTTCACGAAATACCTTTCGTTTATGGGACTTTATGAACTCCCGTGAACTCCCTGAACTTCCAGTGGGTCCCAGGTAAGTCTTTTGGGAGGGGCTCGGACCCTTTTAGGTCCAGAACCTAGTCCTTGTGGAGAACAGGAGGCAGCGCTATGCTGCCCTGATGTTCTAGCCGCTGCGCCCAAGACTGCGTGCGCTAACGAAGGCGCTGCCACATCTAGGTTATAGTATGTGGCGAAAGTCGAGGGTGTAGACCAGCTTGCTGCTGTGCAGACTTCCTGAATAGAGACACCCTTGTAGAGTGCCCAGGAAGCTGCCACGCCTCTCGTGGAGTGGTCCCTCAGGGCTTGAGGGGAATCCACTCCTTGGCTGCTCGAAGACGCGCCAGGCTGTGTCGTAACGGTCCCTAGTTGACTGGGCCCTGCCTTTTTGAATTGTTTCGATAACACTCAGAGGTAGGCCCACTGCGGTCAACATCACCCTTTGACGGGCCAGACCCATAGGTCTAGGTCCTGGGGGTGAGGGTGAAAGATCTCCCCTCTCTCTTGGGAGAGGAGATCCGCTCGTCGTAGAGGAGGGGGGTTATTTCCGACCTCCAGACCCCCCAGGACGGGGCTATTAGGAGCACCGTCAGACCCTGAGTCCTCACTCTGTCCAGAGTGGGGCTGATGAGGGACAGCGGGGGAAAGGCGTAGAGAAGGGTTTTGGGCCATCGGTGTGACAGAGCGTCTAGCCCCGATGTTGATGGTCCCGTGATTGCGAAGAAGAGGGGACACTTCGTGTTCTCCTCTGTGGCAAAGAGGTCCACCCTGGGTTTCCCAAACCTGCTCCAGACCTGGGACGCTGCATGGGGATGTAGCGACCAGTCTGCGTAGCGGAGAGGTCCTCTGGACAGCAGGTCTGCCCCTGTGTTCAGAAGACCTGGGACATGACACGCTACTATAGAGAGAGGGCGTGTGTTGCACCACAGGATTAATTTCCGAGCCAGCTGATGAAGACGAGGGGACCTGAGTCTGCCTTATCTGTTGATGTAGCACATGGCGGTGGTGTTGTCTGTCCTGACTAGGACGTGGCAACCCCGGATGCGCTGCTCGAAGTGTCTCAGAGCGAGGAAGACCGCCATAAGCTCCAAGTAATTTATGTGAAGGGCACGTAGTGGCCCCAACCATAAACCTCTGGCTGTGAATCCTTCCAGCGTGGCTCCCCAGCCTGTCATGCTGGCGTCTGTGGTGACGACTTTCCTGATCAGAGGCTTTCCCATAGGGACGCCCTCTGAGAGGGTTTTTCTGTCTGACCACCATTGAAGGGCTAGTATGCATTGTGACGTCACTGTTACCTTCTGGTGGCGACGGTGCATTGGTACATGTAGAGAGCCTATCCATTGTTGGAAAGGTCTCATATGTAATCTTGCTAGGCGGATTAAATAGACCGCTGAGGCCATTAGCCCCGCCATCCGGAGGCATGCATGAAAAGGAATCGAGCGTCCCCTTTTGAATGACGCCACGCACTGCAATGTTGCCTCTATTCTCTCTCGGCTCAGGCGGGCCGTGTAGGAGATTGAGTTCAGTGTTATGCCTATGAAGTCTATTGACTGCGTCGGCATAAGCATACTCTTCTCGTGGTTTATTAAGAACCCGAACGAGGCGAGGTGACTGAGCACGCGATGTGTGTGCGACAGTGCTTCTCGTGGAGAGTTTGCAAGTAGGATCCAGTCGTCCACATATGTTGCGAGACGGATTCCTTGCTGTCGCAGGGGAGCAATAGCTGCCGCGGTGCATTTTATGAAAACTCTCTGTGCGGGGGGTTAATCGGAATGTGGAAATATGCATCTTGCAGATCTATTGACGTAAACCAATCCCCCTCGCGGATTAGGCGCAGGAGGAGTGGTGGTGTCAGCATTTTGAATAGCAGCTTTTTCAAGTGAAGTTCAAAGCTCTGAGGTCTAGAATGGGACGGAGTCCGCCCCCCTTTTTCTTTACCAAGAAATAACGGGTGTAGAAACCGTTCATTGATTGATCGGGGGACACCTCTGTGATTGCGCCTTTTTGCATTAAGGAATTGATTTCCTCTTGTAAAATGGCGGCTTTCTGCCCGCTCGCCTCTGAGAAAATAATTCTCCTGGAGGTGGGCGGTTTTGAGGCGAACTGTAGTCTGTATCCTATCTGAATAGTACGGATGATCCACGGGGAAGCCCCGGATATCCGCCATTGTGACAGATGACGTGACAAAGGGTTCCCTGTGCTCGTCAGCGTGGTGGATTGCCCTGCCTAGGGGGAGACTTACCTTGTGTGGAATGTCGCCCTCTAGTGGATTCCTTTGGTAGTGAAGATTTTTTTTGGCGTGGAGTTTCTGGCCTGTGCCAGCCTTTGCTGACACAGTGTGGGTTATCTGTCCCACTGGGCTTTTGCCCTTCAGAGTTGGTTTTATTGTTGTTTTTTGTTTTTTTGTTTTCTTTATTGAACAACTTAAAACAGGCACATGTGGTGAATTGCACATTTGAACAACATTTTGGGTCTGTACAGCCCATTTTAAGCGCTTTAGCGCAGGCTCTGAGGTGAGATCCGTGATCCCCCCCTCTGGCCATGAACTCTGAGTGTGGGGAAGATGACCCGGCCCGGACAGGTAATTTACACTTCCCCTGGCCTTGGCCCCTGGGAGCGCTCTTGGCCTTGTAGGGCGGTGGAGAGGTGCGGCGGTCTGCTCTGCCACGTCCTGCAGGGTGTCGCTGTCTGTCTCCGCTCCGGTCCTGGGACCTGGGTTTGTCGTCAGCCTTGGCCTTCCAGGGTGCCTTCTTGGCCTTGGGGCGGCCTGCCGGGGCAGCCTGGTTGGCCAGTGGTTCGAGCGCCTTCATGGTTTTGGTGGAGGCCTCGAGCTGCTGAATGGACTCTGACATTTTGGACAGCGCGTCCTTAAACATGTTGTCTGGGTGGATATTTCCAGCCACAAACTCTTTCTTTGTCTCAAGAGAGATGGCGCTGGTCTGATCGACCCAACGCCATCTCTCCTGGAGGATGGAGCACACCATGGCCTTGGCGTTGTGGTGAGTGGTGTTCCTCTGGAGAGTGGCCATCTCGTGGTTCAAGCGGCGTAGCTCTGCCAGGTCCTCGGGCAGTTCCGCCAGCAGGACAGGAGTGGACTTCCGTCCCATCTCAATGAGGAGGCGCTTGGTAGAACCTTGGAGAAGTGCTCCTGCGTTGAGATTGCTTGCCGCGAGGGACATGTGTCCGTACTGCCACTTGTTTATTTTTGAGGCCTCCCTCACGCTGCTGGACAAGAGCTGAGGGTCCTTAGAGTGGTGGTCCACTCGAGGAGCTGCCAGGTTGGCCAGGTAGGCCGCGATAGCCGTGTCCATCTTTGGCATGACGTTCATGGCGAGGTCTATCTGGCTCTGATGTTGGACGTCGTGGGGCCCCTTCACGCTGGCCTTGGGAAGTTCTACCATCAGGAGGGGTTTGTCCCAGGCGTGCATCATGGTGCCCTCGAAGCCCGTGGCTAGAGGGATCCTCTGTCTTTTAGGTGCAGTGGGGGGGGGGGGGGGGGGGGAGTCAGCAGTCATGCCGTCCCAGGGTTTTACCTCGACAGTTGAGGTAGGCCATATGTGGCCGCACCGTGTGGAGGCCCTCTTGTAAATATCATAGATGTTGGATTCATCCATGGGGAGTGTAGGGGGCGGGGACGCTTTCTGCCGCTCCCCTGTATCCATGACGTCCAGGTTGTCGAGGCGGCGACGACGGAAGCCGCTGTGGTGAACGGGGGAGAGATCCTCATGGTCATCTCCCTCATCAGAGTAGGCCTCGTCCAGGACGCGGTAGGCCTTGAATGGCTCCTGGTAGGAAGGGAGCTCGTCATCACGAAGCTCCCCTTCCTCCCTGGTGGACCGATGCTCATGTCTGGGAGACATCGGGCGGTCTGGGGAGGGGTCCAGGCGGTCCACCATGTAGCTGGGTGCAGCAGCAGGCTGCCTGCGTCTAGCTGTTTGTCTGGGTGGGCACTCAATGGTGGCCTGCACAACGTGCTGTCGTGCGGAGGCCCTGGGTCTCCCTCCATAAGCCTCGTCAGCCATGGCTGCAGAAGCTGTTGTAGCATACCTGTCTCGACTATCGTCGGAGGGTGGTGCTCTTGAAGAGGAGGCTTCGGCTGGGGCTCTGTTGCCCACGTAGTCGAGCCTCTGTCTTGGGGTAGGTCGTTGTCCCTGCCCGGTGAATTGCTGCCGAGCTCGTCTCGCGGGAGGAGGAGAGGGGCTCCTATCGGAGCTCCCTTCCAGGTAGCCCCGGGCTCTGAACGCTTCGTAATACTTTGACACGTTTGAGCCTGCTGGCTAGGATATCGTCGTCCATTTTCTCACAATGGAGACAAATGGGACCGGTTTCCTCCAAGACGTCGTGGGTGTGGCTAATGCCGAGGCAGTACATACATTCGGGATGGCCGTCTCTTCCCGACATGGTGTTCCCGCACCCATAGGTGATGCACGTCTTTTGTTGAGTTTCAACCGGCACCTGAGATATATGACCCTGCACACACTGTGGAAGTTTAGAGTTCGTTCTATCAGCATAGCAGAAGAAAAGTCGAGTGAGGGATGACGTAGCCACGTCCGCTTTATACGGCGTGGGCATAGCTTCCTACGTCACCCCCAAGAGCCCAGGACAGCAAAATTCTAGAATTTTCTGTCCTGGGAGCACATAAAATAATGTTCTGCAGCTAGGTTTTGAAGGAAACCTACCCATAAACGAAAGGTATTTCGTGAAATTTCTATTTAATACAACCTGCTAGATACTGTGCGATTCTGCCTTTATCTCCACCAGACCGGAAGGCCGAAGGCCAGAAATTATGTCTGTCTGTCTGTCCGTCTGTGTGTGTGTGTGTGTGTGTGTGTGTGTGTGTGTGTGTGTGCACGTGCGTGCGCGCGTATGTGCGTGTGTGTGTGTAAGAAGCTAATCTCAGACCGATCAGCATGAAACTTTGCACGCACACTCGCGGTAGGCCGAAGGAGCAGAAGCAAAAAGTTCTAATAAAATATATACAGTAAATAAATAAAAGAAAATATAAAATGACAGAAAATCTTGTCAGGCAGAAGTGGGCATAGCCTATATGTGGGGAGTTGCGTCATGATTCAAGGAATCCGGGGATCTGTTTTTATTGTTGTTAATTGTACGACTATGGTGGCACTATGACAGGTGATGTGGCCCGTCGTAATGTCACCATGAGGCTGATTTAAAATTGAGGTTATTCCTTGGCATATACTGGGAGTGTGTGTGCAAAGCTTCATGCCGATCGGTCCAGCATGCAGCGCCGGACATTAGCTATTCAGAGATGGATGGACGGACAGACGGACATGAGCCAAAACATCAACTAAACACCTGAAAACGATAGGTGGAGAGAGATGATCCATCACATTTCTGGTGATCTTTCTTGCAGCTCACGCTGAGTGCATCACATTAATGTAGATCTATGCCACATACTGTATCTTCCAGAAGCACACGTACTGTACTGTACTGTACTGTATACGTAGGTAAGGCCCTCGTCAGAAGACAAGTTCAGTCAGATAACCGACGAATATATTTAACCAATATTTATTATAGAATGAGAATACAAGTGTGCATATAATATTTTATCTTGGCGTTCGGCTCTGCTATATTTTTCTCCCTGCTCGGCACAATTAAACCATCATTAAACATTAAGAGCATATCTATATACATTAACAACTCCCCATGGGGAACAGAAATAACAGAGCCCACCGGTGGTGCTGGGGTGAAGGTGGGAGCAAACATGATAACATCACATAACAGCAACCAGGAACCATATGCAGAAGGAAGGCAGGAAGAAGCTAGCAGTCTAGGTGAGCTAAAATACCCTGCCCAATTGGTCAGCCACATCAGCAAATTACATGTGTGTCTTGCACACACTGAATACACCAACATAGTAATGCAGCATATTAACCCCTTGAGTATACTGTATGTATGCACCCTTGAGCACAGCACCCCTCGAGTATATCTGACTGAACTAACTATGCAAGCTACATACCATTTCTTGTAAATGGTACGTAGGTAGATAGGCGAGTACATTTGTCATTAAAGTCAAACTAAAGTCAAACACCTTCGGGTGAGTGTATAACTAATTGAATCGGTTTAATTAATTGTGACACCTCAAGCGTCTTCAACAGGTATGCCCACTCTACCCTGTCAAAGACAATTTTCTCACAAAGTGGATGATCCAAGTAAATGGCATGAACACTATAGTCACCAAATGTCAGGGCAATGGACACATAAGTTGTCCAAAGAAAAACAATTAAGCACTATACAACTAGGTAACTATTAACTAAGATACCAGGTAAACATCAAACCTTTGCATCTCTCTAAAACTAAAACTATCAAAATAGCATTTGTGGTCAGAAATATACTGATATAATCAGTATATTTCTGAACAACACATACATAATCTAAATAACAGGCATAACAATATGTGAACAAGTAAGCAATAGCATCTAACAAAATCAACTAAATCGCCGGTTTGGGCAAATTTAGTTTTTGGGCAAGCTCCATCGTTTTTGTCATTTTCAGAAATGAAATAAAATAAGGGGTGGTCAGGGAGAGCAAGTAGTAAAATAAACAGTAGAGAAAAAAAACTTGTGTGAAGTGAGGGGTAGAGCGAGGGCAGTATTTATATCAGCCATGGATGATTTCATATGTAATATTTAACTGCCCTAAACAATAAACATAGACTTAGCTGGCAAAAAGCTTTCAAAAGCTGCACTGGCAGGCCACATCTCCCCTGGTGAGAATGTGTGGTGTGGTTCTTTAAGTAGAAATAAACCCCACTGGAATGGCTTGATCCTCTTTATTGTAAGGGTCGGACTGCATGAAACAGCACCCAGGTCTTTGTGTCATCGCGTGTTGCTGCCGAGGGCTTGCGGTTCAAGCCAAGTTGACAGCAGAGAATAATGTGGCCAACGATAAGTGGTTAGACGATAGTCTCCATGGAGGCCAGTTTCAGCTTCTGTGGTGATGGAGCGATAATCAGGGTGTCACGTATCAATGTCAATGTCAATTCACTTGTCCACCGCCAACAGCAGCTTACAAGATCCAGGATAAGGTTTAAGTCAGTGCACAATAATTTAGCCCCATGATGTGTGTGTGTGTGTGTGTGTGTGTGTGTGTGTGTGTGTGTGTGTGTGTGTGTGTGTGGGCGAGCGATTGCGTGACCAAGCGATAGAGAGCGAGAGAGAGAGAGAGAGAGAGAGAGAGAGAGAGAGAGAGCTCAGATATGTATTGATCACCATAGGATCAGAGCAGACATGAGCAGTAGTAACAGCACAAGAGGGTGGTGTACTGTGAACCAATGATCCTCAGCCTGGCATAACGGCTATTGTAAGTGGGCCCCCTAAGAACTTCTCCACAGCCAAATACATGCATGTTGGGGTACGTTTGAGAACTGTCTTTTAAATCTGAAGCTTTTGTATACAAATTAAATAGTAAAAAATATTAGTAGATACTAGTTTGTCCCAAAGTGACTGCAAAAGTTTGTAAAAAACAGTAATATGCAATGTGGCCCTCTGGAGTAAGTTTGAATTGAAATACTGAATAATTTTTTGCTTTTTTTTAATTAGAATCCTGAAAAGTAAAGCAAAGTTATGTTATGATATATACTATGATATTAGTTATGATATCTTAATGAACTAAATACAAATACATTGGACACAAAAAGACAATACTAGTAATACTAGTCGTTAAGTACTAGTAATTTAATACTAGTCATTAAGTATAATTAAAGCGGGTCATGTTTACATGTTTGGAATCAATGGAACAGCTGAAATCAATAGTATTATATCAGTATTCTGATATTAACCTGTGGGCCGCATTAAGTGAAGGTGGGGGCCGCATGTGGCCCCCGGGCCGCCAGTTGCCCACCCCTGGTTTACACAATGCTGTCCCCTGCCCCTCCAACTGTACTTTACCCATTTTCAACAGTTTTTATTATACTTTGACACTTGCTTAGGCAATGAAAATGTCGGTTTTGTCCAGCCAATAAAGCTCATTTGAATTGAACTGAGAACTACTGCTTTAGAAGTCATGTGTACAGTAGTATCGCCCTCAGTCTTAATGGGTTAAGGGGTCAGATGGGTGGGCCGTGAACACTGTCAAGGTTTTCAAGTAGGCCCTACTCCATTTGGGAACCACTGTTACAGGATTTCAAAATGTACTCGAGGTGAAGTGGAGCAGAATTAAAAGTATTGGACATTAGGAATACTCAAGTAAAGTACAAATAGCTCAAGTCAAAACTGTACCACAATGCTTAAGTAAATGTACTTAGTTAATTGCAGCACTGGAAAACATGCAGTGCAAGCAGGGCTAATAGATCATACAGTAAGCTGATATTTACACATTTCGGTCCTGTGAAATCCAAGCTTCTCTAGGGGACCACTGTGTTCATTGGTTGTTATTATTAGCATCTTACCAGGTTACATTTGATTAGAATAGATTGTGCTTTTTTCCCAAAAGAGGGGAAATTAAGTGTGTGTTTACAATACCAACTAAAGCAATACAATACAGTCGCAAACAAATACCACATGAAGATTGTTGCGGCTGGATGCTGAAGAGGATGCTAATTATAAGATAATACACTAAAAAGAAATCAAGTGAACAGGTCATGCTAGAATAGTTCAGGATCTAAGCTGACACGGATATAATAGTGTATACGGTCATATAATAGTATCTCAGAAATGTGTGCATCATCAAGGATCAACATAGACTTCTCTGTCAGAACTGAGGCAGCCAGTGCAGCGTAATGACATCGATGCTAGATATTGATGTATTTTCCCCAAAAAACAAGGGCTCTACAGAAACACGGGTACGGGAAAAAATGCACAAGTGAATAATGTGTGTCCATTCGGAATACCCTGGTTGCAAGTAAGTGCTTTTCTAAGTTCTCAAAGTGCTTTACATTCATTCACACATTACATAATACACATTGGGAGGTGCATCTGTGAACAGTCGACACCAGCGTCCTCACTTCCCACATGCACAGACCAATGGTGGCACGCTAGCACCTACTGACTCATTGGAGTTGGAGGCAATGTAGGCTTCAGTGTCTTGCCCAAGGACACTTTGACATGTGGACAGGAAGAGCCGGGTATTCGAACCGCCAACCCGCGGATCACTGGACGACCTGCTCTACCTCCTGAGCCACAGCCGCATGCAACGTTGTGGAGAACTGCAGTGTGACTGTGACTGCATTATGGCTGCAGGAGCGTTCTTGAGTCCTGCTCACCCTGCACTCCCGTGGGTCCTCAGCAATACACCTGCCAAATGTGAAGTCGTTCGGAAGAACGATTCTCAAGATTATGCGAAAGAAAGACAGACCTGCACGCATGGGGTGGCAGTGACTCAGGAGGTAGAGTAGAGTGGGCATCTTGGAATTTGAAGGTTCCCGGATCTGTGTTGTTAAACTGTTTTCGCAATGCGTTGTGAGCGTATAGATATTTTCAAATAGCTGATTAAGTATTAACACATTTAGCTGGAACCTTCTCAAGGACCCCTGGGGGTTTGTGGACCCCACCTTGAGAGCCACTGGTGTAGGAGAACGTTCTGTTTGTTCTCTACATGGACTGCCATTCAACTCACTTTGAAAAGAGACTCAAGTTGGAAGGCCAATTAAGGCATGTGAATGAAAAATGGAGATATAGAGGGAACAGAGAGAATGAAAGGAAATGCATAATACCACTAAAAGGTTTTGTAACAGTGCTGGCACACGCACACGCACACGCACACGCACACACACACACACACACACACACACACACACACACACACACACACACACACACACACACACACACACACACACACACACACACACAAAAGCCTCTTTTTTGGCTATCATCTGGTTTCTTCTCTCCACTTGAGAGCGTCCAAGGTTAGCCGCCCCATCCTCATTCTGATAATTCATGTGCTTATACAAGCATGAAGGCTCCGGGGCTGCCGTGTGCGCCTCCCTTCCCAAGGCCAGGGGAAAGAGACACAGAGAGGGAGTCTACTCTACGGAGAAAGGAAATTACTATATAATATCACGACACAACAGATGAGATAAGAGGCTGTGAGAAGGGTTGCAGGGGGCATCTCGTGACGGCACTATTCATGTGGCGTTTCTGATTTATTTGCAGAGCGGGGTTCGGAGGCCGAGCACCTGCTCGCAGCTTGCTTTTTCCTGTGGTGGTCCTCTCTCTCATTAAACGAACAGAGTGAGAGAGGAAATCAGAGAGCGATAAAGAAATAGGAAGAGAGAGGACGGACAGGAAGGGAACGTGATGAAAGGAGAGAAGCGAAGATGGAGGAGGGAAACGAATGCCATCATCAATCAAATCGATTACGGGAGTTACAGTACATGTCGCCACTGTTGGGCAGAAAACTTGTATCTCCATATTTCAGTTTTTTTTAAATGAATGCCCCAATTCATCATACTACAGTGTCATATAAAACTAACGATAAAACAGCCAATCTACAAGCTCACCACGATCTCACATGGCAATGTGTTGTGAGCTTGTAGACCTGCATTTGACATAGGCTATATGAACAAATGAAAGTGGTTAAGGGTGTCTGTGGGTTAATGTAATATGACTACATTGAATTATGAAGGACTCAAGCCATCCCAACTGCATACTGTTTGAGATGCTGCCGCATGGAAAACGTTTTCGCAATCTCAAAGCCACTGGAAACAGACTGCAAAAAAGCTTCTTTCCCTGAACAATCAGATACATGAACGAACTGATAAGAACCAGAGCGAAACAGGGCAAAGGAAAACACTAGCCCTTTGCTACTACAAAGAAAACATGCACATGTACATACTGTATGTTACTCTTTTTTTGAGTGGTGCAACCACTCCAAGGAGTGTTCACCTACCTACGTGTTGGTTAATGAGCACCAGTATGACTATTAGTACCAGTAGGGGTGCTGTTGTGCCAGAAACAGAGAGAGAGAGTGCTGCACTGTTGCCTGCTAATATGAGAGAGAGAGAGAGAGAGAGAGAGAGAGAGAGAGAGAGAGAGAGAGAGAGAGAGAGAGAGATGGGGGGGGGGGGGGGGGGGAGTTGCAACACTCAGTTCACACTGGTGTGATTTTTTTCTTTCTTTCTTGTACTCTTTATTCTATCCCTTTGTTAGCTGTGCTTGCTGTGATTGATGTTTGATGTTATGTTATGTATGCTGCTGCATTGTCTGAAGGAAGCCAAACAAAAAAAAGTTTTACTCTTATGTACCTGTACACAAGATGTAACAATAAAGTACAACCTTGAACCTTGGAATCCATTGGAGAACACATTCTTGTTTCCATTTCCCGAAAAGCAGCTATTTCTGTTACATACAGGGTTTCCATGTGCCAGCAACAAAATTGTGCAAAGTATTTTCCATTCCTTTCCCCTTTCTGCTCCACATCAGCGTGTGCTCCACCCCCTCCCTCCACGCTGCTCTCCTTCTCTCAGGGGGATGTCAGGTAGAGGTAGAATCTAGCAAACACGCTGCATCCAAATCCCACCTGCCTGTACCACTAAGTTCATCTGTCAGCCGGGCCGACACACCATGTTAAACAGCCCTTTAGCATTCTGCTGTTAGCCTCCGACACGCCACAGCTAAACAGTACAAGGCAAGGCTGCATGGCAAAAAATATATATAAAACAGTATACAGTCTTATTCTTTTTATATATATAGTGCAATGTTGGATATGGCGTTCCAGTATTACAAAAAGTATGTTTAAATAAAAGTCATTTTAAACTTGCATCGTTTCCAACTTTCATCATCCCCGAGTACTGTAGTAGTGTATAAAACTACTAGGAACTAGAATATTATGAATGAATCTATCGGCAATACATATAGTCCATGAATGGATACAGACTATCAATAGCATGAATACACTGCATGTAGAGTGTTATGTTATGTTATGTGAGTCAGTGAATTATGTACTGGCTATCAACAATGAATATGAGTGAATAATGAATATTAAGTCTCAGTACATCCTAGTATAGTTCATAAACAAAACCATTATCAATAAGCAACACTGCCACCTCACATGCTTCATTAAGTATTCAGCCAGCACAGAATCACGTGATATGACATCTTCATTAGCACATTAGACAGATATTGAATGTTGCCGCCACAGGCCGTAGGTGTCAATCTATAGCGCAGTGCCCACCCGCTCAACGAGCCAGATGCATCATATTAGATTCTTATCCCTGGACTCCCATGCTCTGCCCCTGTAGTTAATGTAGCATGGTAATTGCGTAGTTATTTCAGAAAAGTGTGAAATCACAACCCATTGTTTTGAATGAATTATTTTCATTACTCAATACCATTGTTAGATAGTTAGTGTGTCTGATGGAGTCGACACATATAAAGTTATGAAATGCATAGTATACATACTGTATATATACACACACACATAGTTCTGTTTTGAAACATGTTTTATCCTTTACTGTATTTTAATAAACACACACACACACACACGCACACACGCACGCACGCACGCACGCACGCACGCACGCACGCACGCACGCACGCACGAGCAGTCATACAGTAGCATGTTCTGACTTCTGAGGGGGTGGGCACGCATGTTGTGGATGATACTACGAGTTTATTTTTAAGTGCTCCCCCCAGACATCAGACCCTTCCATGAAACCATCAGCATCCTGATTGAAATAATAATAAACAGAACATCCAAGAGACACAGACAGATATCCCAAGATCAGCCTCAGCACTATATTTGTAGACTGCTTGGACTTATTTGCACCGCTATTAAGCAACTCCTCATTATCATACTGGGGCTGGGAAACGGAATACTGCGAACAGATGGTTGTAAAGAACTGCAATATGTTGTTTTCCACAACCGTTAAAATGCAGTTGTCTGGATGCAAAAGCGCAATGTTTACAATTCATACATTTTACCACCTGCCCACGAACCCACATTTCTCTGCCAGCCAGGTACCTAGTGCCATGCTAGCTTGCAGGCACAACAAGCTGCAGGCTGAGATGCAAGCAGTGAAGGACAACGCTCCGGATGAATGATGGTATCTCAATCTGAGCACAGCTTTGAGCTTAATACTCTTTTGTAGTGAGAGCGAGCAAAGTTATTTAGATGGAAGGGCAAGAGTACAACAGAAAATACAACACAGGTGTGACACACATTAGCCCCATGGTGTCACTGTTTTGGGCATGTCATTGCTGGTAAATCCATTCTACAATTTTCTATAAAGGCAAAAATCAAGTGAAGTGAGGGGCGCCTACTGTGGCTGCCACTGTACATCACGGGGATGTGTGTGTGTGTTGAAGGGGTATGGGTTCCAGCCTGAATCGCTGCGGTCTGTGTTGGGTTGGAAGAAAAAACACCAGTTTGACGTCGTATCAAAGCGCTCGGCGCAGCTGCTGCTGTTGCTCTGCAACGTATTTATCATTAAACTACACTAACCCCACACAGCCGTCAGTTTTTTTGTACTACTCGGACAGTGGACTACTAAATCAAATGTGTTAACTTTTTAACATAGGATGTAGGTTTTAGTCTCGAGTCGTTTCTGCTCATACTGAAAAATAAGGACATAATCTTGGTCTTAATTTTTCCTGGATTAGGATTTAGACTACTGAATCCTAATCTATGGGTACAGTTTAGGCATATGGTAATAAGGGTAAAGGTTGAGAAATAAATGTAGCCAAGTAAAGTCAATGGATAGATGGTAACAATGGCTAAGACAATGGTCTCAGATTGCCACTTTAAATCACATGGGGCTGATGGGGACATCTTGGTGCCAAGGCAACATTTTAATGGATTAAATTAACCATGCTTCTCACTTATACTACTGAATGATGATATCATACAATCCCAGTTAAGGAAGCGTATACCATTATGTTTCTTTTGTCTGAACTGAAGTCAGCCCAAGCCCACAGAGCGGTTGAACCCTACTGGTCAAGGCTGGCACTACAGGCGGGCCTGTGCATTTAGCACACGACTAAACACGGTGCATCTTTGGTTTAACATTGAGTGCTCGTTAGAACCTCCGCATTTTGGACAGCAACTGTTGGTGTCCAAATCGGAAAAAAAGGGAAGTAGAGCGTTCTTTCGGGTGCTTCGAAAAACACCACTGAGCAACTTCCATTGAAATGAATAGCAGGGGCCGGGGCTGTCGCTCCCCGTCCGCCCTCTATACTTTATAACTCTATGAGTCAGCCATGTTTGCAACTATACCTGTATACATATACCGCATACTGTAGATGGAAACATAATTAATTGCATTCTGTAGGTCAGGCCATGACAAATCACGCACAATGTCGCAAGAAATGTCAGATTTGTTCCACTTTGGTGTTTGCGTGAGTGTCTGTAATCCATAATACAGACATAATTGTCTGCACGTACAGGCCTACACTAGTGCTGATCTTAATTATATGAATACTAAACAGAGGCTGTTGTGACTATCTGTCCACTTAAAAACCTTTGATCCTTATAGTTGATTGAATAATGATGGTATCGGGAACTGAAAACTGTGAGTCACTCTGCATAAGGGCATTGCAATTAAAATGTAATAGACACAACGGTGACAGATACTGTGATTTGTGATACTTGCTCATCTGTTCTGTGAAGTCATTAATATCCATACTAATTATGGATTAGCTATAATAATGATGAGTGACCGGACATGTGGGACTGAGGTACAGCAGGTCACCTCCTTCTGTGTGTGTGTGTGTGTGTGTGTGTGTGTGTGTGTGTGTGTGTGTGTGTGTGTGTGTGTGCGTGCATGCGTGTGTAGGGGGGGATTCCAGTGACCTTGTTGTCCAGCAATAGCATAACTTGTACAAGAATAGCTGACCAGGACACAGAGTAAAAGCCTGTTTCATCCATTTAATTGTGCGTGCGTGTACATGTGCACACACACACTTGGCTGTTTGCCTACCTGCCTGTGTTGCTTATGTGTGTTCTAGTTGTTGACCTTCCCTTCTCCAATATGAGTCTCAGTGGATTAGCCAGATGAGGACGTTAACCATTTCTGACTTTGCTCCAAACCCTTAATGGGTCTCCTACTTTAAGTGACACACTATTTCATCTGTACTTCAGTTTACGGAATTTTGAATTTCTATTGGGCATCCAACCTCCTGTTGAGTTCCCAATAACGGGTATTTATACAACACAAAATCTGGATCCAGATTGCTATCGTCACATTTGTTGAATGTTTGTATGAGAAAACGAAATATCAAGCTGCATCTTTTGTGATACATATATTTTGTGAGTGGCTTAGGTTCTTGATGTAGAACATCCACAACCACACCCGAATGAAGCTGTTCTGTTGTTAAATATTATTCCCCAAGTTGCAGGGTCGAATCGCTGCGGTGTATCCGTTTTGGTCGAGTGTATAATCACAATATACCAAGTTGGAGGGAGGGAAGCCCAGGTGATAAGGGCAATAAATCTCTGTCTCTGTGCTAGTGACTCCTAAGGGCTGTGGTGCCGCCTGTCAGTGGGGGGTGTTGAACAGTACTCCCGGTGGGCTCCTCACTGGCAGGTTGAGCCAGTATGGTATAACAACAGGACCCCAGTAAGACTAGAGGCTCTAATGGGGATCCTTTAATAAACACAAACAACAGGACAACACAGAAATGTGTGGGATAGGGTTAATTGGCATAAAACATGTTGGGGGTTTGAATAACACTAATTTAACACATTTCTTGCTAGCCATTTCGGGCAGAGCTAGCCTTGTGGTGCTAAGGGTGTTGCATTGAACGAAGGACCTTTTCTGAGGCCCACAGTAAATGTTCTCTTATAGCGAGAATCACACAGCATACCTCAAAGGAAAGCGTAACTTGTCCACTTTTAAATAGATTTTACCATCTTCCATTCTGGAGATATGTACCTTTATGTAACACCTGCTTTTGTAGTAATGTACTCTTCTTGAACATCAAGCCTAATTAGGAGCAGTTTTATGTCAGATGCTGTGTATCGTTCCAACTCGGCTAGCCGAGTTCGCTGAGGGACGGTGGTGTTGCTGTTTTTTCCTCCGAGGTGGAAAGACTGTTGTGACGCGGTTAGTGTTGCTGCCCGCCTGCCCACCTCCCATAACACAACAGCGCATTTGCATTGTTCCATCTGACTGGCGTTGATCATCAATGATAAAGAAATAACTGCTCGCCGAGGGACGATACAATCTGTGTATGAAGAAAAATAACACCCATGTGAAGTGAGTGGTGCAACTCCATGTGGGGGTTCCCGGGGTGGGGGGGGGAGGGTGAGTTCCAGACCCACAGGAACACACCCAGGGGGCCGGGCCGGTTCCAGCGTGCCGCCCCACATCCGAAACGGTTGAGAAATGACAGAGTTACCGTGTGGTGGTCCCTCTACTGTACTGTGCGTGTGTGTTTGTGTGTTAGGTTGCGTACAGGTGGTGAAAAACAACCATGCTGTTTTCGTGCTCATATCCAGCCAGGCAGGCGCCCACCCAGCCAGCCACACACACACACACACACACACACACACACACACACACACACACACACACACACACACACACACACACAGCTCCGTAAGGGAGTGGTTGCACCACTCAAAAAGGAGACAGAAATCTGACCGACAGACACTCACAGAGTCACAGTCACACTACACACAAGACCCCCCCCCCCCCCCCCCCCTCCGCTGAAACACACAGGAGGGAGCCCTCCCCTCCCTGAAACAAAGAGAGAAATCAGATGAGAGGTGCACCGAGACGATTGGCTTGTTATGCAGCGATTCTGTTGACCTGAGTTGCATGGGAGTCTCCAAGCCGCCATTACGTGACAATACGTCAAACCCCTCCTGTCCTGTTTTCAGGCTAGTTAATAAATTGCCCGGGTGTGTAGAAAGGCGATTGAAAGTAATCAATAAAAACATCCGGTAAACGGACATCTACGTGTCCCGCACCAGACCGTTGGGAATCAAACCACGTAGAAATCCCTTTCTCTGTTAAGCATGATAAGACACTAGGAGCAGCAGAGCTTGTCTGGAATCTATTTCACCTACAGAACAGTCCAGCAAAAACAGTTTCTGATTCAATTTTAGGTGAGAAATAGGCCATACAACTTGAAAATTCTGGGCCAGTGCCTCCGCAGCTTATAAATGTCATTATGCACGCCTAAAATGTGAACATTCTGAGCTCAAGTGCCTTTTAATGCTTGCGTGTCTCTGAGTGGTAATAAAGCAGCTGCATGTGAGATGGTGCCGGTCCTTTGGTAGTCAGGTCATTCTTCATTACAGGAGTAAAAGGCTATAAAAGTATGGTCAAAATATCCATGAATTTAAACTACTATGCTATCTTGCGGTTGCTCTTTTTGGGGGAATTTGATATCTCATGATGTCGATTGCAGGATGAACCGGCCCAATTTGGAGAGTGTGGGGACCTGACAAAGGCCATGCTGGTCAGTTCAAACCACTTTGGTCCAGATGTGTGGGGCCCTGCACCTGAGGTGCAGTTTGTACTTGTAAATTGCATCAAATTAACATTTTCATTAAGGCAGCAGGTCATTATGTAATCAGCACACAGGACTGCTCTCCAGCTGTGTGCTGACTCTATAAAGCACAGCTTCAAAAGTGGACGTACAGTACTGCCCTCCTCCACCAGCTCAAAAAGAAAAAGAAAAGATACATTAAGTGAAATAGTGTAGTCTAAACATTTTTGGAGGGACATAATGCGACTCCAACCTCGACATTATTATTTGGGCTACTATTGCATACTGTAAAAGAAACAGTAGTAGTTATAAAAGGCATGAAAACAGATGACTTATTATGTTTTGTTGCTGGAATTGTGTGAAAACAATATCCGTTTGCGGCAATTTTAGATTCTATACAATCTACTGTAGATGTCAGATAGTGTAGGCCAGAGTTGCAAGGAGCCATTGTTATTATAATCATATGTTGTGGTGGGAGCGGTTCATGGTCCTCTTTCATTTATTAGAGTAATTCCAGACTGTGCAGCCTAGAGATTACTGTAGGCCTACATTTATATTGTGTATTGATTATTTTGGTGCATTTCCAAGATCTATCAGAAAATCTGTGTCTCCTTGCTGCATTTACTTTCATCATCACCACACGCTTCAATATTTAATATGATCAGTCACTATGGACCCGTTGTTTTTTTTTAGAGGCAGAGAAATAACGCACAAAAAAGCAACGCTCACAAATAGCGTGAGCATCAGTAAATCCAGCAGAATGCTTAATCAACCCCACTTATCGGATGCAATCACATTTTTGGTGTGATTCTCCCTTAAATAAGTAATTTATGCAAACAGGAGAGAGGCACACTAATTGAGACAAAACATCCTAATTACCTCAGTTCATCCAGTGATAAAGTTGTTATAAAAGGGGCTGAAGAGTGGGAGGTGAACCATTAGAAAGTCCCTGAGTGATGGAGGATAATCAATGGCATGCAGGCAGGCATTATTTTGAGGCATTCATAATGAGGCTAAATAAACATGACAACTTATTTTTAACTAAAGTGCTTGTGCACAATGCTTGTGGGAAAGAGAAACCAAGCCGTGCATCAATTCTAAATAAACAAAGAAGTTGACCTGCAGTCAATGACTGGCTGCTATTTATACGTATATTAAATCACATGTGATATCATTGACCTAAATGATGTTATATCACAAAGGGATTCAAAAAGGTTATGTCTGCATCAGAAATGACTTTGGACAGGTGGAAAACTTTGGTCTGGTGACTGGTGAGTGAACAGAACTGAGTCAACTGACTATGGTCAACATTGCCATTGTGAAATCTTGCAAAGACAACCGACTTTACAGCATGGCTCAGTAATGAATATCTGATTGCTTTGGTGGGCCCAAATAAAGAAATCACACCCGTGAGTGGTGCAACTCCGTGTGGGGGTCCCCAGGGGGGGTTCCCGGAAGTTCCAGACCCACAGTGAGCTGCCCGCGTCCGAAACGGTAGAGAAATGACAGTTACCATGTGGGGGTCCCCGGGGGTCCCCGGAACATCCAGACCCCCAGGATCGCGCCCGGGGGGGCGGGCCAGTTCCGGTGTGCCGCCCCGTGTCCCAAACGGTTGAGAAATGACAGAGTTACCGTGTGGGGGTCCCTCTACTGTACTGTACTGTACTGTACTGTACTGTACTGTACTGTACTGTACTGTACTGTACTGTACTGTACTGTACTGTACTGTACTGTACTGTACTGTACTGTACTGGACTGGACTGGACTGGACTGGACTCATGCGTGAGAGGCTGAATAGCTTTTCATCTGATCTTGTATGGAGGTATATGCCATCAGTTGACTGTCCAAAAGCATGTTGCAGCATTACAGCAAAGTAGATGACAAAAAGGGTTGGAGCAAGGAGCAACAAGGAGCAACAATATGCCAATCACAGCGGCCAATCACAATTTGCGTCCTCACTTCTCTGTCTTCACTTTTTATACCCACTACTAAAATAATGAGTTATTACACCTAGATGTAAGTCAACAACTGTGCTAGACTCCAAAGGCACCGTCACTTCACATTGGTGTGATTTTCCCCCCCTTTTTTCAGGTTGTCTGACCTCAATTGCACCCAAAAAAAACTAGACTTTGAACATTCAGTGGATTTTCTGTGGTCTGAGGTTTTCTGAATAATTAGGCTCAAACAAGTTTGCCTGTGGACAGTGATGTAACGGTCCACAAACCCCTCTCCCTCTCCTCCCTGCCCAAACCGAATCCTTGGTACTGGTATATTCTTGCGAGGGAATCAACTTTCGAGGGAATCTGAATTCCTCGCATAGTCTCCTCACACCTAAGCCCTGCGTCAGAGTAAGGGAGAGGACAGACTGGGTTGGGTTCACTTTAACCCATTCTGACCTGAGATCAGATTAGAAAAATGTCTTCTACATCCTGACAGTTTTCTGAAAAAGCTATGTTTCTATGTCAGTCGTTCTTCGATTTTTCAAAAATAGCAGACCTACAAGCTCGTAGAGCGGCACTCGGTGAGCTTGTAGATCTGCTATTTTTCAATAGCTAAAGCATAGCATAATGCTAACACCAAAAGGGGTTCCCGCCCAAAATGGGTTGAATAATGGGAAGAACACTCCTCACTCAATCAGTGTCAGCTGGCAGCAATTACTTATTACTTATCACACAGCTGGATCGCCGGATCCCTGAGGGTTGTCAATTGTCATGTCAAGGAGGACAATGCATAATGTCACCAGAGGAAAAGAAAACACATTCTGATGGGAAACACACATTCTGACTGCATGCCCGCTGGTCTAGTCCAGGCAAATACCACATAGGCTTTAAGTGCGTTGCGGGTTCAAATCCTGATGACATTTTCTGAATGTAACTGCCCGTCTCTTCCCCATGTAAGAAAAGAAAGAAAATTTACATTTGGGACGCAAACAATTTCCGGGTCATGAGGAGGCGAGGATGTATCGCAGGGAGCGAGAGCGAGAGAGAGATCATGACAAGACTACATCCTAACTCACACATGCAACCTATATCCGGTAGTGTAGTCCAGGGATTCTCAAAGTTTTTCTGGGGACCCCCCAAAATTATTTCGGGACCCCCAGGTTGAGAACCCCTGGTGTAGTCAAACTGTAGCCTGTCATGGTCAGACTAATATTACTGCTACTGTAGATATTAGTCTGGTATCTCTGTGTGGAAACAATGCCTCTGGTGATAAACCGAGAGAGAGCGAGTGCATTTTCCAGCAACGGCATCAGCCGCAGAACACCCACGGCAGGCGGTAGTGTTTCTCGACGGCATCAGTCCGACACTCTACCCCAAACCCTAAACCTAACCCTAAACGCAAGCACGACACAACGCATGGCATCAGCCGCAGAACACCAGCGGCAGGCAACAGTGTTTCTTAGCGGCATCAGTCCGACACTCTACCCCAAACCCTTACCCTAACCGCAAGCACGACGCAACGCATGTCGGACGCATGTCGGACCGACAGATGCTGCTCCTTCTCCCGGCAGTGCTGCGGCTATTACCGGCAGTTTACCAGCAGTGCCAAACGGACCGACTGTACAGTGGAAAGGAGCGGTCATAATCCATCAACCTACTCCGGCAGTTGCCGGCCCTCCCCTCGTCAGCGTCACATCTCATTGCCGTTGCCGGAGAATGCACTCGCTGCTTCTGGATAAACCTGCCCCATATTTGCTTATCGGTTCCTGATTGGTCTTTCACTACTTCGGAGGGAATGAAATCAAATCACAACTGAGCGGTGCCAGACCAAATCTGCAATCTGCGAGGGCATTTTTTCTTTTTCTGGCAGATTCGTCTTGGTCAAACTGAGCTGCATGGTCAGGGCATATCATGAATGTTTGTCTTGTCTTTTCAGACCTTGTGACAGGCACCTCAATTGAATTTTGTATGGAAACACTGGTAGCCCTTTCTGTACTTTATTCCCTCTTTTTTTCAGTTTTGGTAAATTAAGCTTCCAGAAGATTAGATTGCTCATTTAATGGCCATTTCTTGCAGTGTATGCATTTATCATGGGAAGCTGGTGCTCACACATTTATCACATTCTGTCATGTCAGACGCTCTGTGCAGAAACTTAATCAATTCTAATTGATTGGGAACACAATAAGCAGTTTCCAGGCACAAAAGAATGATTAAAACATTGCACAGCGTGATTCACTCTGTAACGCCAGGGCTCCACTGGGCGCGTCTGCGTCGCGTCACCGTCACCGTCACAGAATGATCCCTTTTTAATCAATGAAGGGTGGCTCCACTGCCCGCGTAGGGCCGTGTTGCGTCGCGTCTCCGTCACCATTAAAATTGAACCGGTTCGTTTTTTGACGCACGCACGCGTGACGCGACGCGCCCAAACGCGCCCAGTGGAGCCCTGGCGTAAGTGTCTCAGGCTGTGAAAGTATGGGTACAAACTACAAAGGCACACTCTACACACACACCTGCATACATGTATATGTATTGTACAAAACCCTGTGCTGTATCTCATTTGCTGTCTGTAATATGGTTTGAAAGCACTCTCTCTGTAACACAAAAGATGCCGCTTGATATTTTCTCAACATTCAGAAAGCCTTTTTTACAAGTGTTGTCTGGGGGCATTTTTGGCTCAGAGAGAGCAACTAGGATAATGGAGTGGGAAAGAGTTGGGACATGCTCGAAAATATGACAAGTTCAAAACATAATAGTACAGTATATGGTTGGACTGTCCTGGAGGGAAAATTGCTCTGCAAATGGTGGGTTCGCTATTAGGCCAACCGGCATCCCATAGCCTGGACGGATGATTGCTCTTGCATTTGCGTTCCAGTGGAACGCACCCTTTCATTCCTCTTCAGCCTCTCTGAATGCTGTCTGAGTCTCCTGTCTGAAATGCATGTCACGTAGCTATTACACTCTCCCCAAGACCAAACAGCATGAACAGTGCAACGATGGCATAATGACTAAATTGGGAGAACATTAGAGAAAAGAAAAGCCAGATCCAAATGAAGGCCATGGTTAGTCCCTTTTCTGTTATTATATTATATTATATATAACGTTTTTTTGTAAAAAATGAAAATTCAAAAACGAAGAAGAAATGCCTGATAAGATTAAGCAAGGGTTACGTCTTCAGATTTGTTCACTCTAATAGACTGGACATACAATACTGTATACAGTAGCATGATCGTATAGTGTATGTGTGTAGTATAGTGTATGTAATGCTTGGCAATCACTATTCAAGCTGTGTGGGTGCTTGAAATAAAATCTAATATGACTTTATAGTGTATTAAAACTGAATAAAGGAATGGAATCAATGCCAGTGAGTCTTAATTACACTCCTTTGCATTTGGGACATGGACTAAACACGGATTAAATGATGTGAATACTTTGGAAAGGGGTAGGGCAGTGCATCAACATGGAATGACCTGAGATGCCGTAACCTTTTGGGGCGTGTCTGACTTGAGCATGTCTTAGATGAGGGCGCTAAGCTGCCGGTGGGAAAGCATAATGCCAATGTGAGGAAAACAGAGCTATAGAGGGCAGAATGAGTGACAATGTCATTACTTGGCAGACAGGAGCTTAGCTTCAGAGGGGCTGATGAAACCAGCATCCATCAATAAGAGGAACTATACCGATAGTTTCTTGAGTGCCACCAATGTGAGCTGCCATGCACAGCTTTCCATCCGAGAGCAATTCTTTGATTGTCTTAAGTATCCACAGGCTGTTAAATCCTGGCAAATATCTCACAACGGGTAAGGACTAGTGGTATAAACAAAGGAGATGTCAGCATTTCCAAATTTGAGGCCATGGTTCTCAGCAGGAAACCGATGGATTGTGCAGTCCAAGGAGGGAATGAGACATTACCCCAGGGTAAGGAGTTTAAGTATCTCAGGGTCTTGTTCACGAGTGAGGTGAGGCTGGAGAAGGAGATCAGCTGGAGAATCGGAGCAGCAGGGGCGGTATTGCAGTCGCTGTACCGCACTGTACTGCACGCATCCTTGGCTTTATTGGCTACCTTGGATGTTCTCCCATGTGGTCCATGTACTATACATCAAATGTGTGTGCACTATAGACCAATAAGACGCCTGAGGGCGAGAAGCGACCTCACGTGCACGCATCCGCCTCGTTGACGGCAGACTGCTCGGCGAGTGCTGGCGCTTCGGCATGGGGGGTCAGATCAACATGGAATGACGTCTGTACTGGCCATATAAGGAGCATGTCTTGAGTGTACAGGGTTTGATGAGGTCAGATCAACATATATAGTGTCCGAACAGGTCAGCTCTAAGGGTGGTAGCGGGGGTTCTCTTGAGTGTACATACAGGGTTTGAGGGAGGCCAGATAGGGCCGGGCCTTAATTTCGGGCCTGTTGAGAACTATAGTTTTAGCCGGCTGCCGGGCGTGGCTGCACTAATAACTTTGGGGCAGGACTGTCTAGATTTTGAATGGACAGGTGGGCCTGTTGAGAACTCTACTTTTCGCTGGCTGCCGGGTGCGGCTGCACTAATAACTTTGGGGCAGGACTGTCTAGAGTTTGAATGGACAGGTATCAGTCAAAAGGGAGACATCAAAGAGGAAGGATGGATGGGGAAGGATCAACATATGGATCAACATATGGAATAACAGGTTCTGAGTCATATATGCATATATGGAGATCTTCAATGTCACCATAATTATGGGGGTATTCCCATATATGGTCATGCCTGGGGTGACCAAACAACAGACGGAAAATGCACGATTACGTATAGTAAATGCGACCTGTGGTTGCAAAAACCTAAAATCTCACGTCCATGTGCAGATACTGTTTTACGACCTGGAGAGTGCAACGCACTTTTACAATGACTCAGCGAGCAGGTAATCACCAAAAATATCTTGTGGACTTGACAGTTACTACGATGAAAAGTACAAGTAGGCAGCTTCATTACACATTGAAGGAATGATACCCAAGCAGAGCTTGTAATACACAACTTGGACTAGTCAGTCACTTCCAAAAGGTCACCAACTTCCTGCATGCATTCTTTCCTCAAAGTCCTCAAAGCCTTTGTGACAACTGGAAGTGGCCGTGGCAGAACTCGGTATGTGTGCACAAAGAGTGGGGAGCATATTTGACATTAACTGGCTGTCCTCATCATGCACTCCAGTGACAGTGTTATGGGAGAGCTACCCAGCCTTGGTGACAATTTTGACAACGCACTGTCACAGAAAAAGAGCCAAACGTGGAGGAATCCTGTACAAAGATGACACAGAAGTAGCTTGTTGTAGTGGAGTTGGCTTGTAGTAAAAGATGCACTTGAAATTCTGAAGGCCTTTGTTTCCGCACGGGAATGATGCCACGGTGATCACAGTAAAAGCAGAAGTGGATATGTGGCTCAAGTACATGGTGAAAAATGATGGAATCAACACAAGGTGTCAAAGAGCAGGCTAGGGATTGGACCTTCAAGGGGTGACGACTGTGACATGGTCTGAGTACAACAAAACACAGCATAAAATGTGAGAACCTTAAAAAAAACGTATACCTGCCACAGTTTTCACACTCCATGCATGTCAACAACCCAGTGGTTGAATTCGTTCCTGCTTGGAAATATGCAGAGATGTGGATTAAAGAACGTTGCCATGCTGTCAAAGATGCACAGGTATAGGAAGCTGAAAACAACAGAGGCCATATGAAGTATAGACTAAAGTGCACAGTTCTGCTAATGCGCCACTACTCGGCCAAAAGGGGTTTAACACAAAAACTGCTCATGATGGAGCGTTCCGCAAATTAAAATTCAACTGTCAACTGCTCCTGGGGGAACGCTCCGTCAAAGCTTTATTGTCTCCACCAGGCCGAAGGCATGTGGGGAGAGTATGTTTTGCACTCCGTCCGTCCGCGTGTCCGTCCGTCCGTCCGTGTGTCCGTCCGTGTGTCCGTGAACAGCTAATCTCGGCCACCGTTAACCCGGTCGATGCCATATTTTGCACACACACTCCCTGGATGCCAACCATGAACCTCTGCCCCAAACTTTCCAGAACGGCCTGTTATAGCGCCACCAGGAGGCCGCTTTCTGCAAAACAAGTTTTTGCACAGTACACCTACAGATTTTGTCCAAACATCACGCAAATTGGTACACAGTCTCTCTAGAGCCATTCAACGAAACCGGTCTTTCAGATTTCTCAGACTCCATCCTGATTGGTTAAGATTGGCTTCCAAAGTTCACAGGAGTGCTCAGTTTCAAACAAAATGCTGCAAATCATGAACACATCGCGTGATTTCCGTGAAATTGTGCACCCACATTCCCACTAGGCCGAGGACGAAATGCCACATGAACAATTTCAACTCAGCCTCAAGGTGGCGCTATAACTGGCCAAAAAGTGTTTTTACCTCTAACTGCACGGATCTGTGGATAACCTGGTGGAGACCTGTGCCCGGAAGGGCACTTTTTCTAGTTATAGTTGATATCAAACAGGATCGCTGTATTCTTTTTTGTTTAGTACATCCGGGTCGGCAGTCAAGCGTTGGCTCTTGCGTCCACCAGGTGGCAGTGAGACGGTTGGTAGCTCCTGGAGCCTCAGTGCCCTTAGCTACAGTACATGGGACTTATGCCTTGCTTATATATTTTATATAACCACGGTTACTGCGTAACCTCCAAATATTTAGCCCATCACCTTATCGTTGCACAGCACATTGTTACAGCGCAGCTGTTTTTCATGACTAATACAATTCTAATTTCATCTTGTGTTACAGATTTTCCTTTCAGCCTTGCTGCTCAGGTTTATGCATTCTGGTGAAAGCTGCACGTGGGGAAGCTTTCCTGGACCTAAAGTATTGATTGTTCCCCACCTGCTGATGTTCTAATTTAACTAAATCAATACTTGAAAATGTAAATGCAACGCATGCATTCCAAAGCTGGTCAAAAGACTGCTTAGTCTACTCAGTGACAGTAGAAGCTGGTTATTGGCGACTGCAGTGCAGTCTGATGAGTTCTCCAGCCAGTTTATAGCTATATATGTCAGTTATCAATAACATTCAGCACTACAAAGATGATGATGAAGATTATGAGGATGATTATGATAATTATATATTGTTATTACAAACCGTGTACCATGAAACAGCCTCTTTTAATATTGTTAAACATTAACATTACTTATTCATATGCTTCCTCAGCAAGTTCCATCTTCACCTAGAGTGATGTTAGAACTGCCGCAATGCAAATTGATTCTGCAGTCAGAGATGAACTCGGTGCCCACCAGGGAGGGGGAAACTGCCAAACCTAAGGCACTAAGGTTAACTCCAGGAAGTTAATATTCAGTTCCCAAGCAATATGCAGGGACTTCATGAAACCCAAAGACATGTCGATTGCTTTTAAAGGACTCTAAAAGGAGTCTCTTGACAACAGAGAGATATATTGTAGTCAGTCAGTTGTGCACAGGCGTTGTGCAAAGGGATTAAAGTCATGTCAACTCATAAATAAAATACTGGATCAACAACTTACTTATAGATTCTTACATTCCAGTAGTGTGATAACACATTATAAACAAGTATATAGAACACCTTCGCTACAATGAAGATTTATACTTCAGTAGATCCCGATGATTATCCCAGGCTTGCTGTTGTGTACTGTATGTCACTTGAGCTGTAGGGTGGCTTACCAGTCTTTGGGTCTACAGAGAAGTATGGCTGTCCTTCCAGGATACTGTAGACTATCTTAGCACTGTTCCCATAGGTGGGGTCATCCGCATCTGACGCTGTCACCTGGAACACTGATGTTCCTGAAAAGATCAGATGAGACCAGACCAAATAAAGATTCAGTACTGGCATAAAAATCCTAATACAATAATAGGCAAAACCTCAAATCTAAAAGCATATATAGCCTAATCTGCATATAGCAGATTAACAATGTAGGATACTGTATTAGATTCAACATGGGAATATTGGATCGATTATGGATTTGATTTATAACCAGTCCATAACCTAAAAATCAAGATCATCAGAGTTAACTTGTGTGAGAGTTCTCCAGATGTGCTGTCTGTTGTGGTCTTGTAAAGAGCCATGCTCCATTAGAAGCTGTATCTTGTCTGTTGTGGTCTTGTAAAGAGCCAGAAGCTGTATCTTGTCTGTGCTGTCTGTTGTGGTCTTGTAAAGAGGCAGAAGCTGTATCTTGTCTGTTGTGGTCTTGTAAAGAGCCAGAAGCTGTATCTTGTCTGTTGTGGTCTTGTAAAGAGCCAGAAGCTGTATCTTGTCTGTGCTGTCTGTTGTGGTCTTGTAAAGAGGCAGAAGCTGTATCTTGTCTGTGCTGTCTGTTGTGGTCTTGTAAAGAGCCAGAAGCTGTATCTTGTCTGTGCTGTCTGTTGTGGTCTTGTAAAGAGCCAGAAGCTGTATCTTGTCTGTGCTGTCTGTTGTGGTCTTGTAAAGAGGCAGAAGCTGTATCTTGTCTGTGCTGTCTGTTGTGGTCTTGTAAAGAGCCATGCTCCATTAGAAGCTGTATCTTGTCTGTGCTGTCTGTTGTGGTCTTGTAAAGAGGCAGAAGCTGTATCTTGTCTGTGCTGTCTGTTGTGGTCTTGTAAAGAGCCAGAAGCTGTATCTTGTCTGTGCTGTCTGTTGTGGTCTTGTAAAGAGGCAGAAGCTGTATCTTGTCTGTGCTGTCTGTTGTGGTCTTGTAAAGAGCCATGCTCCATTAGCCTGTCCATGTCACAGCAGACAGGATCGGCCAAAGCCATTTTACAACTCATTCATCATGGCTGGCCTAGCTCTGTAGTGCACTATGGGAATTGTAAAAGCTGCATTTCTAAGAGGAATATAACACGGAGATATCTGAAACATAGTTTTTAAAGCATCCAGCTTTCAGTATTATATGCCAGGAAACTTTGTTCCCTGCTATCACAATGACAATGCACCTCTCCACCAGGTCAGGTAGGTTATTGTGGGACAGCAATGTTCGTACTTATAGAGGTGAATGGAATCTGCAGAAATTGAGGGATTAATGTTGTAGTGTAGACCATACAGTAGTTTTGTGTTTGCAATTGGATGCAGCGTTCAACATTAACCATTAAGACCTGAGGCCAATTATACAAATTACTTCTAAATTCTAGTATCTATAATCCTTGTATATTTTCTATTTTTGAACAGCCAAAGTATAAAATAATGGGTAAAGTGGTTAGAATCTAAAATAACACATGCTTTCCCGATTTGAATGGGTTGACATACTGTTGGGCAGAAACATATATATTTTTTCATTTTCATATTTCAACGTTGTGTTTTTTTCATAAATTATTGCCCTACTAGTACTTCATTGTACAAGAGTGTCGCACAAAAGTAGTGAAAAAAGTTGATTTACAACATCAAAAAGCGTTACATATTTGTTTTATTTAAATAATAATAAAAAGGAATGATTTTGGACTTTCTATACCCGAGACCATTTTTGTAAACTGAATGCGATAGAATAAACTTTATTATACCTTGTTCTGTCTGACTTAAAATAATTGCACTGCAACCCCAAAACAGCTCGATAACACTTAACAAAGAATTGAGACACATACCGGTACACCTCTTTGGGTTGTGGTTGGTACATTTTTCTTGTGGATTATTGCATCAGTGGACCATGAGTCATGACAAAGGTCTTAAATTAGGTATTGAGTGGTTAAAGGAGAGAGAAAGAGGATATTTAGATGTGAAGCTGCAATATTTGATTTTGAGAGTTAACAACAGTGTGTGTGTGTGTGTGTGTGTGTGTGTGTGTGTGTGTGTGTGTGTGTGTGTGTGTGTGTGTGTGTGTGTGTGTGCGTGCGTGCATGCGTGCGCGCGTGCATGCGTGCACCATCTGACTGTGTTTTCACTGGAGCTAATTTGTCTTATGCACACTGCCAGTAGGTCCAACTTGGTAAGTCCATACAATTGTTTTCACATGTTTTTGTATTTTTGTAAATACCGGTATGTATCTCTACCTGCCTGGGCAGGGGATTATGTTTTCACCCATCTATATGTCTGTCTGTGATTGAGCCTTGCACAGCCATTACATTGCTTGCATTACAGTACAATGTCTGAACATTTCTGCTCATTCCTGCAATGTTTTCAGTCAACATCATGTGCACCGTGCTAAATGTGCCCGATCATGTAGCCATATGGCCTCGTTTGCATCTGCAGTCCCTGCAGGTTGATTTACTGTTTAGGACACATAAAAGACCATACCTAACGCATACTGTATGCACAGACACATGAGCAAAACCTGGAAAACATTCAAAGGAGCATAATATAGAAGAACATCCAAAACACATACGGTAAGCTCTCCAAGCACAGACTGAGAGAGTGAAATTATTGAGCATTAACAAGATGCATTACGAGAACATGAAAGCAATCCAACATTCAGCATATGGAAGATCACACAGCAGGAAACACATGAAGCATGGCACAGGCATCTAGATGACGGCGCCATTAAGCATGACAACACATAATGAACACTTAACATCATAATATGCCATTACAACATTATTTGCCAGTGACATCATGTTCTTTGTTCTTGAGAGAAATCTGAACAGCATTGTCCCTTTGTTTCACGAGAGGGTATTCTCCTTTCTTTCTTCTACTTTTTAATTTAACCAGGGTGGATTCTCACTTTGAGATGGTGTGCAGTGCATTTCACTTTATTCATGTCAACGTTTGAAGTTAAGCCATGAATGAAATACAGTTATCATTTTTACTACAGTATGAGCAAAATTGCTCATTCCAATTAATTTCTTTAATTGCCTTTTTGAGATTGGTTAGAATTTTACACGGTTCTGGCTTTTTGTAGCCTGTGATCTTTCCGTCAATCATGGTCGAACAACCCTGTATTGTAAGGTTTCTTTCTTTCTTTCTATTGGTGAAAGCCAAATCAACAAGCATTTCTGAGGAACTCGTCATACTGGATTTTCTTTATCATTACAATATCCTTTAAAATTGTCATTGCTGGTATCACAGTCTTCTATTCGCCGACTGTGTTTGGGAGGGTGAATGGCGAAACGGCACAAACCAGACTCAGAGAGAGGGGAGGGGGGGGGAGAGAGACAGAGAGAGAGAGAGAGAGAGAGAGAGAGAGAGAGAGAGGGGGGGGGGGGGGGGGATGGAGTGGGGTGAAGGGGCAAAGACAGGGCAGAAAGATGAGAATGGGAGAGACGTGTGAGGACATTGAGGTTGATTGGGAAGAATGAGTGTTGTGTCATGCTTCGATCTCGCCGCACATGCAGCGGTATTTTGCCTCCTGTAGTTTCAAATATTGGAACTTCCTCATTGAGATAGAAAGAGAACTTCCGCATTCCATTCTTCCAATGGGAGTCTATGCTAGTGAAGCAACTCTCTCTATTAGTCTAGTACAAACGAAGCGTAGCTGCCGTTTCAGGGAAGCGGGTGTCGGCGGTGTGGGAACCAGCTTCCCTGATTGGGGTGACATGAGACTGTGTAGAATGTACTTAATTACACTTTTACAGTCATTACTTTACCTGATTACATCCATTTTCAATATTTTATACTTCTATTCCACCCAGGCAAATACTTTTTACTCTGCTATAGAATTATTTGAATTAGTATTTTTATTATTAATATAAGAAATCATATTTATTAATAATACAAGCCCTATATTTATGCGTTGTGAGACTGCAATATTACATTTCTGGTCAAGATGGCTATTAACACTTTCAGATGAGCATGCTCGTCTTACCAACATCTGACATTTCGGGTACGGTGGCTGAGAAAGGTCCATCCGGGAAGGTGGGTGCATTGTCGTTGACGTCCTGGACCTTGATGATGAACTCCGACTCAGCCTCAAGCGAGAGGTTGGTCCAGCGGTCCACGGCCCTGGCGTGCAACACATACTGGGACTTTCTCTCGCGGTCGAGACTCTTGGCAGCATGGATGTCCCCCGTGGTCTCATCGATGATGAAGATAGATCCAGCCCCCTCCCCGGACAGAATGTAACGCACGGTGCCATCGCCTTTGTCAGAGTTGGAGTGGAGCTGGAGAGAGAGGAAGAAGAGAGAGAGAGGTGTGACAACTAAGATTAAGATACACATAGAAAGGGTAATAGCCTACTAACAGGGTAACTAGCTAGCTAATGTTGAGACCACACACATGAGAAAGAAGAGCTTTTGACAAGTTTCATGAAGTTATAAACCCTTGGCCAATTGTCGGAATATTAAGTAGTGAAATGTGTGCGAGATAGAGATATCATTTATACTGTAGAATTCCTGTGTTCACACATTGTAGGACCAACAAGGCTACTGGATCACATATATTTTAAATATTCTTAAAATACACTTTTAAGAATACTAAGGAGTCTAAAAGCCCTTTTCCCAGTGCTGCTTGCCAAATGGAGGCTCTAGATGCCATGGGGTCAAAAAGATCACTAGGGTTCATCCCGCATAATATAATATATGTGTGCAAGGTTGACATATTGGGCTTGAGGGTGGCGCTAGAGAGATGGTCATGGGGTCAGGCAAACAGAGTTCTTCTCCAGGGAGCGTGAATGCAGGCAGAAAAGTTTCATTGCAATTTGGCCAACAGTTTTCGACATGAGAGGCAGCCATCCTTAGTGCCCCGCCAGCTGCTAGCGGAGCAACAAATATTGAATGTGCAAACACACGTCACTGCGTCTGACTCAAGAGTCAACACTGGTTAAAACCTCTTCTGACACTGGGGAAGACATTAACAAGACATGCAGGGTTTAATAATAGCACAGGCAGTCTTTGCTGTTAGTTAGTCGGGGTAAGTACAAACATAAGGTATGCAGTTTTGGGAAAACGAAGACACTCTGTATTATATTAATATTAATACAGGCACTATTCAAATGTTTAGTATTTTAGTTGAGCAGGATTTCCACCTTTTTAAATAATAATTAGGAACTAAATATTTTAGGATAAGTCATTATCCTACTCAATCAGCTAAGCTGCCCAGCTGTTGTCAGACAACCAACTGCAATTCCAGCGAGTCCCTCCAGGCTATGGGACAGAACAACATGACAGGGGCCATCCGTCATTGGTATGGGAGAAGGTAATGTGCGAGCGAAACATCTCACAGTATTTCCAGATAAGATATAGATGTGTTTTATGCCGTGGCTCCGTGGAGGCAAGCCGCCTAGAAGAGGCGTATGTCTGTGTATCTACTGTATGTGTCCGTCTGTGTTATAATGCAGCAATTTTATACAAAACAATGTTGGTGTAAGTTTCGATTCCACAACTTAACAAAAGGCTATAACCAGACCTGAAGTTCCCTGAACCAAGCCCCCTGAACCCTTACGGGTCCATTTGGTTACATATATACACTTTCTGAGTTAAATGAACACTCACATTTTACAGTGCATGTTCTGCTATATGGAACACCAAGTGACATTTTGAGGCTAAAGTATTTCCCCCTGTGTGTGTGTGTGTGTGTGTGTGTGTGTGTGCGCACGCACACACACACACACACACACACACACACACACACACACACACACACACACACACACACACACACTCTCGTGTCAGAACAAAGGCTTGTAAAGCTGTGAAATATTCAGAAACTGAAACTGGGGGTGGAGTCCTCAGGAAGCGACGCTTATTAATTCAAACAGGTTAGTGGGTCTGGATTATGGGGACACGCTGTATTGAGCTATATTGCATTTGGGCTCAATGGGTGGCTTCTGGTGCATGAGTGTGGCCTTGGTTTATTGATCACCATGCTGTAAAACCCTCCATTAATATCCTCCGTTAGTTTAACAACACAAGTGTCCCAATTCTGGGGCGAAATGCCATGCAAAATAGCAGATGTACAAGTTAACAACTTTCCGCAATGTAACGCGTTACAACGCAATGAGTTGTTAGCTTCTAGATCGGCTATTTCAGTAAAGCAATTTGGTCTAGAGGGGAAAAAAGAAGGAGGCCTACTAGCAGGCCCCTGGGGGAAATAAGTATACTGTATGTAGGTACTGTTTAAGTGATTACAAACATTTACACCGAAAGATGAATTACACAGAGGAATTTTACTGTGCACGTCTGTGAAACTAAGATGTGGCAGTGGCACGGTGGAGAAGACGGGGGCAGAGGGAGGGAGAAAGTATGACGGACACGGAGAAAAGACACACGGAAAGGCCTTCAACCACATAAATAAATGAGCCACCTTATCAGAAGATGGATGCGTTCAGCTAGGGCTGTCGCGGTTACATAATTTAAACCGCGGTGCAATCAATTGGCTCAGAAGCGCGATACTGTGCGATATAGTTCTCAAGCCCCCTTTAAAATGAATGAAAAAATACATTATTAATAAACGAAAGTTACACTAAGCTTTACTTTACTATGTTGCTTTATAAATGGCAGAGACGACAATGTTTATTTAAAATTAATCTTCAATTAGTCCTGGTCTTCATTAATTTAATATATTAATTTAATATATTAAATGAATGGTGTAAAACCGAAAGCAGTAATGAAAATGGAACACACCATCAACTGCCTATATAACCCGCAACGGCTTCAGAGAAGAACACAAATTGATAATTGTTCTGTTTGCTGCTTGTTATTATGATAGTTGCTCCGTGAGTTTGGAAGTAAAGAAGAGCTTGTGAATCAGCAGACCATGAATGATACAGCTTAACACAACTCTTCTTTACTTCCAAACTCACGGAGCAACTATATCAACCTAATAACAAGCAGCAAACAGAACAGTAACGATATTCCCCGCTTCACGGAAAACTCTCGGGTGGTGCACTTATAGCACAAATAGCCTACAGCCCTACACATGTTGCATGCAATTTTAGAAAGTTGAAGGAATCTAGCCTGGTTTTCACGCCACCAGACGAGGATCATCATTGGTAAATAATTCCTTCTGTAGATAGCGAGTGAGTTTGGTTTCTGCTCGAACTCTCTTGCACTGTTTGGGCACAATCAGCGCAGGAGCATCGCTCATTGATCTCAGCAGAGGTCTCTAACCAAGAGTCCTTTGTTGGCTCCACGTTCGCTGCGTCTGCGATGGCCGCTGCAGGGCGTCCATCGGCCCACTGTCAGGGATCCTGCGGTTTATTGCGCCTGTGCGGTTTTTCTGCCCCCTTGCGGTTTCAACTTGTAATAGCGCGATATGCGATAAATGCGATAATTGCGACAGCCCTACGTTCAGCTCCCCAGCTTGTTCATAAACGGACACGCTCCGTTTAAGTGCCTCGGTGGGCGTAATTAACTGATTAATCCATTTTGGCCTGACCTCGAAATTAAAAAAATAATCTTCTAAATCCTCCAGTTTTCTGAAATAAATATTTTCACGATTAAAAAAAAATAGCAGACCTACAAGCTCGTAGCGCGCCACTCGGCGATCTATGAACTTGTAGATCTGCTATTTTTCAATAGCTAAATTATAACAATGTTTACACCAAAAGGGGTTCCCGCACAAAATGGGTTAATAGAGGAGGACTATACTGCAAATCAGTCAGTCAACGCTTCCCTGCATGCTCGTTGATGACAGTTGCTGCTCATTTAGGGCCACCATCACCTGCACAGATTGTCTGTCCCCAACATGCTGTACATGTAAACTCCTTCCATCCGTCTCACTGCTCCTCTATCAACATACATGTATAAACTCATGTAATCTGTCTCACTCCTGTGTTTCTGCTTGATGAACGATATTGTTGAATTTGTTCATTCTGGGCGTGTGTGACGTGGCTCTCTCACAGTTCACTTCGTTCAAGGGTGTGACAGATTTCCATATGAGCCTTCCTATAGGCGAAAACCCAACTAAAACACACCGTTAAAACCCGCCTGAATATGTACAGTGGAAAAAAACACCAATCTGGCCCGGTGCACTTTCTCTGTAGCGTGCAGCTGGATGATGGCGTGCATGCGCTCACGCTGATCCAAGCAGACACACAGAACATACAGTCCGACCCAAATGCTGAGGTAATCTTGTTGCCGTTTCATTAAACCGAAAAATTGCTTCCAATAGCTTGTTATTTTTGCATCGAGGAGCGCTGTGTTTACATACATCGCCTCGGCCAACAAAACACATGTCCCACAGAGAAGCCTCATTTATATTTCAGCACGGGGGTATCATAGGGAGAAGTTGACAGTAATGGTCTCCATTTACAGTACATAGAATCTGTGTATCACAGTCTGTCAAATCTGTCTTCAAGTTATGTTGATATACTGTAAGTGGATGATGGGAGAACTATACAAACTGTGTGCTTGGCCAGGATCCATTTTCAAGATGTCTTGCATGTTGTAAGAAAGAGACACTTTTCAGACAGCCAAAGTGGCATCTATATCTACACATTTTATAAGCGTATAACATGATTAGTGTCAAATATTGAGTTGTGCTCATAGTAGCCACAGTAGCCTTTATTCAGTGTCTAATGTTCTCATTAGCTGTTTTCAGTGTGTCTTTTTTGCAGATCATAGTCCCCACCAATCATTGGTGACTGACTGACTAAAATATCCAGCCCCTCTCAGCTAGGCCTACCACTACACCTATATATCTTCTTAGGTCACATTCCCACCTAATACTTCGGTAGACTGCGTATGGGCGGAGATTTTGGGATTCTTGCATATTTAATTTGCTGCGGTTTGCCTTCACACTGTCATCCTCAGCAATTGGAAACACATCAGGGGGGACCTTTATCAATGTGTTCCATTCATAAACTAGCCTACACAGTGAAATCTATGGTGATAAAATTATACTCATAACGTGCATGTGTCGTGCCGTCTAGGACTGGACCCCCCCAGCTCTCTCGCTCTCTCACTATACGCATGCAGCCACGCACTTTTGGTCATGGAGGCACAGCGCTGAGCGCACTGATATAACAGACAGCAGCGCAAAATGTTTACAAGTTTATCGAGATGAAAGTCCCTGCTCCCCAGTCCCCACACAGTGACAGCACTCCATGTTTACGGCACAGACAGAGACAGACAGACAGAATATTCTGTAGGCTATAATACACTGCAGTGTTTTTATGCGTTTTCTTAAGCAATTGATTCATGTACTCGTCCTCATTTCGATCAGGGCTTCAGTCTCCTCATTCGACCACGTCTAGTATCCACGGTAACGGGACATCTTTGCGCTGCGTAAAATATGCCTTCTCCGTCTCCAACTGTGTTCAGCTCCTCACCCGCCACATTGTTTGCTTCATTTCCTTTATTTACTGCGGATTGCATTCACACCTGCACCAAATCGTAATCAAGTGCAATTGGAAGCAAAGCGAAACCCCCGTTTTTGCTCGGAGTAAAATGCGGTTCTTTGATAAGCATTAGGATTCGAATGAGCCTTCACACCTGCCAAACAAAGTGCACTTTCTGAAAATGCGCAGCAGGATTCGTTTTAATGGCAGCAAAGCTCTCTGGTGTGAATGTGACCTTAGTGATTAGGCTATTCTATTGATTTATGTTGAGATTAATCTAATAATCAACGAACAAAGTCAAAAAGAGCAGATCTACATCATCAGTTCATCACAAAGCATTGTCAGCTTGGCTATTTTCCCATCTCTAGTCAATCACAAGAGCACAACAACGGATACTTGCCATTGAAGTTTCAGCCTATGTGTTCCTTCCTTTACATTAATGTGTGTGCATCATGTTGACCTAAAATGCTGAGTTAAGTGTACTGTACTGTATTTAATTAACCCATGGGCAAAAAAATGCAATAAGTCATCTGCAGAAGTGAACATTCTGTAAGCGTTGGATGCATTTGTGTCATCACAGGGAGAGAACAGATTAATCCACTGAACTCTTAAACTCTATTGATTTCATTGACTGGACACACCCAGGGGTCCATCCTATAGGCCACCCCCCCAGGCCACTAAATTGCTTCATCAAATAATTGATAAAATTGTTAAATTAGCAAATGATCTGCTATCTTTGACAAATATTCACCACCCTTGTTCACAATGCAGAGAGGGTGCATTGACATTAGTCTAGTCTCGCGTTGCCTCTCGCAATTTTCAAATGCTGTCATACAGTCATACAGTCATACAGTCTGGAGCAACGGAAGCTCTATCAGGAGTAAAATATAAAGTGGAAGTGGAGCCTACTCCTCACTTACGCGTTAATTTATCGTAATATAATAATAATATAATATATAATAATTATCTAAGCATATACAGTATAGCTGTATAGCTTGCTGCTTAGCAGAAATGGACATAAGAAAATGCTCTAAAGATATTTTAAAATACTGGTATATTTTTGTGAAAGGAAATGACAAGCAGATTACTCAGATTTCGGGAGGTGTAGTTCCAGACTCAACCTTTTTTGTTGGGATAATGGGTCATCGGACTAATGGGTGGTCCCCGTTGATATAACTGCATTCTGCAAGAACAACAAGTGCTCACAAGAGATAGAAAAAGGTAGGCTGACTATAGTAAAAAGTGTCAATGGTGCTCATGGATCAAAACAACACTCAGTCAGGCAACTGCCAACATGTTTTGACCTCGGAAGGTTTCATCAGGGCGAAAGGCAAATGTACTTGCCTTTTACCTCCCACGTGCTAAGATGTAGAAGAGAACTGTATGGATCTTGCCTATTGGTTTAAGCACAGCACTCAGAGGAAGAACATTACTTGATGGCAAGTTATACTCACATTTAATTTAATTCAACAGCAGTGATTCAGCAATTATTTGAAGGGCTGCTCTAAAATACATACGGACAGCACAGCATAGTGTCACATTCTGTGACACTATGCTGTAAGTAAATGGATGTACTTCAGCATTTGAGCATCAAGTGGCTCAGTTTGGATCTGGCTGTCAACCCACAGAATCTACCTCTACAAAGACCTGGCGAGCTGCTTCAGAATAAATGGTCTGTAGTCACATTTTAATTAATTGTGTAATAATTGTCAGGATAGCAGGATGACTGAACCCAATATGCAAAGCCACAAACAGTAACGTTCAAAAATCAAGATTTATTTAAGTCCAAGGCAGAAAAGGGTAAACAAACAAATGAGTACTAGTAGCTGTAAGCTCAGGAAACTCAGGAGAGCCAAAAGGCCAAACTATCAAAAGTACAAAAATAAAGTAGGAAGCCCAAAAAGGCAAACTGTAGAGTACAAGGAAGTAAAATCATAAAGTCCAAAATTCTAACCTGAAGAGCACAGAAACAGGGAACCTGGAACATCAAGGGATAGCTCAGGGAAAATGACAAATGTTCTGACAGTGAACGTTTGTGAGGAGTCCAGTTATATAGGGAGCAGGTAAATTGTCAAAGTGTTCACAAGTGGGCTGATGAGGGATTCGGAGACAGGTGAGAGAATGGGACTGCAGTGTGGAAGGGAAAATGGGAGTGGCCAGGGCTGACAGGTCTGTGGAGAGCCAGACCTTGACAATAATTGTGTATAGAACAATGCATACAATACAATTTATCTAGCCCAAACATTTAGATTCTCGTAGAGGTTTTTTTTTCAGATTCTGGCGAATCTCTCTACGAGAGTCTAAAAGATAACCCCGCCCCTAACGTTTGTGCCTCAAAATCACTCTTACCTTGTACAAATGCAAAATCTAAGCTGCTTTAAATGTTGCCCCACTTGTTTGTGAGGTGTTCGCAATCAGATTAAACACGGCACATGCTTATTTTTCAATAAAAAAGGTATTTTAATCAACTCTGTCTCGGAATCTGGCGGCCATCTTGCTTTTCTCTCCATTGTAAATGCGCAAGAGAACCCTGGCCGCTAGGGGCGTGGGCAATATTCTGTTGCGCCGTTTACCGCATTTACAATGGACGATTCAGGAACAGAGTGGATTAAAATACCTTTTTTATTGAAAAATAAGCATGTACGGTGTTTAATCTGATTGCGAACACCTCACAAACAAGTGGGGCAACATTTAAAGCAGCTTAGATTTTGCATTTGTACAAGGTAAGAGTGATTTTGAGGCACAAACGTTCAACTTTCGACGTTAGGGGAGGGGTTATCTTTTAGACTCTCGTAGAGAGATTTGTCAGAATCGAAAAAAAACCTCTACGAGAATCTAAATGTTTGGGCTACAATTTATCTATTTGCATTATTCAATTATGAACCTATTTTATTGTCAGATAATTATAATTCAGTATTCTACTGGAGAAAGTAACTTATCAATGTTTCCGCAATTATAACTTGTGTAATGTTGCTGCATACATCCAATCGCCTTCATTTTGAGGACCCAAAGGACCAGGACAGGATTTCAGATGAGTTTCTGGAGCACCAGATGCTGGAGTAAAACAGAAATACTGAGACCATCTGGAAAAGTGCCCTCGTGTTAAAGAGGAAGACCAACCTAATATATATGGTGTGGGAACACTTGATGATGGAGAAAAATTGATTAAAAAATAAATAAAAACATTTTGGCAAAACTTGTGATTGAGTGGTTCTTGTGTTCTTTTGATTTATGTTTACTATAAACTCTTGTTATTGCCTTTTTAACTTGTGAACATTCAATAAATCATAGTTGTGATATTGGAAATAACACGTCTTTGACTTTCATTACCGTATAAACCTGTGTGGGCTTTATTGGAATTATTGTACTATACAGTATATCCAATATTGTGAAATTGAGAGAATTTCCCTGGGGGAAAATTGCGAGAGGCAACGCGAGACTAGACTAATGGCAATGCACCCTCTCTGCATTGTGAACAAGGGTGGTGAATATTTGGCAAAGATAGCAGATCATTTGCTAATTTAACAATTTTAACAATTATTTGATGAAGCAATTTAGTGGCCTGGGGGGGTGGCCTATAGGATGGACCCCTGGGTGAGTCCAGTCAATGAAATCAATAGAGTTTAAGTCGTTACAGTTCAGTGGATTAATCTGTTCTCTCCCTGTGATGACACAAATGCATCCAACGCTTACGGAATGTTCACTTCTGCAGATGACTTATTGCATTTTTTTGCCCATGGGTTAATTAAATACAGTACAGTACACTTAACTCAGCATTTAAGGTCAACATGATGATACCCTTACATCTTAGAGCTCTCACTCCATGCATACTTTTTTAACCACTTAAGCTCTATATACTGTACTTCATCATACAACAAATAGCAGAAATAGCCCTTCTACAAGCTCACAACGTGAGCATTGTGAGCTTGTAGATCTTTTTAAAATCTAAAATCGATACAGATATATTTTATCCAAACATAATGTCTACGATTGGCTTTCAAAGTTTCCCTTTTGCACGACTGGACCGATTGGCGGGCTTTGCACGCACACTCCTAGGCCAAGGAAGAATCTCCATACGATTTTCTTTTCACATTGGCCAGTTATAGCACCATAATACAGATTTTTGTTAACCACGTTTTGTTACTACTCCTACAGATTGTGTCCAACCTCACACCAATCGCTATACATTGTAGTCATCAAGACTGGAAGTTCCGGGGACCCACCGGGGACCCCCACACGGAGTTGCACCACTCAGTTCACACGGGTGTCATTCATGACTTCATAAGTCAACCAGTGGTCCATAGTACTCCCGTCCTTCCCCCCTAGCCTCACTCTATCCCAAATATCTTTGCCAATAACAGCGATCTTAAGGCTCATAGCTTATAGATCTGCTAGTTTGGGCGAATGTTTGCCCCAGAATAGGGATGCTATATAGGCTTGTGATATAAATGTGACTGCCTGGTGAAATCCAAGGCCAAAGCTTGTGTTGGCGTAACAAACAGCTTGCAATTCAAGACAGTTTTTTTTAAATAATCATGGTAGCGATTTGCGATTGCCTCTCACACTGCAACTTAATGAAAGCTGACTGAGGCGTACATGGAACATATGCTGGCTTTTACCAGCTAAATATGCTTGTCAATATGGTGCTGGCATGTTTGTCACATTCAAAGAAGCTACGCACGTCTGAGTACATACAGAATGGCACATGAAAACACACAAGATGGTACAATATGCAGGGAAGCAAACAAAGATATTTGTGTTCTCACACACACACACACACACACACACACACACACACACACACACACACACACACACACACACACACACACACACACACACACACACACACACACACACACCCCTCAAACAATGCAGCTTGTCTTAATTCTTGGAAGCAAATGTGTTCCCTGAGCAGGGAGCAATTAACTCTGTCTCTCTCTCTCTCCATATCTGTCTCCCATCTCTCTCTCTCTCATACGCCCACAGCGGAGAGAGCGTGTTAGAAAGGGTACAGAGCGAAGCACAGCAGTAGGTCCATAATGTTGACAGTACTAGACACTCATGCAATAAAATCCTGAGTGTTCATTTAACTCTTAAAGTTAAAGAGTCAGAGTATTGGATAAATTAACATTTAAAAAATGGATTTTATTATGCACTCATTCGATATATCGGCCTATAGCCTCTGCATTGCTTGGAAGAGCAGCAAGACATTTCTGAGATAATCGCTCGCTCGCACACACACACGCACGCACGCACGCAGGTAGTGAAAATGTGCATTATCTAGTCTGGCTAACCAGACATTGTAGTACAGCGTCGGTCTTCACAGTCTCTGGAATGACTGTGAAGGGAACAATCTTGAGGCAATGATTATTCCTTTTCTTTCTTTCTTTGCCAATTTTCAGCTTTTTTTTCTCCATAGCAATACCATTATTTCTCAAATGTGATAGTAGCTAACCTAACCTTTTTACAGGATAGCGATCACGATGTGCCGTGATCATATTTTACAGTTCATTTCGTTATCGTTCTTTATAAAGCTACAATCTCTGAACAATGTCTAAAGGTAGTGCAGCCCATTGGTTCTCAAACTGTTCTGGCTTGATGTCTATATGTTGAACATGTCACAGGCTTCTAGCTACCGCAGAGCACCAACGCTGTGTTCTACTGTTGTATAATTAACTTGGCTGAATGTAGTTTCTGAATGAACTAAGGAGGACTGCCATATCCTGACATTTTTAACCACCTAGTGAATTATCCAGATTAGTATTAATATTAGTCTTGCAAGTTGCTGTTTGGATAATTTTCCACAAATAAATAGCCTATAAAGTGGATCTGGGTATTGAAAATGTCAAGGATGCAACCGTAACGTATATGCAGCCACTTTAACTTGAGCTTTACAATGTTAGCACTTTTGACACACTGATGGAATATATTATAGTACATTGTGGGTTGTATATTGAGATGGCAGGTATGTGACATTAAAAAGGACAAATCAAACAGACACTTTATTAGAACACAAAAAAGAATCGTTACAGCCTCAGTAATCAACCAGTGAAATCACGCTATTCTGATTTGTTGGCAAAGCTTTCTGCACGGTATGCCAAATGATTTGGTATAATTAATTGTGCACCCTTAGCGTTATCATCAGCAGCCTTTGTCAATTAATATTTCAATATGTCATAATTTAAGTAGTTCATAATAATAGTCTTCTTATTCCCTAGTCAAGGGTGAGAACTTGTGCATACAGCTTTCCAGTGTATTAAAAGTGTTTATCTTGGTGTATTTAAATTAAATTAACACTTTAAAATTAACACATTTTACTGTGTACACATCTTCCTCGCCGTTTGAAGCCATGGCAACACAGTGCATGAGGGCTATTCTGACTTCCAACAGCCAACTCACGCAGTGCTCTGATGATATGAGGTTAGACTGCAGCAAACAGATAAGAATATGTATTTTTTGTCCCCACTTGGGGATTTTCCTTTGTCTTCACAGTAAAACCAAAAACAGATACAACTTGCACCAAAAGTGTTTGTTAGAACTCGGCTCAATTAATGAATCCAGAAACACTATACAGTGCTTCTGGTGATAATTCCACAAAAATAATGATGACAATGATATGATTTATTATTTAGGTGTGGGTCGGCACTATAACAAACACATTTGTTGGCCTATGGTAGGGAGACTGCATGGGGAAGAACATGTGCTGCCTTGCTCAAAGGCCCTTTGAAGGTAGTTTGGGCAGATTGAGATTATGGGGTCAAATCATCTACTGTCGCTACTCCCAGACACTTTACCAGATGGTCCACAAACTTTAAAATAGTTACTTTCAAGTCACCAATCTCATTACAAAAAAAAATGACTGAATGTCATTTCCTTTCAAGCTCACCACACTAGACCTTTAGTCTAGACGGCTGCCAACTGATTAAAAACAAAAGTCACGTGACATCAACATCATCATGAACCTGAAGGGCTGAAATCTTTTGATGTGTGTGTGTGTGTGTGTGTGTGTGTGTGTGTGTGTGTCCAACTGAAGAATAAGATACAGTTTCCCTACAGAAAATGTGTTGCCATCTTACAAGACAATCTGTCGGCTTCTGATAACCTTGGCTTCCTACCAAGTAAACATTTATGGCAGGTAAGCATATTTTCCCATTTCTGCACTGGGCCCCATCATCTGCTCAGTGATGTGAGAAAAGTGTGTGTATGTGTATTTCTTTTTTGGGGGGTAGATGAAGGATGGAGGAAAGACAGGAAGGAAAGACAGGAAGAGGCAGATGGAGCCTCACAAAACACAGGGACACGCGCACGCACACACGGACACACACACACACGGACACACAGACACACACACGGACACACACTGGCGTACAAGTTATTCTGAGATACAATCCTTACCTCTGTCTAATTTATGCAAATAGAAACAGTGGTGGGAGGGACATGTGAGTGAGAGCTGGAGTGAGAGCAGTCAAGAGTTGCTCTCAAATCTAAGCTTATGCGGCAGAGTATCCCTGCCTGAAAACAAGAAAAAGAAGCCTGATATCACCTCTCCCCATGGGTGATATACAGTATGGTGTACATTGGTACAGTAGCTTGTCCAGATTCAGTTCCTCTGAATGCATGCGTTTGGTATTTCGGGGACTCACCACTGCAGTATGTGGTAGAGGCACATCTTTTGAGATGTGCGTGCTTCCCGTTTAGAGGCACAGAAGTGGACGTATCCTTTATTCAAATGATCAGCAAACTGCACATTTTGGCTTGGACCAACTCAATCGGCATAGTCGAGGCACTCATTGAAACTTTTCTACAAAAAATAAATAAAGTGGTGGCACCGCCAGTGTGTCTGACTGGCAGGGAGGAATGAGTGGCATGGCAGATGAGGGGACAGATGTTGGAACCTGAACTTGATACAGTATATGCACTCATCAAGCCACCTCCGCTTGCCGAGTCCCCCGGACACCTCTGGGAGAGATTTAATGACTTTCCCCATGACAAATCGTTTCAAATATCGGCCGGCTCTGTATCCACTGAATGTGGGTGTAGATTTAGTTAAAAGTGTGTGTGTGTGTGTGTGTGTGTGTGTGTGTGTGTGTGTGTGTGTGTGTGTGTGTGTGTGTGTGTGTGTGTGTGTGTGTGTGTGTGGTTTAGGGAGATTAAACCATTCATGTTCCTAAAATACACACAGCCTGCAGTGAGAGATGGGGTAATACCTGTAGATGGCCTAACATATAGGAGGCAGAGAGAACAATGGGGTAGAGAATAAATGTAGGGGATGTCCTTTGATTCATGTATCCCTATAGACGTGTTCTTTTATTCAGTGGCAGCTTAATGGCCATGTATAGACCTTGACAGAAGTTTGCCGTAGGGCAGTACACGCATGCGCACACACACACACACACACACGCACACACAGAGCTATATTTCTGTTATTAAGACAATGGCCAGCAGGAACAAGATAAAGGTCTGCATGATTGCTCGTAAACAGAAAGACGTGAGCTCTACAAATGAATAAATAGTGAGTAAATGCCTTTAGGCTTATGGGTGGGAAGAGCTTTGCATTGATTACAGGAATGAATACATGAATGAAGGCGATTGTGTTTATAGGGCCACAATGAGAGCGACATGCCAGGCCACGTTCCATTATCCTTCCAGTCCATTAGCTTTACATCGGTATAAGACAAGGACTGATAGAGATAGACAGGAGGAGCGAAACACGATCTGTTTGTTGCTTAAGCAAATTTGTAAAGCTCCTAAAGTCTACTATATCCCTCCAAATCCTGACTTGAGACGAGAGAAAACGGCAGTGACACACATTGTTTATGTGACTCATTAAGTGGGGAGCCAGCCGCAGCTCTCCTCCCCTCCCCAAGTCTCTTAACAGACCCTGACTGACAAACCTCCCTGCATCGCCACCTCTCCCTCTCTCTCTCTCTGCTCTACCCCTCTCTCCAACACCTCTCTAACCACAAATTACAGCACGTAGCTGTGATGGAAAGGTCAATTTTACACTGCTGCTGCAGTCATCTGACAAGATCACTCCTAGTTAGGGGAAGGGAAGGGCTGGGTTCTAAGGGAATCAGTGTGGGCTTGTGTGTGTGTGTGCTCTTGCTCATGCATGCGCACGTGCGTGCGTGTGTGTGTGTGTGTGTGTGTGTGTGTGTGTGCGTGCGTGCCTGTGTGTGCTAACATAGAGAAAAGCAAAATGTACGGACATGGGCATGAGTGTAGTCAGAGGTAATTTGCCATCGGTGATTGTGCCAGGACTTTGGGTGAGCAATTATTTAATCAGCGAGTCATGGTGTGTGTCTAATAAAGGTGACTGGATGCCTTGGAGTGAATCCAGTGCTATTTTCATCCAGTGAAGGGATGAGCATCTTTATATTACTACAATTTTCGACACTACTGATCGGTTTGGCGTGTTATCGGTTATGTGATTATTTGGTAAGAAAAAACACACAATTCATTAAAAAAAAGCAACATTGCTTCATTATACTCTTATTAGATTAGGGTCCCGACAGTCATGGAAATGCAAGACATTATTAATTTAAAATAGCATTTTCCAGGCCTGGACAAGTTTAAGAAAATGATATATTAATCAATTATCACATTTAATGATGTGTATTTAATTAAATGAACCAACAAGCCAGTCGGCTGCATGAATAGTGAAACCCACTGTTCCACCCACTGTTTCACTTAATCTCACAGTAGACCTGGAGGCTCTAAATAGCTAAGAACTTGACTAACTTAGCCAATTATTTGTAAATTATAGGATTAAATACAGTCAAAAGTTTTCAAAAGTTTGAACGGTTATGGAAATTACTTTTTATTACCATGACTTTGGAAATGAAAGTGTAATTTAAATGTACAGCAGAAAGCAGCTGAATTTGGTTTGAATGAAGTCTGAATTAATTCATTATTAGCCTAGAGAGCTCTGGACAGTAGGGTACATACAGTAGGGCTCTGGTATGTCTGTACACTAGGGTACATACAGTAGGGCTCTGGTATGTACACTAGGGTACATACAGTAGGGCTCTGGTATGTCTGTACACTAGGGTACATACAGTAGGGCTCTGGTATGTAGGGTACATACAGTAGGGCTCTGGTATGTAGGGTACATACAGTAGGGCTCTGGTATGTCTGTACACTAGGGTACATACAGTAGGGCTCTGGTATGTACACTAGGGTACATACAGTAGGGCTCTGGTATGTACACTAGGGTACATACAGTAGGGCTCTGGTATGTACACTAGGGTACATACAGTAGGGCTCTGGTATGTCTGTACACTAGGGTACATACAGTAGGGCTCTGGTATGTACACTAGGGTACATACAGTAGGGCTCTGGTATGCTCTGTACACTAGGGTACATACAGTAGGGCTCTGGTATGTACACTAGGGTACATACAGTAGGGCTCTGGTATGTACACTAGGGTACATACAGTAGGGCTCTGGTATGTACACTAGGGTACATACAGTAGGGCTCTGGTATGTCTGTACACTAGGGTACATACAGTAGGGCTCTGGTATGTACACTAGGGTACATACAGTAGGGCTCTGGTATGTACACTAGGGTACATACAGTAGGGCTCTGGTATGTACACTAGGGTACATACAGTAGGGCTCTGGTATGTACACTAGGGTACATACAGTAGGGCTCTGGTATGTACACTAGGGTACATACAGTAGGGCTCTGGTATGTAGGGTACATACAGTAGGGCTCTGGTATGTACACTAGGGTACATACAGTAGGGCTCTGGTATGTACACTAGGGTACATACAGTAGGGCTCTGGTATGTCTGTACACTAGGGTACATACAGTAGGGCTCTGGTATGTACACTAGGGTACATACAGTAGGGCTCTGGTATGTACACTAGGGTACATACAGTAGGGCTCTGGTATGACATACATGCAGTGGACACCAGATAAGATGGGACTGCAAGCAAAGCAGTCGTAACTAGGGAGCATGTCGTCAGATAGCCTTTTTTTGAGCTGCCAGCACCTTTCTGCCAAGCATTTCCATGGTAAAGACACCTTTCTGCCAAGCATTTCCATGGTAAAGACACCTTTCTGCCAAGCATTTCCATGGTAAAGACATGCTAGGAGCACTCCAGCACCCCAGCACCGAGCCTGGGGTTTCATCACTAGTGTGTCCACTAGCGTTATGTGACGGAGCGCCCTGGGCGCTTCCAGCAGAAAATAGTTCAACTCAGAGAGGAGCTCATCAATGTCACTTTTTTCGACCAGCCAATCAAATTGAAGAAAGAGCCGTGCTGGGAAAACTGATCTCCTAACCCCAAAGCCCCCTTATGTGAAACATAAAAAACAAATCGACAGAAACAGACTTCATAACTATAACTATGAATGTATGGAAAGTACATGAATATTGATAGCCCCACTTAGGGGTTGTGTGGGCAGAAAGTGTTCTTCTTTGGAGCTGTCAGCATCTTTCTGCCGTGCATTTCTATGATAAAGACACGCTAAGAGACACACTCTTCCCACCACATTTCACGTTTCAACGTTTCAGTCATGTTTCAGCACTCTCAGTGGCCAGTGTCTTGGCAGAGCGCCCTGGGCAGGGTCGGATTAAATGAATTAGGCAGACTGTGTTCTTTGTGGCGGGTGAGGCAGAGGACGGGGAAGGCTAATATTTGACCAACAATTATAGGTTACTTGTTGTAACAAGACAATGATATATAAATATATATATAAATATATATATATTATTATTTCTTCATAAAAGCATAATTCTGAACGCAAACAATAATGCACAGCTATTGATGCAACCCTATAGGCGTATCAGAACATTGTTTTGTTAGAAACTGAGTTTTAATCCCACTCAGGTCTGGCTTCAGGCCAGGCCTTGAACTGTGTGAAATAAAAGTCATTGATTTAACCATGATATATAACAACATAATGCTATGTTAGTGTGTGGGAGAGGAGAGCAAATGGCACATGTGATGTGTGCATTATGCCTATTCCTTCCATGACCTACATGTGTGAAGTTCAGAGCACTTGATTTATTATTTGCATCTGAACTTGTACTGTGGTATAGTCTATCTCAGTTGAAGTTATTATACCGGTATATTTGTGACCAGATTTGACTGAGGGACTGCCATTGTATTTTTATTTTTTTCATGTCATATGAAAGCAGGGAATCATATAGCTTCAAATGACAATGACAACCTGTCAACCTTGATTCCAATGCCAATGTATTAATACCTGTAGGCTATAGACATTTTATTTAAAGACATTTTTACATTTTTGACTAAAACCTTTTACTATCAAGGATAGAAATGACTAAGACTGACTAAGACTAATTAAGCATTTTCCAAATGACTAAGAGTGACTAAAACTAATAAGCATTTCGTCCAAAAGACTAAGACTGACTAAATCTAAAAAATGCCTGCCAAAAACAACACTGGGACGGACACACGGACGGAGTGCAAAACATACACGGACGGTGTGCAAACCATACTCTCCCCCCATGCCAATTAACGCTGCAAGCTTGCAGACATCTGCTATTTTCGAATAGCCAATGTATAAATGGATGAAGTGGTTAAAATGATGGTGACGCTAGCATATATTAACACGTTTTACTGGGGAGTCGGGACCCCCTGGAACCCCACACGTTAATGAGAACCACTGCCCTATACAGTACAACAGACAGAGCTGTCCATGGTGCTGAATTCCAAAGCGATCTATACTGTGGGTTCTGCATCCAAAACATTTCTGTAGACTGTAGAATGTAGATATATAATTTCACGTTGCTCAAGTTTATGTAGCAGCGGCTACATACATACCATGAATACATTTATAAATACTAATACTAATAGATATTTATGTAAAACCAGGGACTTTTCTGGGGACAGAAATTCAGGAACTGATGTTTGGCCACTCTAAGATTAGCTGCAGGGCTAATGCAGGTCCACATAGGGAATATGATGGCAGCGTGCATTAGCACTTGCATTTCCACAGTGGAGCCAAGCATGGCTAGCCGCTGGGCTTACTCAAAACCTGCATTTCCCTCACTTGTGGTTAAAGAGCCTTCACCCATTACCACACTATTCAAAAACAATACAAAATAAAAAGCCAGGATTCCCTCAACGGTCTGGTTTCCACCACAGGGCCAAACCAGCGTTCAGCACACAGCCAGTGGTCCATGTGGTGGGCGTCCGCAGCTGTGGCCACGTCCGGGCGGAGTGCGTGGACGCTGTGAGGCCGATCTAATCCGTAGTGACGCTGACATTGCGTGACATTGACACGGCACTCTCTTTGAAGGTGAGGGCTGAGCTGGGACTGCCAAGGAGGGCACACATGGGACTTTGTGTGGGTGCATCTCTGTGTTTGTGTCAATATGTGTTGAGTAAGTGAGTCTTGATGGTTGGCTTGTTGAAAGTGGAAGCAGATATGCTTAAGGTGCAAAAAAGGAACGGGCAAAGACAGACGCGTGTACTGACACACACACACCACACACACACACACACACACACACACACACACACACACACACACACACACACACACACACACACACACACACACACACACACACACACACACACACACACACACACACACACACACACACACACACACACACACACACACACACACACACACACACACACAGTTCCCCAGGGGTCTACTGAGTCATTGTTTTTCAGGCGGCAGTGACAGCTGAGCTGCAGGTTTTACCCACTCAGATGACACCCCGCTTTCTATTGATTCCTTGGAGCATAACAACAGGCAGGTTTAAGCACAGGCCCAAACAAACATATGCATAATGTGCACACATCTACACACACACTATGAGTTTGAGGCCCTGGCATTATGTGGAAGTGATGGAGAGATGTTGGAGATGTTGTTTTCCAAGATGGTGTGGTGGGGGGGGGGGGTGAAAGAGTCGCGGTGTGCTGAAGTGAGAAAAGAGGAGTACGAGAGAGGAGAGGAGATGCACAATAGACAGGAGATGTAGTGAGTCCAAGATGAGAGCCAAGGCAAGTCAAGCGTAGAAGAGGTATGTATGCTAAGGTAAAGATAACAGAGGGATGACTTGAGAGCCAAGCCGGAAGGTTGAAATGACAGCAAATGTTATATTGTGAAGAGAAGAGAAGTAGTCTAGACTCTATACCCGAGATTGCCATGGGTGGGAAGTGACAGAATAGACTAATTCTTTGCCTAGAGGAAATTAATATGTACAGAGTACTTGGAAAAGACAGGCAGCAATATACGCTCGTTTCTTCTTGAATCCTGACACCTCACACCTCTCCTGCTCTCCCACCAGGGACGTGCACACATAGACATCAAAGGGGGCTTCAGCCCCTGCCCTTTTACCCGTCTGTAAAATAACTGCCCTTTCCAGACCACGAGTGCAGCATTTATTATAGTGGAAGAAATGCAAATGCCACTCCTTTCCATGCCATACCGGAAGGTATGGTGAAATCTCCTGAACTTGGAACGCACCATTTTGCGTTGAGCAAATTTGTTTCGAAATCCATGTCGTACACTGCATCTCCACTAGCTAAAGAATGCTGGGTTGCGCCCCAAAAATAGCTGATCTACACTGTGATGCTTGTGGATCTGCCCCTGCCTCTCTAACACTCTCTGCATGTCCCTGTCTCCCACTGTCTCTCTTCTCTCTGTCCCCCGCCGACTCAATTTCTTCCTCATTCTCATTCATTCTCTCTCTTTCACTCCATTTCCCTCTATCACCTTTATTTCACGTTGATACTTCAGTGCCAGAGGGTAATACATGCAGCGTCTTACAAATTCAAGTGTCCTGGGAAACTATCCACACGAGTCCCCTCGTAACCTTCATGTCATTATCATTGAAATTACACCTCACCTCTCCCTACAACATTTGATTTAACCCAATCATACTTGGCCGTGCCTATACGTACGTGCCTAAAAGCAAAAGCAAATAATGCAAACCCTGGAATTTTCAAGGACTTTAAAGGATTGCTTTGCTTTAATTGCATTCCTTTGCATTTCTAACACACCAGAGGTATGGCCAAAATATTTGTTTTCTGGACTTGGAACTTGGAAGAGCAATGAACTTTATATGCTAAATGGGATTAAAGTTGCACTACATTTCTCTTACTAATACACTGCAAAATGTATTACCATTTTACAGATAAACCTAGGGCAGCAGACTAAATAATAACTAGAAAAAGTGCCCTTCTGGGCACAGGTCTCCACCAGGAGGATAGGATTGTGTGAGATGTTTGGCAAAATGTTTAGTAGTTATATAAACATGTTTTTTTGTTTTTTTTTGTTTTTTGTTTTTTGCAACAATTTTCTTCATTTTGTTGAGAAAATGCAAAGCCAGATCACTCATATCATCTCTGAGGATAGAATTCTGGATGAGCAGGACATGTGCAGCATTTTGAACGAAACGGGCCACTCCTGAAAACTTGGAAAAACTGGAAGGCAATGTTAGTCAATCAGTGTGGAATCTGGATGCAGGGACAATGTTTTTCCATGGCCTCTAGGGAGTGCGCATACATAAGTTGTATACAGATCATGCAGTTATAGCTAAAAACAGGAATTGGCCTGTTATAGCGCCACCATGAGGCTGATTTGGAAAAAGGTTTGTGGCATGTCATCCTCTGCCTAGTGGAAATGTGCGTGTATAATTTCACGGAAATTGCACACTGTGTTTGTGATTTGTGGCATTTTGTTCGAAACGGACCAATCATGTGAGCTTTGGAAGCCAATCTTAGCCAATCAGGATGGAAGATGGGAAATGGTGCAGATCTGTGTTGATCACATGACTATGGAGATAGTGTATACCGAATTGTGTGATGTATGGATAAAATGTGTACGTAATCTACAGAAATGTGTTTTGCCTAAATCGGCCTCATGGTGGCGCTATAACAGGCCGTTGAAGAATATTTGGGGCAGAGGTTCGTGTTGGCATCCAGGGAGTGTGTGTGCAAAGTTTGGCATGGATCGGGCCAACGGTGGCGGAGATTAGCTGGTAACGGACGGACACACACACACACACACACACACACACACACGGACGGACGGACGGAGTGCAAAACATACTCTCTCCCCATGCCTTCGGCCTGGTGGAGACAATAAAATCCAGACCTTCTCATCAGGGTGCTGCAATGTGATGCTGTGATAATAAGAACATCCTCTTTCCATCTCTTCTGACATTACACATACATTTTTACTTTAACCTTTTACCTAAAAGTCACATCTGAAATCTCTTTGTCATGATCAGTGACTTAGACAAATCGCAACGTGCATCTTGAGCTATCAACACAAACAACCAAAATGAAATCATTTCAAAATGAGGGATTACACTGCAAGAAAACCCCTTTATGCTTCATTCAGCACAGACCTGAGGGACATTTAGCAAACCGTCTTTTAACTGCAGAGTGTAATATTCATAAATATGCATATGCAGACCTTTATCTCCACAGCTATTCCTATATCAGTATAGCTTCTGCTTTCAAGTGAAACCGCCCAGCGTAGCAGAAAGAGACTAGGACAGTTTTATAACCCTGATATGGTTCCTCTCCAAAGCAAAAGCTCTCAAGTTCGTCCAATTAGCGTCCTCATAACATTTTTAACACTTCTGTTTACACAAGGTGGGTCACAAATGAGTACTTCTAATTGGGTGCTGATGAAAATAATTAAAAAATAAACATGCCTTTTTTCACAGAATATTTCACATAAAAAACTAAAACTGGATGGAGTGGGTGTTAAAAAAGGAATGTTGTTTTTCAGCCAAACATTTGGCAGCAATAAAAGCTGGTTCTAAATAAGTTAGTTGAGTCTGTATTTATTAGCTATTTTTCTTCCATTTAAAGACCTTCATATCTGATGTATATTTTATGTATAATTATTGTAGTTGGTATAGTGCCGTCTGTATCCTACAGTATGTACACCACCCCGCCCACAGCCCCTTTGAGTGGCAGGCATAACCACGCATCTATCTACGACTTCTATATGTGTGCCTTTGGACACAGGCACATTTTGTACTATACATTCACACATACTGTACACTCGTCCCACTACAGTAAATGACCTCATACACGTCTCATACTAAGGACCGCAATGGAAACAAACTGTACACTTTGAGTTATCATTTAGATTATGGTGGGTCAGATGCATGATTATGGTGGGTCAGATGTATTTGATGCCAATACTTTTGTACTTTTATTCAAGTACATTTTGGATTCCAGACTTCCGAACAGAGCATTTCTATGTTGCAGTAATGATACTTTTACTTAAGTAACAATTGTGAGTACTTTTTCCACCGCTGGCTGGAGTCCAGCTCTGATACAAAGTTTGCAAACTCAAAAGAGCTTTCATAAAGAAATATACATCTGTGGAGGGAACGGCAGCATCAACCAGGAATGACTTTTAGCGTTGACCCCATAGCTGAAAATCACTTCAGTCCTTCTTGTGTGTACTGTACTAACATCAGTGTATATTGCTGCAGGGCAACCAGTCTAAAAACAACGACTCCTATTTTATATATATATATAGATATATATATATATATATACAGCTATACAGCTTTGACAAAAATGTACAAAGCCATACAATCGTTTCAATCGATATGAGGCCGGGAGGGACGCTCAGGGTGAGATCATTTCATATTCTACTGTTCTGCCTTCCTCTGCCTTCTACTGTTCTGCCTCTCTCAGAAAAGTAAAAAAAAATCACACCCGTGTGAACCGAGTGGTGCAACTCCCCTCTCTCTCTCCCCCCCCCCCCCCCCCTCTCTCTCTCTCTCTCATATTAGCAGGCAACAGTGCAGTACTACAGCGCCCCTACTGGCCCCTACTGGTACATACTGGTGCTCATTAACGTCACATAGGTGCATGACCAACACACTAACATGGGAACACAGACATTGCTGTTCCTTGGAGTGGTTGCACCACTCAAAAAAGTAAATCAGAAAAAGTGCATACGATCAAACTATCCAAAAAATGTCCCCTTGAACATATTTATTTTACTTTTACTATTTGACCGGGACAGTGCATACAGTATTAATGCACACTAAAACATGATTACCGGTAACATGCTTAGGCGTAAATATGCTGGATTTAGCGTTTCGATTATGTAAGGACATAAAATACATACATAGCCTAACATCTAATTACATAGTTTTATACAAAACTAGGCCAGCGTAGCTGTAGAGCACCGAGTTGGTGCCCAGCACATATGAAGTGTGTTGCCTAATCTCAATGTGACGTCATGGAATGTACAGGTGTGTATAAAGGAATACAGGGTGTGACCGACCGACTGGACACCGGGCACAGCACTCCCTGTGGGGGTGTGGAACACCTGTGTCTAATTTGAAGTCGGTGGGCGAATGGTTCTCGAGTTACGTGGATTATACAGACGTACATACATACGTACACACAAGAGACGTGGTGCATTTATAGATAGATGAAATAAAAACATAAGTTTCCTCCCTATATATGTTTCATTCTCACCTAATACCACCTTAGCTCACCTCTGACTCTTGTCAACGCTTGGAGGACGAGACTTTTCTGTTGCAGCACATTAAATCTGCACATGAACACTATAGAGACCCTATATTCCGTTCCGGGCATGTGAGCAAACATTCGCAATGTATTCCAGCAGAGAGATTTGGTGCCAATTGCAGTACCCTGGGTCCCATGAGTCAACAACGTATATACTGCAGGGTTTAAGTGGTTAAAGCTATGGATCTTTGATCATCAAAATAGGGACGCCAGGGTTAATGTGGTTAACGTGCGGTACATTTTTAATTAGAATTATCAAACATATCAGACGGCCTACACAATTCCCCAAAGAAGCAGAAGCATGGATGAAAGATAGTCCTCCTCACCGGCGACACAAATTAAAGACAGGGAGGGGTATCAAAAGCAAGAGGGATGGATTTCCCCTCTATCTCACCCAGCAACTCCAACCCTGCTTGAGACTATAAGGGTGGTAAACACAGAGCTTGTTTACATCTGGAGGTGTCTCTGAAACATCCGGCTATAAACAAGAATTTGCTAGGATTATATTATATACAACACATTAATAACATTTCCGAAGCTGCCTCATTGAAATGTAAGGTGCGGTAAAAGCACAAAAGAAATAAAAAACAAGCACCAAAAGCAAGCTGATGGCAGCAGACAACCACCTAAAGTTGCCTATTCATTTGCAGGATAGATCTCGGCTTGTGCTAGAATATCTCAGTCAATCCCTCCTATTGAACAATTCAAGAGGTGTGGGCAGATTGGCAAGGGGAGCTGCATCAGCCTTAAATATAAATCCTTAAGACTTGAATATGAAATTATCACTTTCCGCCAGAAACGGTTTGAATTAAACACAACCAATTGTGTTCTCCCAGTTTGACTGAAGTGTGCGCATGCATGGCAGCGTGCCCATTGCAGGAGGCAATCACAGAGCAGAGAGTGCCTCCTCAGCAAACACGCGGCTCTGGATCACACTTACAGTATAAACAAATCTATAAAGACACCATTTTTAAAGCCCATGATTATATAAAGACCTGCTTATCAAATTTTGTACACAGAGCAGAATCAATAACGGGGATCAAAAGCAGAGGAAGCTTCAACCCTCCCTACAATATCATTGATTAGAATAGAATAGAAGATATATGGCCTTGAGCCCCACTGTAGAAAAAGAGCCTAGAGCATGAACGCTACAGTGAAGAAAACCACAAGGACAACACGACAGAGCGTCCAGTATAACTTCCAGTCCATATTTACAGTCAGTGCTACTGATACTGTTAGTATAGAGGTGGATTCATGTTGCATTTCCAAGGAAATAGCCTACTACAGTGGTTCTCAAACATTTTCATGTCAAGGACCCCCAAGTTCATATGCATTTTGCTGTTTTGCTGTTTAATATAGTTTGGGACCCCCATAAGAGACGATGTTGTTAACACGACCACCACCATCTTGTATTGCGAGCTTGTACATTAGGCTGTTTTCAATTAACTGGGGGGAAAAAAATAATTGGGCTTAACACTTACGCTCACAGTGTTCCTCATTTTGCCGGTTGGAACCCCCCAGGGCTCTCACGGACCCCTGGGGACCCCATACTCCACTTTGAGCACAAGTGATAGCTACTATACGCCACCAATCCGGCACAGAGGTTTGTGCATCAAATATAACTCTACTGTACATTGCACTGAAATAGATTTTTTTGTATTTAGAAAAAGAAACTGCAAGGTATTCCCTCTGGCACACTTCAACTTAGTGTACTGTGTGAACAGTAATAGGCTCAACAAAGTACACTGGGAAAAGAAAGTTTGAGTGTCATGAGCATAAAATCCATAAGCACCACATAGGCTTAGTGGCGCTCACATTTATATTCCTGGTATAGAATGTCTCTTAGATTTTGCACACGCGTGCGCATGCACACATTTTTGTTATTTCAATTGTACTGGGATATGCATAATGGGTTTATGCATATTTCTTTTCCTTGATTGTTCCTCTGAGCTCTCTCACCAAATCGTTCCCCTCGCAGAAAGGAAGCTCTGTCTATCTTCTTATTAACATAACAGCTCAAACCGTTGTGCAGGTTGCAAACAAAAGGTGTCGTTGAAGCTTTTCAATGACAAAAAAAGAGAGAAAACGTGGGCTGAAATAACTGGTGGTATTGTTCTGTGCTGCAGCAGTGGCTATTGTCCACTGCAGTGGTTTAATTCCTGTCATTTGGAAGCAATCAACACAAGGAGACCAGCAGCGCAGCTTTTCACTCTCTGCATGAGCCAGACATTAATTAGGAAATAATCAGCAGTGCAGGCACGGCTCATTCAACATGGTGTTTTGGACAGGCCACAGCTTCCCCTAATAACTCTTACATACGTAGGCTACACATAATGCCATAATTATGTAATCAATGTAAAGGTTCTATTCTTAATCAATTTCACCTCAGTTGGCTCTATCTTAGAGCTACTCTACACAAAATCTCTTGACGATCTATTCTACAAGCTCAAACGCATTGTGAGCTTGTGGATCGGCTATTTTCAGTGAATGTTCCCTCCAGATTAGGGATAGTTCAAGTGACACTTTTAAGACTTACTGTAATTTAGAAAATGCAATATCATTAGTGCATGAATTATAGCAGCAATTTGGACATTGATTTCACATCTGGAGGTGGGTTTAGGCCAGCCTCGCCCTCTACTGTGTATCAAGTATGCTATAAAATGAATGGGTGCGATTACAATTAGCTGGACAATGATACAAGAAAATCACACCTGTGTGAAGTGAGTGGTGGTTGAGAAATGACAGAGTTACCAGGGGGTCCCTCTACTGTACTGTAGTGTCACACCCGAAATCATCATATATACAGTTAATGTGACATGTTTTGGTCGTGTCCCAGATTGACTACATTTTGGACAGAGATATTTAATACCTTCTCGTATATTTGTAACTCAACTATAGATCCCAATCCGATAACGGCGCTGTTTGGTGCCCCTCCAGAGGGAATACAAATACCAACTCATCAGGCTGAAGCTATAGCGTTCTCCTCTTTACTTGCCAGACGCCTGATACTATTTAATTGGAAAAAAGCAGCGCCGCCATCTCACAAACGTTGGGTGGAGGATGTTATGTCACATCTCAAGCTCGAAGAACTTAAATATACGATCAGGGGCTCCACTCAGAAATATACCAGAGTTTGGCAACCGTTCCTAACCTACCTTGCGGTAGTATTTTCTACATAATCATTGGCCATCTCCCCCCCCCCCCCCCCCCCCCCTTTTTCTTTTTTTATTTACCCACTTGTTTTGTATTTTTATTTTATTTATTTTTCTATATATTTTATTTCAGTTATTGTTGATGTCATGAATGTACAATTCGGAGGGTTTTGTTTTACATTGTATTTCAGACATTTATATTTTTTACATGAATGTTGAGTACTGGTGTTGTTGTTGTTTTGTCCTGTATCTGTCTTGTATCTGTTGTCTGTCCTGTCTTATGTTCAAAAAAACTTCAATAAAAATACTTGAATAATATACAGTTAATATGTGTGTGTGTGTGTGTGTGTGTGTGTGTGTGTGTGTGTGTGTGTGTGTGTGTGTTTTAGGCTGCGCAACAGTGACACTTGGTTGTGAAAGCCAACCTAACGCAATTTCCGTGCTCAGACAGACCCAGCCAGGGACGGACACAGCCAGCCAGCCACACACATAGCTCCGTAAGGGAGTGGTTGCACCACTCAAAAAAGACAAAAGTGTCTTTACTCTGTGCTAAATGTATTAACAGTGGAAAACTAGGTTCTGGTAGTATCGTCTTGTACACATAACTAACACACTAACAAGAAATAACACTAATACTATTATATTAACAGTTACATAACATGTATAATTAAGTGCACTGAAACATTTGATCCAATATGGTTCATGTTGCAGTATTCTAATTGAATACTTTAACAGCACTATGGGGAATAGATTCTGTACTGCATGCAACAGAAAATATAACAGTTAGTAGTGAGGGAGGCCATACCTTTCCGACGTACTGGGGCTCAGGTCCAATATGCTCTTCTAGGACAAAGAACTGGTTCCAAATCCAACCCCTCTTGGGCCGATGGTGGGAATCTTTCTCGTTGTCCAGAACCTTAGTCTGGTTCCTCTGTGGTCTGACGGAGGCTCTGGGATTTAGCCCAGAGAGTTGCTTTGAGTTGGGACTGGTGTTGATGTCGGAAGGTCTGACCTTGGAGTGAACTCTTGGATTGGACTGTGACGATAGCCTGACATGGGGATTGTATTTGGGGTCTGCAGCCTCAGATAGCATGCTGGGTTTTACATATTGGATAGACAGAGCAGATGGCTCAGAATTGGGGCTGGGTTTGGATACTATTTTTGTGTTAGAATATGAAGGGCTGGACAGTGATGCAAAGCTGGACTTGATGTTGGATTTAGAATTGGATAATAAAAATGTGTTGGGGTTGGACACAGATGGCTTTGGGTTATCTGAACTATTCCTAGACACCCGTTTGTGGCTGGATTTAGATGCTGGCCCTTGCTTCGTTTTGGGATTATGTTTTGGTGGGGACTGAAGTTTGAACTTGGGGCTGGAGTTAGATACTGGCAGAGGTTTGAAGAAGAGGATGCTGCTGAACTGGGGAGTGAAAGATGGCGGGGGGTCGGGGCTATGACCGATCTGAGCCTTGTGCCTGAGGCTAGGGTTAGAGCTTGAGAGTGGGCTGGCCTCTGGCAGAGAATTAGGTTTGGCGTTGAGTATGGAACCTGGGAGAAGGCTGGGTTCAGGCTGCGACTCGGGCCTCGTACTGGGCCTGGGGATGGGCTGGGTGAGTGACCCATAGCTGCTCTGGACGACGACACACAGGAGGACCGCCAGAGGACAAATACGGGAAACTGCAGCAGCCCCACCGGCTGGAACTCTCATTGTAGAGAAAGAATGATCCAGAAACGTTTTCTTCCCCTCTCTCCTCCGCCGTGTCGTACCTCTGTGGGCACACACGCGCGCACATGCACATACAAATCAAATGCACACGTTTAATCCACTTTCACAGTATGTTCCATGGCATCCCGCTGTCTGGTGTTCTCCTTAGAAAGAGGGAAAGCTCCATGTCACACGGTTTGCTCCGAGTCAATGATGTTCAATGATGTTTGAGTGCCAGATGATCCACAGCGTATGATACTTTTCTCCTTCTAATCATTGTTTCAACAGGCATGTGTCACTGAGCTCTACTCTACTGTATGTCCTATCAACGACCAGTATCTACTTCATGATCAACGATAAGCAAAAATACAGCTGAAAGTAATAATCCATATAATTCCAGTATGGTCCATGGTTCGGGGTTGTATAACATCCACTACGGAGTAAAGCACAGGTTCTTTCTCTCCATGTCGCAAGGAAACCAGACAGTAATCAGACTTCAGTTAGTAGATCTTGTTGTGGCATCAAAGGTCAGCATTTCCTGGAAGAAAGGAAGATGAATTCAAAATCAATTAAAGTTTGATCATTTCATACAATCATTTCATACAATAATAATAACTTGAATTTATATAGCGCCTTTCAAGAACAACAAACAACGAACTGGATGTGCGTAAATCACTTCACATCATATTGATGTTATGGCCATCTTTCAACATGACAAGAACACAAAGTCTAGCAGGAAAAAATGATAAAAACAAACAAACAAAAATGTGAATATATGAACATCCTGCACTTTCCTGTGGAAGGAAAGAAACTATAATTGATTTCCCCTGGATGAATAATCTCCATGAGGCTTTGATTGACTACATAAGGTAATTTTCTTTGGAAATAGAATGTGCCTTTTCCTTTTGGAAATTGTTTCTCAAAAGCAATCTCGCCATCTTTCTCAAGAAACAATCTCAGCAGTACAGTACGGTAAAGTCAAGATTCTGATTAGAGAAGCTGCTTTTGTATTTGCTTACTCACCCACCCACCCAACCATTTCCTCACTTCAGCCAGTGGATACAGTATGTACGGTTAGCTGTCAGGTGGCATTGGTAAAGGAAACATTATTAAGCCATGAGGTGCTCTGAACAGACTAACATACCCAGCCTACAGTGACTAACCTTAACCCAAATGACGTTGCCCGGTACCCATGCATCGTCAGAGTACTTATTAAGTACATTGTCAGAGTACTTATTAAATGACGTTGCCCGGTACCCATGCATCGTCAGAGTACTTATTAAGTACATTGTCAGAGTACTTATTAAATGACGTTGCCCGGTACCCATGCATCGTCAGAGTACTTATTAAGTACATTGTCAGAGTACTTATTAAATGACGTTGCCCAGTACCCATGCATTGTCAGAGTACTTATTAAGTACATTGTCAGAGTACTTATTAAATGACGTTGCCCGGTACCCATGCATTGTCAGAGTACTTATTAAGTACATTGTCAGAGTACTTATTAAATGACGTTGCCCAGTACCCATGCATCGTCAGAGTACTTATTAAGTACATTGTCAGAGTACTTATTAAATGACGTTGCCCGGTACCCATGCATCGTCAGAGTACTTATTAAGTACATTGTCAGAGTACTTATTAAATGACGTTGCCCGGTACCCATGCATTGTCAGAGTACTTATTAAATGACGTTGCCCGGTACCCATGCATCGTCAGAGTACTTATTAAGTACATTGTCAGAGTACTTATTAAATGACGTTGCCCGGTACCCATTGTCACACTTTGCCTAGTGTGGATAGTGTTAGGCCGGAAGGCACAGGTTGCAAAATAGCCAAAAAGCAGGAAAAATACTGAATAATACTCAAAAGTCTGAGTCCTGAAAGGTGAATAAAATGAAGTGTTTTATTCACCTTTTGAGTGTCCACATGAAATGGTTGTTACAAGAAATACACAAAATAAGTATTTACATTCACTGGCCTGGTTGGCTCTACGGGTCTGTTCTCCTGCCTGGGCAGTCCTACATTGACTCCTGTGCAGTGGCAGGTCCCCCTCTTAAAAAGGCCAGGCCCCTCCCATGGACCAAACCAACCCAGGATCGATTCCACAATCTAACCAGTGGCTTCACAATGTCCAGAGACATCACAGTTCATTCATAATACATTTTAGAGTCACTTAAACACATTTAGTGCCGGAAGTGCATCAAAATAGAAGCTCCGGGGTGCCAGAGTTGTCTGATCGCTTTTACTCTGAAAGCCATGAACCGGAAACACTTTCCTAAAAAAGTTGACTTTACTAAGTGACCTCACATCCCCGATCATCTTAATTAATTTTTTTACGCTCCAAAAAGCGTTCATATTTCGCGGGAGAGACGGATGAGGAGCAGAAATGAAGCGCCAGCATATCGATCCATTCATCACCACGGAGAGCGCCTTGGATTAGGAGATACGAGTCATTCTTTCCGCCGCGCTAACATGGGAGTCAATGACAAGCTAATAGTTGCACTGAGCGTTAGCGTACGGAAAGCGAAAAGCGAAATGCCAAAAAAAATAAAAGGAAATTCTGAATATTTTTATCTCGCCCCGTGTCACTAGGACGTCGCTAGGACATCCTCAGACGTCGTAGGCACTAATTTTTCGGGATCCTTATGACGGCCTCATGCGTCGTATGAACTGAAATGGTTAATGCACAATATAAATTATCTCCGTAATATAATTAAACATAAGTGTCTCTATATACAAAATCAAGTTGGTGTGTTCCCCACACAAACCCAGTTAGTATGCTCCCTACCCTGGAGCCAATTAGCAATCAATCATACAATATAGTGTCAAACAAATACCACCCCAAGATAAAATAACACAGGAAACTCATTGTAGTCTGATAAATACAGTCAGTGGCAGGGTGAACTGCCACACCCATGCATCGTCAGAGTACTTATTAAATGACATTGCCCGGTACCCATGCATCGTCAGAGTACTTATTAAATGACATTGCCCGGTACCCATGCATCGTCAGAGTACTTATTAAATGACGTTGCCCGGTACCCATGCATCGTCAGAGTACTTATTAAATGACGTTGCCCGGTACCCATGCATCGTCAGAGTACTTCTTAAATGACATTGCCCGGTACCCATGCATCGTCAGAGTACTTATTAAATGACGTTGCCCGGTACCCATGCATCGTCAGAGTACTTATTAAATGACGTTGCCCGGTACCCATGCATTGTCAGAGTACTTATTAAATGACATTGCCCGGTACCCATGCATCGTCAGAGTACTTCTTAAATGACGTTGCCCGGTACCCATGCATCGTCAGAGTACTTCTTAAATGACATTGCCCGGTACCCATGCATCGTCAGAGTACTTATTAAATGACATTGCCCGGTACCCATGGATCGTCAGAGTACTTCTTAAATGACGTTGCCCGGTACCCATGCATCGTCAGAGTACTTCTTAAATGACATTGCCCGGTACCCATGCATCGTCAGAGTACTTATTAAATGACGTTGCCCGGTACCCATGCATTGTCAGAGTACTTATTCGCCGTCGTCATTATCATAGTGCTTGGTGACCAGTCTATGACAGTAGTCAGTACCAGGGCCGTTGATTGTGTTAAATATAGGTCAAAAAGACAAAAATATGAGAAAAAACAGTTTGCGCGCACGTGTGATATGGGGGCCCCAATAAATATCGTCCCAGGGGCCCTCGTGGGTGTTAGGGCCGATTTATACTCCTATTTTACCGCTGTTTCGGCGCTGTAGTGCCGAAATGATTTCGGCTCGTCAGAAATTTTCAGTAGCACCGAAGAGCCGACTTTAGGACGGTACCCGCCCCCCCCGAACCTCAAATTGTAGGCTCTACAGTGCCGAACCGACTTTTATTCGGCTCTAAAATAGGAGTATGAATCGGCCCTATATCCGTCCCTGATCAGTACTATGTTATCGTATTGTTGGCATAAGGGAATCGGGATCTCCATATATGGGGATCAGACAGACAGACAGACAGACAGACAGACAGACAGACAGACAGACAGACAGACAGACAGACAGACAGACAGACAGACAGACAGACAGACAGACAGACAGATCCAGTTGCAAACTTTAACCACGCAATTGCCCCCGATCAAATAGTGTAGATCGCAATGGCTCCAAATTCACCTTTCATGAAACCACAGGCACACCTTTCTTTTCAGGCAGAATTCTAGTCTTTCTTTTTTCTATACTTTTATCATTATTAGCTAAGCCGAGAATTGTTGTCCTGTGTACCAAGATGTAACAATGAAGTTGAAGTTTGACGTTTGAAGTTTTCTTGTAACAAAATTTGATTACCAGCTGCTCTTTGGAACTATATAAACCCTAACCCTTACCAATTATTTTTCCTTAAGCTTTTCTCCAGATTAAAAATGCTGCATTCTTCTCAAAGGAAAAAAAAAGAAAAGACAAAATGATAACAGCAAAGAAAAGCTCTTCACACCATCCTGTCAATAACATGCTATTTTGACAACTGCTATTTTTAACACGCCACTCGGCAAGTCTGTTGCTTTCTGTTGTTACTGTATGTGTGTATGTCCTCCCATCCTCACCCTCGAGTGGATGGATAGTGCCACGGTGTTCTGTAGCCTGCCGTACTCTTTTCTCTGTGTACCTTCAAACCAAATCACTCCACCTGTCAGCCATGGCAGATTGGCAGCCTCATTGAGAGCCGAGCCATAAACAATTTGCAAGTGATAAAACGTTGATGTGGAGAAGCGTCGCTATCGAAGCTTGTCTGAAGAAACCATTGCTACTGTCTTTGTATCTTCCCTCCTTCCTCTGTCGCGTACCGGTAATGGTGGCTGAAAATAGTATTATAACTCAACTGAAGTAACTGAGATTTATGTGGAATTTTATTATACTCGATTTTCAGGCTGCTACTCCTGCCTGGAAATCTAGTCCGATATTGTGCTGATCAGAGCAATAGGCTATAGCCACCGAGTTATGGCCATCTGAACAGTGTGGTTTGGTGCGGATTGGCGTACTGGTGCACCTTGACGTGTGGTCCCTGACACAGTGAGCTAGGTTGTACAACATGGGCCCTGTTGTGACTATTCTCATGGCAGACCCCGTGGATGTTGAGAATGCTTCGTCTGGAGATGTTCCAATTTCATCTCTCCTCTGCATTTCAAATGGCCTTGGTGAAGCCAACATTCATAAACTATTCTCATTTCCACATCATGTATTATAATAAGCACGATCACATCGCATGCTAGAGTCCGCCCACCCTCCCCATTAGCAGTTATGATGCAATCTTTTCCCACCAAGTCTATTGACAGAATGGTTGAGAGATGCATGCATGTGAATGCAGGCAGTCAGTGAGCCCCACCTCTCTCCCCCTCTCTCTCTCTTCCAGTGAGTCTACACAATTAGAAAACTTTGAAAACATGTTATTTTGATCAACATGGCCTGTTATCTCTCGTAATGGTACCATTGGCCAACATCAATACAGTTCTTTAGTTTGGGTCTGGAAGGCTAAATGTCATCAAATGGTGGTCCGTGGCTCAAATGCAGAATAAATAATGGGCCTTGATATGAAAAATCTTGAAAACCACTGATTTAAGGTATATTTAGAACGTATACAAAATATGCGATTAATTTGCGATTAATCACAGTTAACTATGGACAATCATGCGATTAATCGGATTAAATATTTTAATCGATTGACAGCCCTAATATAAATATATAAATAAAAAGTGGTCATCAAAACCAGTATGATGTTGGTCCATCCAGCCACCCTCCCTCTACTTTATTCTCAAGCATTTTCTCTGAGGAATTAGCTGTGTGCCTTCATGCTTGTCGACCCTGCTTGTCGATGGCATATGGCCATTCCTGCAGTGCAGCAGTGCTACTCAGTTGGCGTCCCATGGGCCACAAGCGGCCCATGCTTAATGCATCTGTGGCCCGTCATGGTCATACCAAATAAAAATAAAGTATTTATTCAGAAATACTGTACATTTCAATACAGTACATTTCAAGCACAACTCAATACAAAAACTGTTAACTGTGAGTGGATGACACCATGAAGCATTACACTTGTTTACAAGAGGGTCCACCATTTTCAATTCATCATAACATTTCGAGACGTACAATACAATTTTGAGCTTCTTTAGCTCTTACAGACAAAGGAAACTATTATACAGAGACACACTGTGGCGATCTGCAGCTTTAATGCTGCTGCCAAAGTCACATTACCACGCCTTGTACAGGAACATGATGAATTAATCAAAGGAACCTACTGGGCTAAGTAGGTATTTGCATAGACATATAAACATAGACGCCCTTTCCGGCTCTGGAGCGTATGTGCTCAAGGGAGGACAAAACATTCCCGAGATTTCTTGCGAAGCCCCGCGGAAGCATGAGCCACAGAGCGCATGTTTGGGTCTGTAAAGTCCCGGAAAAGATGCGCTGTGATTGGCCAATAATCACTTGAGTGGCAGCGTGACGTAACGTGCGTACTTCATCTCCCAGTATAAAGTCTTCCGCCCCTCCTTCAACACACATCGCTCCAACAAACTGCAGCGGCCAATGAGGCATCTATTTTTTTTATATATCTATGGGTATTTGAAGATGCATCTAGGGGTAGGGGTACAGACTAGCAATTGCATTTGGGTTGTATGTTGCTCCATGATTCATCTCACAGCAATATCAGCAGGGTGAAATGCTTCCATTGCCAATTTAAATAAGGGATAACATCACGACTGCAGAGATATTTTATTTTATATGATAATGGCAACGAATAGCACAATTTTGCTAGTCAGGCATTCAAATCCCTTTGGAGGAATGCAGACACATTAACTGGAAAAGATATTATCTTATTAATTATTATTTTAGCATGTGATTCTACTGTAGCCCTAACGACATGCAGCCGCCCTGCCTGATCTCATTATGCCTGGCCTCATTGTAATCGAACAGGGCCGCAGTATTAATACAATTACACTAATGGAATTTGACAGTTCAGGGGCCCAAATGCCTTATCTGTGCATTAAGCTCAATTTGAAGTTTAAAACACCCAATTTGCTTTAATGAAGAAGAAGGATACATCTAACATTTTCTTATAATTAATTTAAGTTTTGGGTCACTAGGTTGGATAATTAGTTGAGGGCTCAAAAGGGACACTGTAATGTGTATGATGAATGATCACTCTAAAGTTTATCTTTTAACAGGCAATCAGTGTATGAATGTGTGTGTGAATGTGTGAATGTAATGCACAATCTATGTAAAGCGCCTTGGATAAAGGCACTATATAAATGCACCATTTACCATACTGTGTCCAGAGATTGTCATCATGTCCTACTACTGAACTCCAAAATGTAGACAATAAAAGTCATTCACATTGTTGATTCATGATAAAGTGAGACTGAGTACAGACGATTGACCGACAAGGCTCTTGATACACAATGCAAGTGTCACGCAAGCTACAAAAGGTAAAGCCTTTTGATGTGAGTTGTTTATACATACACTTTCATAAATTAACTATTGACCAAAATCCTTGTTGCACCCACATCTAACCTTCCTTGTGTTTATATTATTAGTAGGATTAAGTGGAGCCACAGCCTCACGTCTGACACTGCTGAATTCACATGTCCCTTGTGTTCATTATTCAATCTCCAACTGCCAGCCTTGGGCAAGTTCTCAATCAATTGAAAATAGGAAGTAAAATACAGTTATTTTGCTCATTGGGTCAGACAATCTTTCCTGGACAAAATGAGGTCAATCATAATGGAAATGTTTTCACAGTGAAAGAGGACATCAATAGCCAGTCTTAGCAACACAATGAAAGGCTATCAGCTCACGTCCTGTCAAGAATGCATACCTACAGTAGTTCAGAGCAAGGGATAGCTCTGAAATGTAGCATTTATAATCCATTAGTAAGCTGCAGGCAGTAACAACAATGTTAATTCCAGTGACTGTTATCTCTTTATTTGTTTTCCATTTGAATCAATATTCAGGACGCTTGCCAAGGTGAGGAAAGGAACTGGCACCTGAACTGAAAAAAAAAAAAACAATGCTCGGAATGCCAAACTGCAGCAACGACAGAGGAGCAGAACAATGAGTTGGAAATGCAAGAGTCACCAGCCATCTGGTGAAATGATCCAGCTCTGGTAAAAAATAAATAATCAGAAACGCTTTATCCACCCCGCAGTGGGAAAACGATACTCGCCATGCGAGGAAGCTTTGTGGCTGGCACACACACAAGCCCACATGCCATCAGCACGCCAGAAGAAACACAGGAGCCCTACAGTGCACAGGGCTTCTCAATCTCTGTGTCTCTCTGCTGCTGGAGCCAACCTGAGGCCAGGGCTTGCCAACACTCACAGCTACAGTAGACATTGGCCCCGACCAACCAACACCTGCAGTAGTGGTTCATGCAGGCTACGCATGCCTCCTCTGTCTCACTCTCACTCTCTCTCTCTGACAAGGTAAACACGCCTGTGGCTGCAACCTCCCCAGAGGAGGCGTGCCTGACTGCCTGGTTAAATGATGGAGACACTATTACAGATATACACGGATTAGCAGAAATCTGCTGCACTGCGGCAGTGGGCTTTTCACAAATCAACTAGGATCATGAAAATCTTTCTTTGATTTGACTATTTTGTCAATTTGCATACAAAGTATGTTTGCATGAGATGGCATAATAAGCTCTCATTTGAATCTTATTAATTACATTTTGAATGTTGTTAAAATAAATAAAAAACATACAGGGTCTAATAAGTGTGACCAGTCAGTCAATGTAGTCAGCCATCTATGACGTACAGTATCTATGTTGTGACTATATATTTGGGCAAGGTTTCAGCCCGATCCCACCACCAGTCATGTGTGGAGGTACAATCTTGGCCTACTGGCAGCATGCACAATACATTTGGCACTGATCGGTCCAGTGGTTTGCAAGATTAGCCCCAGACAATCCAACACGCACATATGCACGCACGCGCGCGCACACACACACACACACACACACACACACACACACACACACACACACACACACACACACACACACACACACACACACACACACACACACACACACACACACACACACACACACACACACACACACACACACACACACACACACACACACACACACACACACACACACACACACCTAAGTCCTAGCAGCTTTGGATGGCTACGTCTTTAACATTTTGAGTTATTAGAGCCATATGACTAAATGCAACCTTTTATGGAAACAATACCTAAAAATATGCTAATTGCATGGAAGTCAATAGCGTAGCCCCAGTGCCTCCACAACCGGTTTATGTCGATTCCACCAATAATCTATTTGTATCCATGGGAATAGGAAGGTCAAACTTGCTGAGTCCCTGAGAGTAAAGCCCAGCCTCTCGCCCTTAGACCTTTGGGTCAATGCTATTGTCCAGCTCAGTGCTTCTTGAGCAGACACTGATGAAGTGTCGTCCCTGGGGCTCGGCTTACATTGGATTTATTTTTTAAAGCCTTTATTTAACAAGATCATCAACGGGGGCCAAAGTCAACCGAGCATGCATGCGGCCCTCATGCATTGGGATCCCTGCTCTGTATCATTCTGCCTCCTCAACCTCAACACTGTCAACAGTGAAAACCAGGGATCAACAAAATGTGTCTTTTGTTTTTATCATAAGACCCAATTACCCCGAGTCTCCAGGTTTTCTTCAGACTATGTATATCTTTACTTTATGTGGTATCGCCCGAAACGTTACCACGTGACCTAAAGTAAAGAGTTACTGTATCTGGGAACAGAAAATGGTGTGTGGACTCTTTTTATTCACTGTTTTGGAACAGCCTATTAGCTTATATAGATGTGCGTGTCTTTGTGGTTGTTTTCCAGCCTCCTCTGCTACTTATTTCCTGCGAAACTATAGCATATTAGGAATCCAAATAATAATAGTGGTTCTCAAATGTATTATTTGCAATAATAGAGTGTACAAATGGAGCCTGGGTCCAAACCACTGAATATTTATGGTTATAAAAACTGTATGTGCTTGTTGGCGAGGATTCAATAATAGCAAAACAGAAGGACATCCAAGGCACTCTGTTGCAGTCAGGTATAAAAAGCCTTTATATAAGTGGCAGCAGCTTGGCAACGAGCATAACAAAAAAATAAAAGAAACAAACGCGTTTCGGCTGTCAAGCCTTCGTCAGGGTCCCATAGACCCTGGGTCCATTTGGTTCCATTTGAACACACTCAGAATTTCTTTCTGGTAATATTATTGTCCGCCCATGTTGCATTTTCGGTGATTGGAGCGACCACCCATCCAGTCACAAGCCAAAATCTCTAACCTCCAGGGCAAACCTGTGGTGGAAATTGGCTTGTTGAAGCAAAGGATGTTGGAACGATGACCTTCGTCCTCTCTATGAAACGCTCCAGCCAGAGGTGGGACCCACAGCAGGCTTTTCTTGCAGTATCGCAACACACAGCGAGAGTGATTACTCATTATCTGCCCCTTCAAGCGCCAGGGAACCTGGCCACTCATGGGACATTGAAGGACACTGAGGGACTGGAAAAACAGAGGCATAAAGCTTTACAGTGTCTGATAAAATGTTGACACATTGTTGTCCATGACGTCTGGACCCAATAGTATTTCATGTCCACAGCTAGCAGATTGCTGGCCCGTTCTGATAGGCCCAATGAAATGCTTAATTGAAAGCAAGGCCAATTTTGACAGTAAAGCTATGCCAGAAATTAATTTCTGAGAATTTGGAACATTTAGTAGGCACAGGCATGATTATTAACTATGAATCCAGGGGATCTGGAATCACTTTCCTTTTGTAGTTATCAATCAGAGCAGTTGTCGTTCAGTATTTCTTATCATTTTGCTACAGGCATTTCATAACCATCAGTAAAGCAGCCAACCAGTGAGGTGGTAAGTGGCTCAGCCCTCCGCCTTCCATACCCCCAGAAGACCAAACACAATATCATCCTGAGATCAGTAGGCATTAGTCACGGGCAAAATGTGTTCGATGTGGTCACAGTGCTGTCTGCTGTTCAATTCTGCTCTCTGGAAGAATGAAATTACCCCTAGATCACCTTCAGATGCCCCGGAGCCTGCTAGAGAGGGAAATAATCATCACAGCCATGAAGGAGTGGTCACACACACTGGTGATACCGTGGTCTGAAGTACAACCAGGGGAAATAGAGGTGGCCCTAACAGAGGTATACTGCATGGCTGTGTGCTCGGCTCACCTGCGCGTGCGTGCGTGCGTGCGTGCGTGCGTGCGCTTGCATGCGTGCGTGCGTGTGATGTGCGTGGCTGAGATATTGGTTCATTCTTCATCCTGCAAATTACAGAGAAAGACAGCTGAGCTATAACGCAGTACTAGGACAGATATGATTATAGGATGGTGCCATACGCTGGCTGCTATAGGTTCAACCTAATGTTGACAATGTCCCAGGTCACCCTCTCCCTGCTGCACTGAGTAGTAAGTAGAATTTAAGTAGCCCAAAAGTAAATGATCAGAATGATAAATACTTGAGAGCTTTGAATAGCTATACGTCCTTTAAATTGTTGTGTTATCACTTTATAAAACTTAACTAAAAGAAAAAAGAAAAGTCTGATAGATACAATTTAATTCTAAAAGTTAAACTAGACAAAATATGGAAGTGATTTCATACGACATTGGTTTTGTCTGACAAGCTTTCCAAATGAGCTTTGAATTGAAAGAATTTAATAAACAATCGAGCATTTACTCAAATTATTTACACACCTCAGATAGGACAGTCCGAAAGTTAGTTAGTTACACAGCTTAAATACAGAAATACCACCTCGAAAAAATTACATTTTAATTGATAGCCTTTGTGGGGACTGTGCCAGCTCCACTGGATTTTTAACACATCTACTGTATGAGTCATTCATAATCAATAGAGAATACATCCCCGCACATCAAACAATGTGTGAATGTGCAGTTGAAGCTAATTGGCCGGCTGGCCGCCCTTCTTCAGCAGTCCAAGGGCACAGGCTACGTTGCGATTTCATTTGGTTTCTGGAGATCTATCAAAACCAATTAGGCATGGATTAGCATGCAATGTTGCTAATTATGATGCTAATTGGAAGGGAATACACGGTGGAACCTCTGGAAGAAGGCTGAGGCCGTGACTTGCATGTTGACAACCTACTTCTGTTGTCCATCTTTTCTTATCCACATCAAACCCTAGCCTCCCTATAGGGAGAACGGTAGGTGGAAAAAGCCTATCTAAAAGCTCAAAGTGCATCACAACGCAACACCATTAGAGCTTGTAGAGATTTGGTGTATATAGAGAAAAGGAGGGTGCCTAGTATAGACCCCTGGGGGGTTTAGTGGATATATATATATATATTGTTGTAGGTGGATACAAAATAAGTAAACATCTATATTATCTATTCATCCATCCATCCATCAGATCTATCAGTGTCATTCATTCACACATTAATGTTCTTTATTTCTGACTGTCTGTCTGATGACAAAGTTCAGCAAGCAGTCAGGCAAAAGCAGTTCAACTTTCCTCATGAGATGACCCTCTTTAAAGTTGAGAGCTACACTAATGCGGATAATGAACGGTTATGTAGACACGTTGCAAGAAGTCAAAACCATGCTTCATCACTACTTTCTAAAGCGTTGCTGCCCGAGGACTGCTTACAGTGCAACATTTAACCTCTCACAAAATTAATCTAAAGACTTTATTTCATCCAGGGAATCTCAACAGTCTAAAATGTGTGGACGTATACATTATTATTATAATTATTACATTTTTTAAATGGAAAATTCACCCCGTATGTATTAAAATAATTAATAATAATAATAATAATAATAATAATAATAATAATATCTGGGACTTATATAACACTTTTCATAATACCCAAAGACGCTTATTGTTTATATTTATATATATATATATATATTTATATATATTCGTTGCATGCTTCTTTTGTACCTTCTCACAATGTGTCCTTGCCTGGCTGATTGGTTGATTATTTTCGAATGGATCTGTACAAGGTCACGTGCTGTTGGTCACTTACTGAGTATGAATGAATGAATGAGTATGAATATTTAATCAGAGTCAAACATAGGTCAAGTCTCAGCATTATCCCTCATGCCAAATAATGGATTATTAAATGGCAACACTCAGTTCCAGCACAAACAACATTTCTGATGCAGCATGTTCTCTTATTGAATTAGTTTATATTAAATGCAATTCTATTTTCCAGGAAGTGCTAAGCTGCTACTGTAGTAACTGTACCGTACCGAACTGTACTCTTTATCTATTTATTCACCTGCACTACTGAGCAAAGCTGCAACTCAGATGCATGTTTAGCATGCATGTATCATAATACATAATGTTTGTAGACTCAGGTGGTCTTTACACGAGAACGGTGTTCATAGGAAACGGCAAAATAAAGTATCGTTTGCTGGTGTCCCTTTAGACGAGAACGGCGTTTTCAGGAGGTGAAAACGCAACAAAGTGAAACCACCTCCCAGAGTGGAAGTCTTTGAGAACGCCGTTTTCTCCCGTCTCCATGTAAACAGGCAAAACGGCGAATGCGCAAAACTTACGACATCATGGCTCACGTTGGCTCACAACGCATAGGAGTTCCTACAATATCTCCCTCCTAAGCGCTCAGCGATGGTGAATGTAAAACCATGATGTAAATGAAATGCCTTGTGATAGGTGGCAGCAGCGTTCATGTAGCCAAATGTATTATAACATATATAACCATCGCGCTCTGCCTGCTCTGGGCTGCCTGTCAGCCTGTCTGTTACTCCATGTGTTAGTAGAAAGCAGGCAGTGAGCGACGGCCAAAACCCTGTCGTGGTCTGGAAGCGTCATTCAAAACCGCGATAGGGTTGCGTGAAGGGGGAGCTACCTGGTTCTTCTTCTTGTACGTGGGTGACTGGTCTATTTGGCAGCCCGTTATCGCCACCTAGCGACATTATAGCGTTTTCATAAAGTGTGCGCCTCAGAGCAACAGACAGACAGCTCATCTTCCTCCTCTCCTCATCTTCACCAGAATCAGGACCACGAGAGCTCAATCGCTCCCAACTCCCGCAAGGAGACAGAGATTGATAGATGGACAGGAGGAGGGGGGGATGGGTTGAATGGGTGAGGGTGTGAGGATATAGGGGGTAGGATGGTGATGGATGAGTGGCTGACATGCAGACAAACCTCTTGCCATGGAAACAACCCTGAGGGTATGTCAAAGAAAAGTGTCTTTAAATCAGGGTTTCACACACACACACACACACACACACACACACACACACACACACACACACACACACACACACACTGTACTGTAACATGTACTGTATTTGTTTTTAGACTATGGCTATGGGGAAAGAGGAGCAACTATACTGTAGGTTTGGAGTAAGTAAGCTGCAATCCATTTCTCTTTTAACCACTGTAACCTTTTCTCAAGAGATATTTGGGTATTTTGAGCATCCACATAATTAGTTCTAGGTGGGAAATATCAAGTATTAGTGTTTGTTTCACTGTCGACGACCCAATGTGTTGTTGACTCACTACAATTACAATTAAGGCATTTAGCAGGCACTATTATCCTGTGTGACTTACACGCTCTGAATCAGAACAAGCAGAGTAAACATGAACTCTAGTCAATACACAAAATAAATAATGGAGGAAACTCCATTTACAAAGTAAACCAGCTTCATTGGTCTGGTTTACTTTCACAGTATTGTGGACATGCCGTTTATTTTGTTTAAATAAAACATCACTTTTGTGTCTCCTGCTGTGGTGTCCTTTGGTTTTACCTGAGGGGCTGAAACAAATGGGAACAGATTACTTTTTTGTTTGCATGATCAACTTGCCCCACACCGTTGTGCCAAAGTGGGTCACAACTTTGTTTTGCAATCATCTAACTATATTATCAATAGGTGACATTATTGAGACAAATGATTTGTGGGGTTGTTCCAGGGACACCCCAGAAGCAAAGATTTGAGTTAAAAACGTTCGCTCTGAAAGAATATATATTCAAAGATTTGCACCACTTTTTCAAGATTAAACAACAATAGCAGATCTACAAGCTTGTAGCTAATGAGCTTGTAGATCTGCTATTTTTCCATTTCTAAATTCTTAGGTGCCGGAGCTCGGGTGCGTGCACGTGCGCATGCACGCACAAACTAAATCAAATTTCCAATCAGTCAATCAATAACATTTTCAGCAGCAGTTTACACAGGTGCCCGCCGGCTCACAACACACAACTACAGTAGGCATTTGCAGTTCATTTGGCACAGCGGCTCAACAATATATTACATTACTGTATAAAATACAGTATTAAGTTAGGGTGGCCCATCATCAGAACAGTACGCAATGCTAATTACCAGCATGTGCGTCCTTATCCAAATTCCTCCTACCTCCTCCGATGACAACTCGTTATATTTATATATATAACAACGTTATATTTTCTTTTGTGTGTTTGTTGTTGCATTGTTTATTTTCGTTTTTTGTGCAGTCTGTGTTTTTATTTCTTTACTGCACAGTTGCCCCCCTTTGCCAACTTGTAGATTTATGTACTGTTCTTTATGAACTTTTAATCTTTTAAACCAATGACCTCTTCCTTCAGGAAAGGATTCCATATAAGCCTTCTGGCTTCTTCCTTTCCTTGCATTGTATTTTTGTTTCTTTGATATGTTATTGTCTATTTTTTGTACCACATGCTAAATAAATAAACCTAAACCTAAAACTCAATAATGCTACTACTACTTAATTCCGTACTAGTCTTTTTTTTATTTCGGGCCCACCAAAGCAAGCGTTAAGATCTAGCCATGTTGTAAAGACAGGTGTCTTTGCGATATTTGGCAATGCAGTCAGTTCTGTTCATAAGAACTCACCATGTAACATGTTGTATTGAAAACAAAACACATGCTGTCCCCAAGGCTAAACTCCAAGTAGCAGTTAATCTATTGCTCCATAAAAGTATGAAAGTTCCATATTCCATATGCAGCGAACGACAACAGATGCAAATTGCAAAACTCGAGACGAGAGTTTTTATTTACGCACCCGGCACCGTCAACAGTGACGCCGGGGTTCCATAGCCACCTATTTCCTCTCAAAACGGGCACGCATTTCAAAATATGAGTGTTTTTTTGTTTGTACTTGCAATGCGATCATTCAAGCCATGTTTTATTTTGGAATCGTACTGGAAATAGAAGTAACTACGACGAGGAAGAAGCCTAAAATAAACCTAAATAATAATAGAGACATAGTGTATATTGTAATGTGCATTTGGGGTGGCAGACTCGGCGGAGCGCCCTCTACAGCTACCGGAGCTGCCTCTACACTAGGCAGGGGAGCTCAAGTGACAGGTACCGGAGCTGAGCTCCGCCAAGCTCCGGCTGAAATTAAGCACTGGCTGAAGTATAACATAATGCATAAAACACCAAGAGGGGTTCCTGTCCAGAATGAGTTAAAGTTGTATTCCTATTAACACCGCCTACTAATGGATGCCATCAATCATCAATCACACGTATCGCCACAGACACATACATGGCGTAATGTAAAGGAACAAACATACGCCTTTGCATCCACTATTCACACAAAGCAAACATTACAAAGATACTCACATAAAACATAAGTGACAGTTATTAATTATGAATTATATAAGATTGCATGTTTTCTCTCTCTCTCTCTCTCACACACACACACACACACACACACACACACACACACACACACACACACACAAACACAGATAAGATGCACACAGCGATAGCGGAAGTACCTATGTCATTCTTCAACGTCTGCACATGTGCACATATACAGTACACACAGTCCATCTTGACTCGCATGCACGCACACACACCACACACACCCACACCCACACACGCACGCACAGTGTTTATCTCTCTTTCACATCCCTCTGGCATGAAATGTACAAGCATAATGCCACATGAACGTAATGTAATGTAAAGTAATGTAGTGATTCTCCATGTTTTTTAATGCCAAGGATGTGCAATAAACCACGGACCGCCTATTGATAATATGTTTTATCTCTGGGATGGCAGTCTACACTACAATCCTCAGTGTTCATATAACGCTGAGAGGCACATAGGGGTCCATTTGGTTTTTCTCTGAGTTACAGACCTGTAAGAGTCCACTTGGATACTAACTATCAATCCTGGGGCCCCTTTGAAAGCCCCTCAATTGGACCCGTAGTGGTCCCTGGACCCCACGTTGATAAGGAATGTGCTCTTAAAACACAATCAGCGCCGGGATCCACAAGCTCACGGCGCATCGCCCAAGCGTTCTGAACTTCAGAAGCTTGCCACATTCTGGTCGCAACACCGCCATACGACGCAGCATCTTAAAACATCTTAACTTTATTGGCGAGGCGGGTTAGAGCGGGTTAAATGAAGCAATGAAGCGTAATGGGATTTATCTTGTCCTCCTGCGAGGAAGTTTGGTAATCAAAGCATGCGCCTGCCCTGCACCTACCATGTTGTGGAGCTGCATGCTTCATGGCTATTTGCATTCACCAACGTTGTTGTAAACAATAAATCCAAAAATCTGACGTTTTTGCATTTGAGGGGGGTGAAGGAAGGAAGACAGGTTCTCAATCACACGCAATTCACGTGCACAGTTGACGTGCAGATTGCGTGCACTGTGAGAATACATGGGCTTCAAAATAAAAGCGATGCGGTTTTAGTCCACCCATAAGGTAATTAGAAAATGTTTTATTTTCAAATTATCAAGTAATCTTTCGCGGGCCGGTCAGTCAGCCCGCGCGGGCCGTATTTGGCCCGCGGGCCGTACAATGCCCAGGTCTGGGTTAAGGTGACTCCACACCAAACAGTCTTGTTCAGACTAGTCAAAGACTATACTTAAAACTGTCAGATTGCAAAAGACTAGCATGTTCTAATCAGCTCAAACCAGTCGGCCGATGAAACATAATTTTTCCCCATGCAAAGTAGCCTGCAGCGCTGGCAGTTCTGCTTATTACGAGCGACTTTGGGCTAGTTTTCCTGTAAAAATAGCTTAATATTCATAGCCGAAACATGACGAGCAGACTAGAGGGCGACCGTACAGTGGAGTATGTTGCCCCTCATCACTACAACATGGATAGAGGCAGAGCAGACTAGAGGGCGACCGTACAGTGGAGTATGTTGCCCCTCATCACTACAAAATGGATAGCGGCGGCTCCCGTCTCCCGAGGTCGGCAACCAAACGAACATGCTCGGTTCTTCATCAACGGGTTCCGACGCATCGGGAAGGCGATATCGACGGCCAGTTCCCGACCCTTTCAAACTGGCCGACAGTCTGTATGGAGCTGCCTTTAGATATGAACCCATTAAGACCTAAGGTTAATTCTAAGGTCTAATGCCTTCTAAACCATGCAGTAGTTCTTCTCAAACCTTTTCACAATTCTAAACACTTTCAATATTTCTCAAAAATGTTCAAAAATAGCAGATGTAGATATGCTCTTTTTGAATGCCCAACACAAATAAATCTAAAATTGCACTGATGCTTTCCCATTTAACGGGGTTAAAAAGAAGAACCATGTACAGTATGTAGGTGGAGGAGGGAGAAATATTATACACAGGCATAGGAACGTGACAATAATTATTCAGAGCATATCTCATCATGTGTTCAACTGCCCAGTAAAAATTTTAATTGAACAACTGTAGAATATAAAGATGAGCTCAGGCCCCTTTCTGACTGTAAATGAACACTGATGGTTTCACCGTGTGGGTGGGAATCTTCTGGGGGTCTCACAGAGGCCACAGGAAATGGTTTACCCATTTTAATTTAGTCTCATTTCATTTCACCCATTAACCTCCCGTGACCTTCATACGGAGGGGGAGGTGCTCTCATCAGGACAGAAACACCTCACCTTGGTAGAATCCCTTAATGAGTCATTAAGATGACAGCAGCATCAGAAATGCACATGATCAGAATTGTGCAGTGACCACACTGTTCTGATGTGCATTTCAGTTCATTGTTGATGATTGTCATAATACAGACTATGACAGACAATAATATTCATGACAACAGCCAATACTGATGGAGAAAATGTACCCAGCATTTCTCTGTGTTCCTACAAAGTACAATCCCCATGATGCATTTCAGGGGCAAGCAGTGGCCCAGACAAAAATGATTAGGAAGAAAGCCCATCCCACGCTCCGCCACTATGGTAAGAAATGGTAGGCTACACAATAGTCTCCTGGGCGTTGGTGCGTCTCCCCGCCCTCCATTCCCTCATCTCCAAACACCCCACCTCTCCACTTCTCACTGCCTACTTCTGGTCGCCTAAAGGGGCGGACAGCTACAGCTATCACGCTAAAAGGATGGATTCCACCAACGTTATTATAAGAAGACCCACCAATAGACCCACCCTACCTGTGTCTGATTGGCTGGCTCCCTGGCAGGCACAGTTTTACTGAGGTTTAATAGGGTTACAGTTAGTTAAGCTTAGAATTAACGTTAGGGTTAGGCATAGTTGCAAAAACAATAGGAAGGAAGAACTGTCAGAGCGAATACATGGACAATCACAGACTTCTAGAATTGTGGTGGGATCATAGAGTTATAAACAACAGGGTGGACTGTCCCGCCCCCCAGCTATCCTACTATAAATGTGCCACGTCTCTGTGTGCGTGAGTGCGTGTGTGCGTGACTGCGTGCGTGTGTGTACGGTTGTAATGCACTTAACTCGACAACCGTTTGTCCCACCAACTTCAAATTCGACATGCACGTTCCACACCCCCGCAGGGAGTGCAGTGCCCGGTATCCAGTCGGTCGGACCCACGGTTCTCCAGAACCACCACAAAAGGCTCTGGTCAGGCTCTAACAGTGGGCCTAAATGAGCCAAAGTCCCCTCCCCTGTGCAATTTCCAGCCTCTTCCTCAACCAATTGATTGCCATGGCAACCACAATTTTGTGCCCAAAATGCGGAAGTGCTGACTCCATGAACGAGCCTGAATCCATTAATGAACGAGCGCTCTGTGTTAAACCCCAGCTGCACGCTCTGTTGCTCGTGGATGTATTTTGCCTGCTTGCAGTTCCAGCTTTAGCCAGTACGGCCAGTAAGCTTATACCAGCGTTTCTGGGGGTCTGGTCTGGGTGGGACTGGGATCCATAAACACACGTACGTCACACACAGATACAAGAAGCAAAGCGAGATGGACAGTCTTGGGCCCAGAATACCCATAAAGTCCATGGCTGCCATTGCATCAATCTTCTGAAATCAACATCACGGTTTCAGGAATGTTCAATGTGATTGTTGCTAATGGAACATTAACCCTATACAACAAATATAGTTCATATAAAAGTGATCAATGATGGAAGGAAATATGTTTCACACACACACACACACACACACACACACACACACACCGCTGGGAGTTAAGTACCTTGCTAATGGACCCCCCTGCAGTTAGTTGTGTATAGAAGGTTTCTTGTTAAATTCCCTCATCAGAATTTTCCAGGCAGTCTTGGCATTCAAGACAAAGCCTTCCACTAGCTAACTTGTTTCTTTAGCCATTATAGAACAACAGTCTAGGATTGATTACCCCTGCCGGAGCCTCTTTAATGTACTCACTATTGCACGTATGTTCCATTGATGCTGAAAAATACAGATTTCACTGGTCAATTAGTACTTCTTTTCACTATTAAAAGTATTCTGCTTCCACTGTATATTGTTTTTTACAAGAATTACAAGAGAATGCAGGCATTAACATTACAATATCAATCGATGTATGTACTATAAAGAGTCATTTCAATCCAGACATTTAAACTCCTTTTATTTCACAGGGACAGCTAAATCTAATACCTAAGCAGTGTTCTGTGAATGGTGTTTGTTTTGGATTACCAAGGGGACCTACAGTATCTGTATAGCGGGGAAGGAAACCCAGGGAGGAAAAGGCATTTACGAAGGTTAGAAGAAATCTCACTTCTGCGTGCATACTGTGTACTAGCCTGTATCCATCCCTCCCCTTGAGGTCGTTTCTGTTATTTTCACTGTGGCAAGAGCAACCAGCCCAGCAGACAGCCAGGCAGAGCAGTAACACGGCACGCTAGACTGCAGAGAATTGATCACAGACCACCAGCCAAAAAGACTCTCTCTGCTGCTCACAGACCACCAGCCAAAAAGACTCTCTCTCTGCTCCTCACAGACCACCAGCCAAAAGATTCTCTCTCTGCTCCTCACAGACCACCAGCCAAAAAGACTCTCTCTCTGCTCCTCACAGACAGCAGGGTGACAGGGGAATGCAAGTGTGTGTGTGTGTGTGTGTGTGTGTGTGTGTGTGTGTGTGTGTGTGTGTGTGTGTGTGTGATGGAGGACAGGCAATCTTGTGTATGATAATTTAATGGCAACCATATGGGCAGTCGTGAACGGGTCACCGGGATCCATTATGGCCAAAACGATAAACAGGGGGGGGGGGGGGACCTGTACGAAACATGCCAAATTGATGTCTCATTTTATCTTTCTGTACTCCTCTCTCTCTCACACGCACATGCACGCACACACACACACACACACACACACACACACACACAACACTTTACATAAATGATGTTGCTGGTGGTGCGGTCAACCACAGCACAGAACAATTTACAAAGTGCACTAGCGCGCGTGAGTGTGTGTGTGTTGTTGTCGCGTGCAGAAAAGGCGACAAAACAGAAAATTAGCAGCCTCTAAATAAAACATGTTCTCATCTCCGAAAGCAACAGTGAAAGAGAGGGGTCGGAGAGATGAATGGGTTCGTGTGAGGGGAAAGAGAGAAGAGGGGGTTGGGGGGGGGTCGTGGGGGGGGTCGTAAAGAAGGTATGGCAGTACAGGAACAGAGAATGTGAGCGAGAGAGAGAGAGAGAGATAGTGAAAGAGGAGAAGAAGGGAGAGAGACAGAGAGAGGAGAGGAGAGAAAGAGACAGAGAGGAGAGGAGAGGAGAGAAAGAAAGAAACAGAGAGAGGAGAGAAAGAGACAGAGAGGAGAGGAGAGAAAGAAACAGAGAGAGGAGAGGAGAGAAAGAGACAGAGAGAGGAGAGGATAGAAAGAGAGGTGAGGAGAGAAAGAGACAGAGAGGAGAGGAGAGAAAGAGTCAGAGAGGTGAGGAGAGAAAGAGACAGAGAGAGGAGAGGAGAGAAAGAGACAGAGAGAGGAGAGGAGAGAAAGAGACAGAGAGAGGAGAGGAGAGAAAGAGACAGAGAGAGGTGAGGAGAGAAAGAGACAGAGAGAGGTGAGGAGAGAAAGAGACAGAGAGGAGAGAAAAACAGAGAGAGGAGAGGAGAGAAAGAGACAGAGAGGTGAGGAGAGAAAGAGACAGAGAGAGGAGAGAAAGAGACAGAGAGTGTGGGAAGTGGACTGACGGGATGGAAAGAGGAGCTTACCTTGGCTGTGCAGAGGAATGGGAAGGTGAATGTGAAGTCGTGCACTGAGAGACGCTTCTCGCTTGTTCTGCTTCTCTCTCTCTCCCTCTCTCTCTCTCTCTCTCTCTCTCTCTCTCTCTCTCTCTCTCACTCTCTCGTTCACCCTCACTCTCTCTCCTCAAACGCAGCTGGCTGGCTGCGTAGATGACGATGATGAGGTGTGTGTGCATGTGTGTATCAGAGAGAGAGTGTGTGTGTGTGTGTGTGTGGGGCGTGTGTGATAAACCTCGTGCTTCTGAAAACCCCTGCCTGTGCTACATCTGTGGGTGTGCTCTCTCCCTCTCTCTCTCTCTCTCTGTGTAATAGAGTTCCCTCACTCTATACTTCTCTCACTCTAGTGTTGCTTCTCTCGTTTACTGTCCTCTCTTCTGTCGCCAACCTCTTTTCTCTCTTGAAATGTCTCCTCTCTGTGTGATCTATCTATCTATCAATCTATCTATCTTCCTTCCTTTCTACTGGCCCGGGTTGCTGCCTCTGCATAACTGGGACCATGATTGGCACACACACACACACATAGAGTCATCTCAGCAATTTCCTCACAGTTTTTTCCCTTTCTCTTCATTTACCGGCTTACTTTTCTCTCATTCATTCTTCATGCTTGTTTTCATGCTGTCTCTCTGGCTCTCCTCTCCGGACTCTTTTACTCATACTTCCTTTTTCTTTCTGTCTCATCCTGAATTTCTTCCTCTCTCCTCTTCCCGTCTCTCACTCTGTCTGTCTGTCTGTCTGTCTGTACCTCTCTCTCTCTCTCTCTCTCTCTCTCGCTTTGTTTATTTTCTTCATGGCTCTCCCTCTTCTCTTATTTCCTCTCATATCCCCTCCCTTCTCTCTCTCCCTCTCCCTCTCCCTCTCCCTCTCCCTCTCCCTCTCCCTCTCTCTCTCTCTCTCTCTCTCTCTCTCTCTCTCTCTCTCTCTCTCTCTCTCTCTCTCTCTCTCTCTCTCTCTCTCTCTCTCTCTCTCTCTCTCTCTCTCTCTCTCTCTCTCTCTCTCTCTCTCTCTCTCTCTCTCTCTCTCTCTCTCTCTCTCTCTCTCTCTCTCTCTCTCTCTCTCTCTCTCTCTCTCTCTCTCTCTCTCTCTCTCTCTCTCTCTCGTCATCATCCAGCTTGTCCGTAGCTCAAAGAAAGGCGCCTTGGATTATTGTGCTGAAGGGATGGGCCAAAGGAAAGCTTGATAAATAATATAACTGAGGCAGGGTGCTCCCGCCTTGGGCAGCAGGTCGACAGAAAGAGAGAGATGGACGAAGGGAGAGCTAGAAAAAACAGGAGGGAGAAAGGGAGAGGGGGGGGGGGGCGAGGGACTGGCGAGAGAGTGGGGAAAGGAGAGAGTGTGCCAGAGCAAATGAGGAAAAGATAGACAGTGAGAGTGAGAGTTGGGGGAACTGTATAGAGCCCAGCAGCAGAGATGGGACTGTCCAGGAAAAGAGACGTATACAGAGAGACAGAGGGACAGAGAACACGAGAGGTGGGGAACAAGATGGAGCCACAGAGCAAAAGACTAATTGAGTGAGAGGGGGTAATAATGAACGTCAGGCCCCTTGGGACCAGGGGGCATTTAGACAAACCTCCTAACTCCATATTGCAACTTTTTTTCTTTTTTGGTAAATTCAATGCCCTACTCGGTCGGTCTTACTACAGTGTCACACAAAAAGGAACAAAAATAGCAAAAAAAGGTTGCGTGTTGTGAGCTGCTTGTACTGTAGATCTGCTATTTTGTGAAAGTGAAACTAGTTATTGAGTATTTGAGGGTTTTAAAACTTTATAAAAGCCCTTGTTAATTAAAGTATTAACAAGGGCTTGTGACTAAAATAATAACTCCTCTGGGTCCATTGGAACACAGTTTCTTTCTTTTTTTGGGGCCATTTCCTGAAAAGTAACGATTTGGACATGTTTGTTTCCAATGACGATTTGGAAAATGCCGATGCCAGCTGATGTGTCATCATATCAAAGGACAGGCATGAGTCCCAGGAACACGGTTAAGTACAGACCCACACGGGTCCATTTCTGCACAGCACACCAGTGGTTCTCAAACTTTTTTTATTTCAAGTATCCCCATAACTCTCCCTCAGAGTCCATTTGGAACCCCTCAAGCGACACTGTGGGTCCCTGGACCCCACTCTGCAGCCACTTAACCTGCACAAATAGTACAGGAAAGAACCATGCTATTCTCAATGCAGCAGCAAATGGTGGAACTGCGCTGCCAAACACAGTGTCAGTGCTCCGGTGTTATTTGCACAGTTTTAAATTAGATAATTATCCAGACATGTTGTGCCAAATCTGCCCCTTTCTATGCAAATGGAAGTCTAATTCACAAACACTGGTATTTAAAGCCACACACAGAGTGAAAGTTACTATAGTAGAGGTGCAACAGCTCACTGGACTACTAAAAATCACACCCATGTGAAGTGAGGGGCGCTCTTATCATCGTACATCATCAGGACGTAAAATACACTATGCCTATAGTTGCCCAGACACTATGACGTAAAATTCTCCATTCATCGTCAATGGAAATGTAATGTTTGTGCAAGATGTACACTAATAGCTGAATGCGCAACATGCGCCCCTCAAAATACTAATAAAGTCTAACTTTGAGGGGAAAGAATGTTTTTTATAATGCTTTAAAAAATAGCAGATCTACAGTACAAGCTCACCATGTGTCACATAGCAACGCACCCGAGCTTGTAGAGTGGCTATTTGTAGTCAGTACGTTTGTGTGACACCGTTATAAAACTGAGTAATGGCCATAACTGGTAAATTATGCTAATTGATTTGAAAAGAAATCATGTGAAATCATTGACATAAAATATGGATAGATACTTTATTGATCCCCGAGGGGAAATTCGGATGATAGCTCATATAGGCATAAGGTTAAAAACATCACAAAGAGAGGGGGCAGGTTAAAAATGAGACAAATATATTAAAACGTATATTATGAATAAAGCATTAAAAATAACTAAAAAGGCGTCACTGGGGATAACAATCCTTTGATATTGCACAGAGCCATAAATAACTAAAAACTAAAAAGCCATGAGTCCAGTTAAAAGGCATATTGGCTGGCCTTGAAGTAGAGTACAAAAGTGTTCTTAAACCATTTATTCTTGCACATCAACGAACGGAACAGAGCCTTGCTACCACTTTTCCGGTCTGCCAAGTTTTTGCGAAGAGGATGACTCACATTGTCCATTATGGCCCGCATCCGTGTGTGCATCTCTCCACAACCCCAGTACTAAGCCAGCCTAGCCTGATTATCAGACGCTGAAGCAGTTCACTCAGTGGAGTGGGCGGGGTCTATGGGCTGGAAGCCAGGCTAAAGACGGCCTTCCTCGCCAGTTTGTTCAGCCGCTTGGCATCCTTGTCCGTCGCGCTGCCTCCCCAGCAGACTGCAGCGTAGAACAGGATGCTTAGCCTGGTTAATAAACCAGACCGAATCAGCCGTTGGCAAAAATAAATTGCCTGCCTGCGGATTTCGGTCTGGAGAGGCTCAATTGTACGCCCATTTCCTACACCAGAGAATGTGGGCGGCCAATCGGGACACGGTATGCAATATGGGCGGGCTTTGGTACAGTGACTTTCAATGCTTGAGACCTTTGACTGACAGTAGCTCTGACCAATTGCGTCAAAGAGAAAATGTTTCCCTGGAAATGAAATCCAAGCTGAGCCTCCCCAGACTAATATCCCGCGGTCCGTGCGATATTAGTCTGGTTTATTAACCAGGCTACAGGATACTTGCCACAGTGCTGACATGTATAGCATTCTGTCAAAGGTCACCTCCTCAGAAACAAGAGCCTGCTCTGTGTCTTTTTATAGACGGCGTCTGTGTTCAGAGCCCAGTCCAGCTTTTCATCCATGTGGACTCCCAGTCCCAGGTACTTGTAGTACTGTACTTGTTCTCATCCATGTGAACTCCCAGTCCCAGGTACTGTACTTGTTCTCATCCATGTGAACTCCCAGTCCCAGGTACTTGTAGTACTGTACTTGTTCTCATCCATGTGGACTCCCAGTCCCAGGTACTGTACTTGTTCTCATCCATGTGAACTCCCAGTCCCAGGTACTGTACTTGTTCTCATCCATGTGGACTCCCAGTCCCAGATACTTGTAGTACTGTACTTGTTCTCATCCATGTGAACTCCCAGTCCCAGGTACTGTACTTGTTCTCATCCATGTGAACTCCCAGTCCCAGGTACTTGTAGTACTGTACTTGTTCTCATCCATGTGAACTCCCAGTCCCAGGTACTGTAATACTGTACTTGTTCGGACAGGCTGAAGAGGAGCAGCTTGTTCCTCAGATAGTACGCCACCATCTCCGTCTTGGAAGTGTTTTGTAGGAGGCAGTTCCTATAGCTGTCACTCCATTCCCTGAAGGCCTGTATTCCTCCTCCTGCCCATCCCTGACTATCATGGCTGTATCATCAGAATATTTCTGATTGAAGCAGGACTCAGAGTTCTACCCATCATGGAGCTTATCTCTGCATGAGCATGGGGGGCTGGATGGTGTTGAATGCACTTCAAAAGTCAAAGTCAAAAAATATTCCTCACATAACCACTCGGCCTGTCCTGTAGCATGTAGAGGACAACATCCTCCACAGACACCAATGTGTGATAAAACAAAGTGATCCGTGATCACAAACACGGACTTGTCAATTATCCCAATTAATCAAAAAAGTAATCGATAGAATAATCAATTGAGTCTATTATTAAAAAATCACACCAGTGTGAATCGAGGGGCGCTTTACCAACCCTTATCATCTTACATCATCGATAAAACAGTAACATTATGAAGTACATTTTTGTGATGTCACTGAGATGTACTTCTTAATGTTACAGATGTTTTTCAGACCTCCAGTTCTATAAGGCAACACAGAATGGGGGGGGACTTTCTTATTATATCCACACAACAACTCTAAGGTATATTAATGACAGTAAAATGTTGAAAATGAGTGGAATCCCGTAGTCACTATTCACTGGGATACCAAAAAAACATTTGAAAAAAAAGGTTCTCACTGTTCTCGGGTTGAATATTGATATGCGATTAAAATGCGATTAATCAAGATTAATTAATTACAAAGCCTCTGATTAATTAGATTAATTATTTTAATCGAGTCCCAGCTCTAATCATAACATACCATCATATATGCTGATTTGCTCAGTGACAGATGGCGTTTTTAATGTTTGTCCAGGACAGCCAAAGTGCCAAACAATAATAGATGCAGCCCTTCTGTACTTCAGAGAGCTGGTGGTTTAGTGAAGCACACTCATAAGGGATGTCACCCCCAGACTGAGCAGGGCTGCACTGATTGTATAGCCAGGCCAATGCATCATCATGCCAGGCATGCTCCTGAGCCTATATTTCCAACGTCTAGTACTGGGGTGTCAAACTCATTTTAGGTTGCGGCCAGACTGTAAAAAAGTGAGAATTTGTGCGAACGTGACTACTTTTGTCTCTGCGTGGGTGCGTGCTCCCAATGCTGAAAGGAACAATGCCATAGTATTCAGTCACTAACAGTAACACACAATTGGTAAAATGTTTAGTAATATAGTTAAGTGTACAGTACAGTGTTTACAGTAAAATCATCAGTGTTCATTTAAGGGTGCTGTATGTGATATGTTCTGTTTATAATTATATTATTATATATTATAATCCATCACTCCTGAATGGAGTGCCTGGTGCTGAGAGTCTGGTGCAACGCACAGGTCCTGGGCCTGGTGAGAGCAGGAGTGGACCTGGTGAGACGTAGGAGGGGCCCGGACAGGAGTCAACCCACACAGCATAGTCCTTCCACGCGACAGAATTTGGTTCTCCCAGTCCCAGGAGAGTAGTTCCGGAGCAACGGATTGTGTGGCCTTGCTCATTCCCTGATGGACTGATCGAGGGTAGCTACTGGGACGGAAGTCGGGATTTGATCAACCCCGGCTGGGTCGCCTGAGTGAGGGGTATGATGTTGGTAGACCGGAAACCCCGTTGACCAATGTTCCCCCTAACGTGCGCGCACATGGCCAAATGCTCTCGCGCACAACTGAAATCTGTCGCGCACAGACACCGACGCTGGTGTAAAAAAACACTTTAAAAGAAAAAGGTGTTCCCCCCGAGTATCTATTCTATATTGGAGAAGTTGTACCCAACACATGGCAAGAAACCCAAAGCCACAACAGCTACGTCGCTATTGCAACACCCACAACACCATCTTACACACTACACCCACACACACTCACACGGCAGTGACGTCACACACTTACCTTCGCAGTGTTGCAACGATATCTCCTCCTATCGCGCCGAACGCCAAAACTCGACACCACCCGCCAAACACTGGCACTGGCACTGCCACTAAAAATGCCTCCCGTCCACACTCACGCCGCCAATGCATTTGTTTACTACAAACATTATCGCCCGAAGCACCCACACCCCCAAAGCACCCACACCCCCGGAACACTGCTGCCCTTTCACCACGCTAAATTCGCCAGGTCTATGCAAGTGAGCACAAATTACATGTGAGAAAATTAATTCACAAGCCCACAAATGCCATTCAAATGCCATTCAACACACACTACGACTCGCTTACAATTCGCCAACCTGGCAACTACTACCCCGTCTTTTAAGCCACTCCCCTGTGCTGCTCTGATAGTCTCCCTGACAGTCCTGTCCGCAGGAGAATAAAACAAGGAAGGAGAGGAATCTTCGCCTCACGATTTAGCTTATTCCTTCTAAATCACTGTATATAAAATATCGCTTACTCAGCGAATCTCTTAGTTACGTCAACATTGTTCTTCCACAGAACTTGGTTTGTTCCAAACAATTACAATTACACCGTTCAAATTTGCCATTTCGCCTGCCGAGTACTTTTCATTGCGCACACACACACGCACACGTACACGCACACAAACACACACACACACACACACACACACACACACACACACAGGAATAGCCGTGCAGCCTATACACGGCGCCAGCGAGACAGGACGTTATAATCTTGAGTTTCATTAAATAACTGTCTTTCTCCGCATGCGCACGTGCGCAGTTGCGCACACAACATTATTCAACTGAAATGCGTAACGCCAATATTGGGCTAATATAGGTAATATGCTACCAATATGTGGGTAGCCTACAGCCAGGGATTTACCCACAGAATGAATATATATATATATATATATATATATAATCATCTATACCAGGGCTGCCCACACTTTTTTTTACTTCAGAGCTACTTTCAAAACGACCAGCAAAATAAAACTATCATCCCATTGGTTTTTATTTTTGGTATTTGACTTTGCTACTGATGATTGTACGCAACAACAAGTATTGCATTGTGTGTTTGAGCTGACAGGCCCTTTTTGATGTCAATCAATCAAGTCATCTCAGGTCATCTCAAGCGGCAGATGCAAAAATCGTTTTTTATATTAAAATTATATATATTTTTAGGGCCATGTCATGTGGTCTACCTGCAAAGCCTGTGTGATCTATACTGGTAGATCCTGATCTACCTTTTGGGCACCGCTTAACGTCAGATCAGCCGTTTTGTCGGTCAGCGCCAGAAATGCTCCCCGACAGCATAATCGGAGCAAATACCGGGCAGTGTGTATGAGCCATAAAGTGTTGACTACACTACACTAATAAGGACACATAATAATAACTAATAACCCATCCGTTACTACATGTGGAGTCAACTCCCGCAATTTCCTTCTTCCCATAGTGGTAACTCTGGGATGAGCGGCCGCAAAATTCTAGTCATCTACATTACAGTATCCCGAGTCGACATTTGCCCACACTTTATTTCTATAATCTATTTACTTCACAGTTTATTTAGATTACACACACACTGAGGCGAGGCGACAGACAGGTCTCCTCCCCTCCTTTTTTGACTCTTTGCTCTCCTCTCCTCTCCTCCTGTGTATACTGCGCCCAGTGCGCCGTCTGCGCGGCGAGTGAGGACCTTAGGTGGAGACGTAAGGAGCAGGCAGCACTGCAGTGCAGTCAGTGTGAAACCCCAAGAACCAGATAAGATCGGACCTTGGACCCGTGCGTTGATGGGACATTCAGATTTAAAAGGCGAACGGATGGAAGTGCGGCTTTGCGCAAGGAGAGGGGGAATTACGTTAGCTTCGCATTAGCTGGTTAGCTAACGTTGTTGTTATATCACTACAGCACAACAAGCCTCCGCAGTCCAGTGTACTTGTGAATGAAACAGTGGAAGCTACATATAATAATAGCTCATAGCTGGCGTAGTAGGGGCCATAAGGGGCTGCTGACGTTCGACAATCTGAGAAACTATAGGAGTTGACACACCAACAAACTCGGTCTTAGTGTGTGTGTGTGTGTGTGTGTGTGTGTGTGTGTGTGTGTGTGTGTGTGTGTGTGTGTGTGTGTGTGTCGTCCCAATAAAGTTTGTACGGTTTCTCATGCCCCCCATGTAATGCACAATTGAGTAGGCTATTCATATACCAGTCGTTCTCAACCTGTGGGTCTACACATGATTTGGTGGAGGACCCCAGATGACAGTGAAGTGACAATTTAAGGACTTTTAAGACTTACCTCAAAGGCTCTAAAAGAAAAAATACCATTACTGCATCAAAAGTAATCAGCAAACCATGCTATAAAAACTGGTCAAACTGGTGAAAATAGCCGATCTACAAGTTCACAACGAGCTTGTAGATTGGCTATTTTCACAATATTTATCTGTGGAACCATTCTGTTGCTTGTCTGGGTGGGGGATCCCCAGTTCAAATATAATTACTTTGGGGTCACAGCCTGAAAAGGTTGAGAACCACTGATAACTGAATATTTCTAAAATTGCTAGCCTACCACCTTGATATAAAATAAAAATGTTGTAACTTGCGTAACCTTATGTAACTATTCATTGATTCACTCGTATACCAAAATCCATTTGGAAAAAAAGAGAAAAAATCACACCTGTGTGAAGCGAGGGGCGCTCACTTCGCATTATCTAACGTTTGGATAGTTGGTGTCAAGGTGACGTATGTTTGCTCAGTAGTTGCTGATGTCTGCTCAGGAGGTTTGAGTGTTTGCTCAGACCGAATTTTTTTTTGAGGGAACATTGCCGTTGACCTCAGGAAACATTACTGAGGATACGTCCCATGCGATGTATGTTTATATTAGTGGTGGGCATAGATTAATTTTTTTAATCTAGATTAATCTCACTGCAATTCTGGAGTTAATCTAGATTAATCTAGATTAAAATGGCTCATTTGAACTCTGCCGAAGGCATTGAAAATATGTGTGCACTACCTAAATAATGACCAGAAGTAAATCCTTGAACGGGCCACGTGGCCCATTAGACCAGGAGCCCTATCATAATTGGTAATGAAAATATAATAATGTTCAATACGATGTACGTGTGTTATACATTGTTTATTCAGTTAAACACGAATAACCATAAACACGTTACCATACAGGCAATTTGGAACAGTGGGTGCAAGAACAACCCCCTTTTCTGGGATATGACATTAATTAAACTGTAAACCTAGAGGTGATGAAGAACTGTTTACAGTCAGTAGCTTTGTGACATGACTTGAGTCCAACCTCTACCTCTTCCACCAGTCACTCACCTCCAGTGTGGGGCGTCCCAATCCCAACCCTGGGGCTTCCTATTCCCTCTCCTACTGTACCTCATCAGTACTGGGGTTTCCTATTCCCTCTCCTACTGTACCTCCATCGGTACTGGGGTTTCCTATTCCCTCTCCTACTGTACCTCATCAGTACTGGGGCTTCCTATTCCCTCTCCTACTGTACCTCATCAGTACTGGGGCTTCCTATTCCCTCTCCTACTGTACATGATTTGAGTCCAACCTCTACGACGCAACGCAGGGCAAGTGCTCAAATGGTAATATTCTCCCTGCTGCTATCATGTTGGGAGCGCTGTCGGTTCCAATGGTGGTGATTTTTTCAGCTATGCCCCACTGATTAGCGACGTCGAGAAACTGTCTGGCACAAGCTTCTGCAAAGTGGCGCTCCTCCGTTTTAATCACACCTGACGTTATAGGAGAGACAAAGTAGATCAGAATAAGTTTGCTATTAATAGGAGACTTACAATTAGCAGGCTGGCGTTGTTGGGGCTAGCTAGCAAACGTATAATGTTGGCTGGTGGTAAAATAAATCAATCGATCCCTGATAACGTTAGCTAAAGCTGTGTAAATGTTAGGCTGAATTAGCAATATTACATGCCGCGGTGGGGTTGGTTTCAGGTTGGATATTCAGCCAGGATGGCTGGGTATCCAGCCCGAGACCAACTTCACCGTGGTAAATTAATTTAAATTACATAACGTACCTAAGGCGAACGAGTGAAGTTCCAAGGTAGTTGTCGTTTTTGACAGATGTCCAATGGTCCCCAGTCAGTGCTACACACGCCGCCCCGGCCAACTTTTCATCTTTCGCAGCTTTCTCTGCGGCGTACTGGTCATGGATTCTCCTTGTGATAGTTCGTCTCGCAGGTAGTTTGTAAGATGGGTCGCCTGTGGCCGCCTGGAGAAGAAGCTCGAGCCCATCATCTTCAACCACACTGATAGGCCGGCAGTTGATGGCAATCCACTGAGCTAGGAGGTTAGTTAGCTTGGCTGATAGAGTTGGGCTGACGGGCTTGCCACGGTTGCACTCAAACATTGTAGTTTGACGAACACTTTTCCCCGGAGCCATATTAGTGCTTGGCCCGCCGGCAGCTTCGCTATCATCAACCAACGCAAAGGGATGCTTGTGCGTTAGGTGATACTTCAGACTTGAAGAACTCCTACAGTAAGCCATTTCTGCTTTGCACAGGGTGCAAACCACCTTGTTCTTGTCGAGGTTTCCATTGGGAAGCTTCTTGTAAAGAAATTTCCCCTGAAGCAAACCTGGGTTCACAGAGTCCTGCATGCTGACGTTTGATGTGGCACGCCGCACTGTTCATTAATTTCACCCGTGTCCGGTTAGGTTAGGATTTGTTACCGCCCCGCTCTCAGAGTAATTTATTTCACCTTGTCCCTGTTAGGTTAGGACTTCTCCCTCCCACAGAGTAATTCCGGCGTCCGCCAGATAAAACTATCAAAGTGAAATTCCTAGTTTGCTTGCTTTATGCAGTCAATGCAGACCCAGCTCTTAGACCCAACTTTGAGAATAGATTAATGGCGATAATTTTTTTGACGCGCGATAATATTCTCGCGTTAACGCAGCACGTTAACGCCGATAACGGCCCAGCATTAGTTTATATACTGTTATAAGTGTTAAATAGCTCGATATGTGCATAGTGTCTTGTGTAAAGCACATTGAACCTCCTCTTTGTTTAATATGCTAGTATACAGTATATCATAAATGTGCCTTGCCTAACAGGGGTCTCACTGTCTCTCGAGCACTTTAGGACTGACTACAAAGATAATCGGCCCGATTTTTGTTTGGAAGATGTTAACAAGTTTCATGATCTATTATGCAAAGGAAGTATTCGTGCATCCACTTCATTCGGATGCATGTGTGTTGAAAGCAAATAAATATATATTTTCATGAGCACTGCTCTTGCTCAGCAGCCTCTGCCTTTATTTAAATTGACAGACATTTCGGTCCCACTGGAGTCTTATGTTGCGTTCACACGGGGCAGATTAAACGATGCAGTCTACCATTCATTGTCAAAGCAGGCCAACGGCATGACGTTGCAAAGGCGCAACGATGCATGTAGATGCTCCAAATCAACTCACAACAACGCGTCTATATATATATATATATATATATATATATATATATATATATATATATATATATATATATATATATATATATTTTTTTTTTTTTACATAGGTGGTACAGAGAAATGAGGGTTAGTTATTATTGTTAACATATCACCATGAATCTTATTTTAAACACAGACAGGACTGAACGTGGCCAAGAACAACAGCAGCAACCACAACTACGAAAACAAAAACAAATGCAAATAAAGTAGATAACGAACGACTACGATACAATGGGGTGGATAGATGAGGTGATGAGGTAAATTGAAATTAAAGCAGAAGCTGCTGAGCAAGAGCAGTGTGCAGGATTTTTTTTATTCATGAAAAATTTGTTTTTCATGTTTGCTTCAACCGTTTCATGATGCCAGCAATCAGCATATAACCACTTGACTTCCATCACTTTCAACAAGTTTCCATGTAATTGACACGGTGTCACTGTGCTAAGTGTGCTTGTACAGAAGGTAATTATATCCACGCCGTCGATGGAATGTCGGAGGCTTTTACAGATATGATTGCAACTCGCTCATTATTGAATTGTGAATGCTGTCATTTTGTGACATGTTGTACAACTTTTGGTACAGATTGGTAAGATTGGCTTTCCATTTCCTTCATTGTAGCTGCTGCTAAGGGTAGCTAGCCTATGGCACACGTGTGAGCATCGGGCACAGTTAATATGGTTATAATCAGAAATCAGATGGTCTATATTAAAAACAAAACACTTAGTAGACATTAGTAGAAGTAGAAGTCAAGCACGTCTGTTGAATGTAACTAGAAAAAAGCCCCATCCTACCTGAAATGGAGGGATCTCCCCCTCCCCCCATGCCCTCCCAACCATGCTTAAGGGTAATGGGAGCCGACACTCTAATTGGTTTAATTAATGTATTGCCCCAAAAACACCCATGACTAATTCAAGGCTTAAATACAACCCCTTAGCACCGTGCACTGGTCATTACAACCGGATAATGCGTCTAACCAGCAAATTTGCCGCGGACCCGCATTTTAGACCGTGTGCCACAGATAATATAAATAAGCAGGGACGTTGCTGACGATGTGGTTGCCCTACTCACATATTATTGCTGCCCCCCCCCCCCCCCCCCCCTCCCGACGACAGCACTGCGTTATCTCATGCACATCGACATTTTTTGCCGTTTGTGAGGACGCACACATGGGAGTGCATTATTAAGCAGCGGAGCTGCAGATTAAATGTTGTTGCCACCCTCGGCGTTGTTGGCCTACTCGCAGTGCGTATTGCGCATATACTGTACGTAGCGTCTGCACTGTAAATAGGGCCCTGAATCTATAATGCAGTTTCATGAATGCAGTTGAATGTGTGGCCATTGCTGCTCCATTCATTAACACTCCACTTAATCGTTATGAGATTTGGCCTATTAAAAAGGCCAAAACTCAGTCTCATACAGTATAGCAGTTAATCACTGTATCCAACGTTGAATTGAAACTCAGATGATAGTTTCATCTAGCCTCACTTAGCCAAACTATATCACGGCGGAATCCGCAGGGGTCTTCTCTCTTATTTTTTTTTGCACTGACAGATTCGTGTCTGATCCCCACCCCCAGGCTAAGTTTCATCCAAATTAAATTAGTTCTTAGTTATTTCCTCAGTCAAAGTGGCTGCGGGCTAGATTTGAATTTGCTGGAGAAACAATATACAATTTTGCTCAGCTTCGCAACATACCTAGATTCACCAGTTAGTGAGATCATGTAATTATAAGTAATAACTACAAGGATGTTCAGGTGCTCAGCAGAACTGTTACTTTGTTTTTACAGTGCTTGGCTCGGGCCAGTACACAATGCTGTTAATGACATAATGAGTAGCCCAAATACCAGATGTAGCCTAATTGAAAGAAATGTTTGATCACACCCCCTCTGCTCAACCAGCACACTTAGTGTGGTAGGGTAGGCCGGACAAAATATTATTTTCTGACAAACAGCAGATGGTCGAGTCCATTGGCTCTAATAAAATGAATCGTTTTGTTTACTACACTGGCATTGTCCACTTTCAGGCTTTTGCTAGGCAGACACAATAATGCCTCAGCACCAGCTCCACAAACTCCTCGGTGACAGTTGAAGATAAGCCCACAAATAAATGGTGCGGTAAATAATACACTATAGTTTGTCACAAATTAGCAGCTGAGTGCAATTTTGCCCTCAAGGGCATGGGCAGATTTATCTCTGCTATTAAACATTGTGGACGTGTTTGTGCCAGCATACATGATTAGAGCAATATCCTTTGTGAAGTGGACCTTAACACAGAGAAGACAGTAGGTGCAGGTGCTACGCCATTCATGGTGCCATCAGCAGCCACCTTCATTCATTCATTCATCCATTCATGGTGCCATCAGCAGCCACGTTCATTCTTTGAGACGTCACCTCTCAGAGTTCAATGAACACTTTGGCTTGTAGCCTGGACAGATGACAGCTAGGATAAAACAGAATGAAACAAAGACAGAAACAAACAAACAAAAGGCAGTCAAGATTAAAGGGAATGTTTGCGTGTATTTAGCATACAAACATGCAAGCATATGGGAGTGAGAGAGAGAGAGAGAAAGAGAGTTTGCATGCGCAATGGAGTTTGTGTTTATTATTATATTATTAATTTATTATATGTGGTGTGTGTGTGTGTGTGTGTGTGTGTGTGTGTGTGTGTGTGTGTCTTAGGGCGAGCACGATGGAGAGGAATGCAGGACTTTTGCATATTACAGCCCCAAAGTCATCAAACCTTCACACCTGCCTCACTCCCCATCCATCAAACCACACATACAGTACACACGCACAACACCCCCCCCCCCCCCCACACACACACACACACACACACACAAACACACCTCAAGGATGCAGGGTGATTTATCTCTATCTAAAGGTAGTTATTTATACAGGCCTTCAAACTGTACAGTGTGTGCGGCCTAGCCAGATATGTGTGTGTGTGTGTGTGTGTGTGTGTGTGTGTGTGTGTGTGTGTGTGTGTGTGTGTGTGTGTGTGTGTGTGTGTGTGTGTGTAGAGTATGTATATGTGCATGCATTGCTGTGCCTAAGTTTGTGTGTTTTAGAGATGTGGTGTGCTTGCATGTGTATGTGCATGCGTGTGTGTGTGTGTGTGCGCATGTGCGTGCATGCGTGTGCTGTGCCTAACTTTGTGTGTGTGTACGTGTGCGTGGCGTGCACGCATGTGTGTACAGTATGTAGGTGTGCGGGCTGCGTCTAAGTTTCAGTCATAACAATCTCAAACTTGCAGAGCCAGTATAAAGCATTACATTTGACTAATGTAACTGCAGTCTTTTGCATTTTACATAACATCCTTGCCTGGATAGCCCGTGAGAAACAAAACAAAGTGGTCCAATTCCACAATATGCTAATCTGTGCAGTTTTGATAACATTATGAGCATTTCAGGTACTTATGTTTCACTTTGTGTTCTGTTTCTTTCTTTCCTTTATTCTCGTCGAGGCTACAAACTTGCCTGTGGTGATAAACATACCTGGCACGGGTTAACACGGTACTGTAAGTGAATTTTGTGTGTGCCTGTGTTAAGTTGGTGAGCTTTACTACTTTGCTTTTGTTTTGGTTATTCAATTTAGTGCTGCACAATGTACAATATCATTTCAGCATCAACATTAATCCAATGTGTACAATAGTGGCGTTGCAAAGTTTGCTGCAAGCTAATGAATCCAGTCACTTAAATTTTAACACTTACAATTATTGAAAGGCAAAATGTGTATACTTTTCTTAGAATGACTGTCATTGTGTTTTTCTTTCTATGAAAGCATGGAATCATAGCAAAATAATGATGTATTGGTTAATTAGAGTGCATAATACAGTTCTACAGCTTATAGAACTGAAGTCAAGTTAAAACTCTTAAAGAGTATCTCTCTTATTCAGAGAGAGTACTACAGACACCTATGCATAGCAGGGGTTGCATTTCCTTTGTTTTCATCATAGGTGTCTTTCACGCCTCTGAGTGTGACTAGTCTTTGTTTGATGATCTTTAAGATTTACATTAGACAATTTCTCTCCGATTCTGATATTTTGAAAATCATGTGATCGGAGCCGATTTCCGATCACCCGATCGGACCGGGACAACCCTATGTATTACATTGATGCAGAGCCGTAGGTGATATTTGGAGTTTGTATGATGAGCCCCGCTCATCATACAAATACAGATGTAAGTGACTATAGCGATGGTGAATGTTAACCATGATGTCACGTTTGTCAACAAACGGTGGTTCTTCTGTTACATGGGTGACTGGTCTATCGGGCAGTCCGTCATATAGTGTGCATGGTATGCACACTTACAACGTATTCAGTAAGTGTGAGTCTATGTGTAAAAGCTGAATACAAAATGAGAACGCAACAGGACTTTGCCGTTTTATCTGGAGACCGTCGCCGTCTAAAAGTGGCCTAAAATCACCCTAATCATTTCTAGAGTGAAAAATCTCAGCTTTTTATATAATGGAGTTGGTACCGTACCATTGAATTTCAGGAGGGAAGGCTGTGACTGACAGGTAAGGTAAGGTAAGGTAAGGTAAGGTAAGGTACATTTTATTTATAAAGCGCCTTTCAAAACAAATGTCACAAGGTGCTGTACAATAACTAATAACTGTACAATAACTAAATAAAATTAAATAAAACAAGAGCATCACATACGGTAGATCAACAATAAAACGACAAGGAATACAATACATTAGAGTAGTGATAAAATATATAAACGTGCAGTACAGTACATCGATATAGACAGTATTACAAACCAAAGTGCTTAAGAAACAAATGGGTTTTTAGCAGCTTTTTTTTAACGTATCGACAGATTCTTAGGGAAAGGGGTAATTCATTCCATAAGGTAGGCCGGGCTACAACCGCAAAAGCTCTATCGCCTTTAGTTCTTAATCTCGTTTTAGGAACTTTAAGAAGGTCTTTACTTGAAGACCCAAGTGTTCTCACATTTGCTTTGGGGATAATAATTCAGTTATGTACATACGTAGGAGACAGCCCATGGAGAGCTTTAAAAGTGACTAATACAAATTTTAAAACAATTCTGCAGTCAATTGGAAACCAATATGAAGCAGCAAGCACAGGGGTGATATAAGACCTTCTAAAAGTGTTCGTTAAAAGTCTGGCAGCTGCATTCTGCACCAACTGGAGGCGGTGTATTGAGGAGCGACTAAGGGTAGTGAATAATTAATTATGAATAAAAGCATGAATAAGTTGTTCCAGATCTCGAGGGGTTAAAAGCGACTTCATTTTCTTAGCTGAAAGAAACATGTTTTAATATGTGGCTCGAAATTAATTTGCTGGTCAAATAACAATCCTAAGTTCTTTGAAACTTTTGTGAATAGGTGTGCTGATGAAGGAATCAGGGACTGCTTTATGTCATTGCATATAATATCAGGGCTGTCACGGGGCAACCCGTGCCCTATAGACACTAGAAGACTCCACAATGTGAAACTGAACATTACAAACGCACACTGCACAGCTGCTCCCATTAATTGGCGGTCATCAAGCTCCTTGGAGGTGTGGCTATGTGTAGCGTCATATACTGTACTACTTATCTGTGTTGCCTAATGCTATCATAATTGTTTTGTGTTTGATGTGATGCCTTGGAAAACATTCAGACTCTAAATGTGAAATTGTATAGTTGGTCTAACTCATGGGTCATGGTTTACCTGGGTTGAGTAGATTGGTCCAATTACTAATCATTGTGGGTGGGGTCTCACCTGGTATATAAGGGAGGCTTGTGGAAATGTTTGGGGGGGGAATCAGTTTAGCTTGAGACTAACAAAGGAGACAACATAGCCTGTTTTCAGTTTCTTAAGTTCTTGGTTTGTTGTTTTTCCTTAGTTGAGTTGTCAAGTGTTTTCTTACTTTCTGTTATTTGAAAGTGTATTGGAAGTCTTTAGTCGGAAGTATTGTTTTTGCCTGCACAGTCAAATCCAGCATGGGTCGGTCACTCTGTGTTTTGAGGTAAATAAAATAACAAAAAAGATCTACATTCTTGGACTGTCGATTCTTGGAGCCTTGGACGTTCAGGCAACTTTACAAGGGCCTATAATAAGGACTTTTGGCCGGGTTTAATTGACAGCACCACAACCATTAACACACACCTTTCTACAATCAAGCCAAATTACAACAAAGCCGCCACTACCTACTGGCAAAATGTGGAATTGCAGCACTTTCATGGAGGTGTACGGACACGTGCGTAAGCCCAGACCTCAACTTTGAGGTCAGGGGCTAGGCTAAACTTCCACTCGTTCGAGCCATTGAGTTATAATTATACTTCCGGCAGTCTTCCAGGTGCTTCAAAACACCACTGAGCAACTCTCTATCCTTTTATTACTCTATGATTACAACTCTGCCCCTCATGAGGGGGGTGCATACATTTAGACATAATACTAACAGTCCGACAGGCCTTAAGGTCATTACACACTGGCGAATTGGCGACGCGATATATTCGTGCGAATAATTCGCATTTAAAAAAAAACAATTGAAGTCCATGCAAGCTTCCACATCAGTGGCGAATGTGCGAATGTGCGAAAATGCGACCGTTTTCGCTTTTATTTGTTCGCTCTGGTGTCGTATTTTGCAGAGATTCGCAGGCGAACTGCAACATGCAATATTTCGCATTTTCAGATCGCTTATTCGCATCGCGTCGCTAATTCGCCAGTGTGTAATGACCTTTAGTCTGACAACACCGTCTCTCCCGACATGCACGGCGGGTTACAACTAACCCGTGGCCGGCTAAAACTCACCCGTGGCTCCCGAAATACGCGGCCGGCTAAAACTAACCCGTGGCATGTTAAAACTAACATGTGGCTTACTGTGAGGTTGGGTTGGTTTTGGGTAGGGTGTCGGACACATGACTGTAGGACTGTTAGTACGTCGGACCAAACACATGCACCCCAGTGAGGCATACTGTATGTAGCCTATGTTACAGTACAACTTGCTCATGCTCACAAGCAGCTCAATCCTATGAATCCGAAATTATGATGACAATCCACCGCAATTATGAAAGACCTAGAGACACAATTGCGCCTTTCCATATTTTTCAACATCTAGACACTATAATAATGTCTTAGACCAGGTCAGTTTTGGCTTCATTCCTCATTTCACACAATTTAATTTATGTTCTCCTCCTGTATCCTCTTGGTTTCCATGTAAAGCACCTGAATAGAGATGAGATGAGTTTTCCTTCAGAATGTCTTTGCTGTTGCTAATTAAATAAAAAATAATGTAATATCCTCATGGTTGTTGCCCAACATAGCATGTTTAGAATGCTGTATATGGATATTTTCTGGTTTCTGGCAGATCATATCACTGGAGCAAAATGGCATCATGTTTCATGCTTTTATAGTTTATGTTAATTATGTGAATTACAGCCTTATCTCTTATGCATTCATCAAATGAAATGCTATTTGAAAGAATAATATGGCTAGTCAGGTTTTAAAGGACATCATGATAAGACAACATGGGGAATTCTATCAAAGCTTGGCCTTTTGGGAAATCAGTCTTTCTTTGATGTTAATTCAAATACTTTATATGGATCTAAAGTCTGCGGCGGCCCAGAGAGCCACACCTGCTGCAAACTGACACAACACGCAAATTGAGAAAACATGCATGGCCCAATCTGACAAAACATGGCCTTTCAAAAACACGCTACTGCAACACACAAACCACAAGCAGATTCAGACAGGAAACATGTGCACGAATCCAACAACACATACTAGTGTATACAGCATGTCAGAAATGCAGTACACAAGAGAATTGAGAAATCCTCCTCCCTATAACACAATTGTAATATATGCCTAACATAAACTCAAGAACGATGCATGCAAGATCCATTTTTCCCGTTGTCAAAGAACCCTTTGTAACCGTCTGTCTGTGTCCCTTCTACACTCATTATGTGACTCATAGGCACTTTATTGTAATCACGCTGTATAGAGTACAGTATGTTAACACAACTTAACTAATTGTGTTAACAACAACATTTGCTGCCTGGTTGGGTAGGGCCACTACTGGTTTAGCAGAGGTAAAATGTCAAATGGAAACAACATCCCAATTTAATTTATTTGGAATTTTATTATGGAATGAAGCTTTTAAAAAGCCATCTTTTATTCTCCTAACCAATGCATGAGGATGACACTATTTTACTTGACTTCTAAAAACTATATATTTTTAAGTAAAAAAGTACAAGGTTTTCAGCCTACGGCAGCTACATTTATGGTGCACTCTGTGTAATGAGGGGTTTCACATGACCGTATTCATCAATGGCGTTGTGGTGACATTCTGTTGGATGGCTCATCATTAGGGCTCAGAGCAAACCGGCTTAATTAAGCTCCGAGGACACTGTCCATCCCCAAGAGAGAGTGAAGCAAAGTGACTATGCTCCATTACTGTCTATTCATTCAACTTCACTGTCTTCTGGTGTCACAGCAGGCCACCACGTACAGTTTTTGTTTTAATGGTAAAAGACATATATATATGGAGTAAAAATAACTTTAGGACTAAGGCTGATTCTAAAAACGCCTTCTAAATCCTTTTTCAGAGAAACTTCAAATAATTATTCAAAAATTACAAAAGATATAATTATGTTGCTATACTGTAGCAACAAGAACCCCAAAGGGGTTCCAATCTTGAAGGGTAAAAACAACAAAAGGGGTTCCTACTTCCTACCCTAAATTGTCCTGTATTCTGGTGACTTGACATGTCCACATTGTGTGTCTGAAGGTGGGATTATTCCATCACAGACTGTTAGCCGTAAAGCCTATTTACTGTATGACGCTCGCCAAAAAATAGACGATCAAGTTAACAATGCGATATGCTTTGTTCTTAGAAAAGAAAAACTGTTATTTTTATATAAGAGACACCACTGGGCAAGAAAGAAAAAATTACTCTTTGCAGCCAAATCAGCATAAGTGGGTATGTAATTGAAACATGGTATTGCATACTTTATTACCGATTTAAAAGGAAATAAAAAATGCAAACGTGAGAAACTAAAATTGGAATATTATCACAACGGTTATGTGTAGTGACATAACCCACACCCCCCACCCTCCCTTAATATCTTCTTTGTGATCTATCCTACAGCTGTCTGGCTTTGGAGGTCAGTGACTAAATTGTGCTGCAGACATGTACAGATTGAACTCGCATGCACTATGATTAATGCACTGATTCATATCTTATAGGACTAAGGAGTTGTAATGTATGATCAGGAATATAACCCGTGGGTTTATTTCAGTAGATATGGCATTTCCATCCTGACACAAAATGATGCACATTGGATCAAAATAGAACAACATTTTAATCTGAATTATGCATGGGATGGACAGAATATAATTAGACCACAGAATGCTGCTTACAAGACTTTTTTTTAAGTAGGGTGAGTAGACTATTGTTAAATTGGGACACCTGCCATCTTTAAGTAACCCAAATCAAATATGCATTGCTCACAATTATGCATGTGATAAGAATTTAAGAAAACAAGACATTGTCTTAAAACAGTGTATCTATAGGCTAAAGATATAATCTAAAGATAAATGCATTCTTCCCCGAGTTTGCACATCCCTCCTATCCCCATTGTGTTTGTTGTAGCATGATATTGTACCATCGATATTGGACATTTTTATTTCATCTTTCAATTTCAAGTTTGCACATGCAGTGTTTCTCAACCTTTTTCATTTCAAGGACCTCCAGTTCAATACGGATTAGGCCACGTTGATACTTGGTACTACGAAAATAAAATAAAAAACTCAAGGCTCAAAGCAACTAAAACCTGCAGGGAAAACATGCATTTTCAGAAAACCTTCAGGAAAAGATCAGAAAAAGTGTGAATGGCACATCTTGGCCATGTGTTTCCATTTTAATGTAGATCTATACTATACTGTACTCTATGATATGAATTTGTAAATGCAGACCACTATACTTCTCCCTTCTCCTACCATATGAACCCTAGTGTCTCTACAGTATCTATGCTGGGCGGGTCATAACATGGTGAAAATAACAGATCTACAAGATCACAACACACTGCAAGTCGCCTTACGGTAACTTCCAAGATAATGGAATGATAATGGAATGATAATACGCACATGTGTGGCGTATGTTCCGCAATGCAAGTGACCCCCGCTGAGTGCATTTGGGCCTTTAGAGACCAACCAAGCCACTGTCAAGGCAAACATTACATGCACTGTACAGTTGTAATTTGTTGGTCCTTTACTCCTTTCCTCTTGGCTGCTATGCCGAAGGGGATGTACCGCATCCGAAGTGCATGTACACTTGCAAGTGCATACACATACACGCACGCGCGCGTGCGTGTATGTGTATGCGTAATTGTGTATGTGTAATTGTGTCCAATTGAGGGGCTTTCAAAGGGGCCCAAGGATTGATAGTTAGTAACCAAGTGGACTCTTACAGGTCTGTAACTCAGAGAAAACTGGAACCAAATGGACCCCTACGTGCCTCTCAGCGTTATATGAACACTGAGGATTGTATAGTGTAGACTAGAGTAGACTGCCATCCCAGAGATAAAACATATCAATAGGCGATCCATGGTTTATTGCACATCCTTGGCATTAAAAAACACTGAGAATGAGAATCACTGCATTACTTTACATTACATTACGTTCATGTGGCATTATGCTTGTACATTTCATGCCAGAGGGAGTTTGTATGTGAAAGAGAGATAAACACACTGTGCGTGCGTGTGTGAGAGAGAGAGAGAGAGAGAGAGAGAGAGAGAGAGAGAGAGAGAGAGAGAGAGAGAGAGAGAGAGAGAGAGAGAGAGAGAGAGAGAGAGAGAGAGTGTGTGTGTGTGTGTGTGTGTGTGTGTGTGTGTGTGTGTGTGTGTGTGTGTGTGTGTGTGTGTGTGTGTGTGTGTGTGTGTGTGTGTGTCGTGTGTGGTCAAAACAATATGAAGAGGGAAGTGATGGGCACTTCATGCAGGCACTCTGTAAACTAGTAGTATTATGACAAGGTCAACACAGGGAGAACTCTGATAAATAGAGAGTGGGAATGTAAAATAAAGGGGAGAGAAAAAAAAGCAAGGTTAAGAGAGCTTTTTGACTAATACTCTTGGGTGGGTGTTTGAGTGCATACAAGGTGAAAGCAGAAATGAAATTGGTGATATGGCAGGGTTTCTTTGGGGACTTGGTAGTGTTTATGATGAATACCGTACAAACCCTATACTGTACATTTTTATAATCTTTCCAATTGGCAGTACAATTAAACCCATTTATTTGAACTGTCTTGTTGGTTGCGTAACCTCTTCTTAAAATGTGGCCAATAGCCAAGTCATTTCCAACTTTGTCTGTCTGTCTGTCTGCCTACCTGTCTGCCTGTGCCAGATTAAATTAATAATGTGATGAATCAAGTTCCTTGTTCATAGTTTTGTTTATATAATTGTGCTAAGCCTTTTTAAATGTAGCTCATCACTAGTCAACATGTCCAAGCATCCAGTGTGTCAGTCCAGATCACAAGTTATCCGATACCTCAGACTCTGAACTGCGTCATCCCAGAACCTGAAATGCTCAGTTACCTAGTGTCAGTGTCAGTGCCATCCTTCAATGTTCCCCGGCCCCTTGGCTGAGGCTCGGAGATCAAGTGGCCTCCATCTGTTTGTCTACCAGTATATCTGCCTGGTTGTTTGTCTACCTCCCAGTCTTACTAGCCGGTCTGCCTGCCTGCTTGTCTACCTCCCAGTCTGCCTGCCTGCTTGTCTGCCTCCCAGTCTGCCTGTCTGCTTGTCTGCCTCCCAGTCTGCCTGTCTGCTTGTCTGCCTCCCAGTCTGCCTGTCTGCTTGTCTGCCTCCCAGTCTGCCTGCCTGCTTGTCTGCCTCCCAGTCTGCCTGCCTGCTTGTCTGCCTCCCAGTCTGCCTGCCTGCTTGTCTGCCTCCCAGTCTGCCTGCCTGCTTGTCTGCCTCCCAGTCTGCCTGCCTGCTTGTCTGCCTCCCAGTCTGCCTGCCTGCTTGTCTGCCTCCCAGTCTGCCTGCCTGCTACCCACCTCTGAGACACTTGATTCAATTTGATTACGATTCACCTGTTAACGATTCAATGATTCAAAAGCTGTCAGATCTGTTATTTGTCATCCTACTGTATATTAAATGTGGCTAGTAGGAGGACCGGTGGGCTCGCTGGTCGGTGGACCACGGCCACGTCAGTATGACTCAGACCATAAACAAATACATCAAAACATTGGCCTGGGGAGAAAGGAACAGCACTTCCTGAATCCTGGAGGCATCCGTTCTATAGGGCGGCTTCTCTGGTCGGTCTACTGTACTGTATATCAGATTCCTTAAGTGAAGCAGGGCTTAAAGCTACTATATAGCTAGTTTACTATGATTAATGTATAACCTTACAGTTGACCTCACAATAATAATATAACTTACTTTACAATCCTACACTTGAGCAAATCCAAGTGTTATGTCAGTGAAGCCATCCATATGCAATATTGTGATGCCACGTCCATTGCCGTCGTGTTTTTGAAGAATGTGCTAGTTTCTGTGAAAAGTTTAACATTCTTTTCTTCATTGCTCCTTGACAAATCTTTCTGCGAAGTTTCATTCAAATTAGTTTCAGACTACTTTTGGAGATTAAAATGTCAGAACCTTTCATATAGTAAATTGCATATTATCCACCAACATAATTTATATACATGACCTATATTTCATGCCCAGATGTTTAAGTTACTTCAAGAAATACTTTGCTGGTTCTGTGTAGTGGGCAAAGGTAATTTAATGGTTCATTATCTATTGCAATCAATACCACAGTATGTCTGAACACCTGCTTTTGAAAAATAGCAAAAGATAATATTTACCATTTCAATATTTTGACACTTTGCTAAACAGAATGAAATATAGCCCTCTGTGTCTCGAGTGATGATACTGAAAGATGACTCTAGTAAATGTGCTGTAATGAGTGCTTCAAAGGGGCTGTCGACTATTTCATCAGTCCGTAAGTAATCTTTTTACCTTAAAAGCAGCACTAATCACCCTTATCCTGACTTTATATGTCTTCTATTTCCAGCCATACACCATCTAAAATGCCAAATACTGTATGCCAAAGGAACCTTTCTTTGTGGAAGAAAATGCAATTTTCCACTCATTTAAATGTCAGAACTATTACCTACCTAACTATTACAGCCAGCACAGACTATTTTTATCCCCCTTGAACGAGGAGTCCTCAATAAGAATAGCAATCAACCACATGCATGCATGCAAGTACATAAGATGGCAAAAGAAAATGGAAAAGTCACAACACATTCCTCCATACACTGAGGATACCATGTCTGACCAGTATTATTGTCTCGTAAAAGTTAAAGCTTCATAAAGTACAAAAAATGCACTGGGGGCTTACCTTGCAAGGATTTACATTATTTCACTCTTGTGGCAATGCTACAGCATGCATATAGAGCATGCTGGCTCTATGGAAATAAATGTCTGTATAGGTAAAACTGTACTCCACTCCTAAATATATTCGGTAGGTATCGTAAATATATTCTAGACTGTTTTTGGCTTGAAATAACAAGCAAACGGCTGTAAACAAACTGCCTTCTGCTCTGCACCAGGGCTGAAAAATATGCAGTCAGCCAATCATTATTTATTTTTTAATTATTGTAATTATTTAAAACCTTTAGAGTAGCCAATTATTTTATGACTTATTTAGTTGTTTCAGACCTGCAGCACTCACTGGATCGGTTCACAGCCGTGTGTACGGCGGCTGAGATGAGGTTCAGCGTCTCCATCTGAGGCCATGGTTCTCAGCAGGAAACCGGTGGATTGTGCACTCCGGGTAGGGAATGAGGCATTCACCACAGGTGAAGGAGTTTCAGTTGGAGGAAACACATCGACTCACTGGCCTTGGAACGTCTCGGGATCACCCTCTCTGGTGGAGTTGTTGCCCCCCGCGACCCGACTACGGATAAGCGGTTGAAGATGGATACAACAGCAGAGGCAACACAACAGTCACAACAAAGCAATGTGTGCCCCCCCCACCACCAACACTCCCTGCTGACATGTGCCACCCCATGCAGCCCGTAGCTGCGTAGCAGTATGTGCAACCGACCAATATCACCCTCCGCGCCCAGCTTCCCTCGCCAGAAAGGGGACCAAAAAATGTGTTTGCATATTGTAGACAGCTAGACGCCCGACAAAGCCGGGTGCACCACGGTGGAGTCGAACCCACAACCTCTGTCGACAGGGATTTTACCACTACATCACCAGAGTGCCCAGCCAGTCATTATTGGGGGATAAACCCTGACAGGGGCATTAGTCCCCGACACAAAACCTATATATAGGCTACTGTAGGTTTTTGAAAATATTTAAAAATGTATTTTCTGTGTGCAAAACATAATGACGATTATGCAAAATAATTGAACTTTTCCTAAATAATTGTGACTGGTCTCGCCATGGCCTGACCGTGAAAGAGTTGAGCAAGAATTCCATATCTCTATCGGGTTGGCTGCCTCCTCGCCTGTATCAGCTGACCCTGTTCTCTGGTGGTGGCAGAGAAGACAGGAGCAATGTGCTCCGGTTGTTAGATTTTGCCCAAACCTATTTGTGTGTGCACCGTGATCTGTGCACTGTGCAGGCATCCTGCATCACATCAGAGAGGGTATTCTCCACGGTTGATGACACCATTAGCCCAGAGAGATCTACAGTAGGCGTCTCCCAGAGAAAGCAGATGTGCTCATTTTGTCCACAGGTGAACTGTTGATATTTATGTGTCAGTTTTACATTTGGTTCGAAGCTTATTCAAATGTATACTGTATATTATGTCTATTTTTATAAAGATCATTTTTTATTACATCAGCACGATTTATATGCTATAAGTTATATCCTATCCTATAAGATGTCTGTAGATGTCTTTAGTAGCATACGTCTGTATGATGCTAAAGACATCTACAGACGTACGACCCTAAGCTACATCTGGCTATCTCTGGAATGCTAGCGCGATGTATAGGCTACGAGCCATGACATGAAAATCTAAATGGCCACGCCATTGACTGCTTTTCTGTAACTTACCTTGTTCTGATGCTCAGATTCTAAACCCAACATTCTGATTCTAATCAAAACGAGTGTTTTTGGCCATGTCACTAGTCACGGTTGCAAAGTTTATGTTTTAGATTACTTCTTGGATTAGATCCGACAGATTTAACGTCGGTGGCTTTCAGTTTCGGTTCATGGACCTGGGCTAATTTTCGCCTCAAGCAAATAGTTGGCTACAGAAGTGTTAAGAAAAGGAACATTGCAATTTACTTAGGGGTGGGACGATAACTCACGATATGATACTGTGACCATATCTAATCTGGCTCTTGATAACCATGATATCACGATACACGATATCTGCGATGATGTACAGTATTGCATTCATTGCCATATCACAATATAACATGTTCATATATTTGCTGTTGATGGCCTGTGTACTGGTCTAATATTGATCAGGAATCGACATGGAAATCTATAAGTAATCAGACCTATAACCAGAATTGATAATGGCATTCGTATCAATAACATTTAATCAATTCCCATTCAGTGTAAACTGTTTCATATACTTCCACACATTTAAGTCACACTGCAGCTATGTTAAATCATAAGTTGATTAAACGTTCTCAAACGCTGCCATTGCAATCGTTGCAAGTCGTTTTCTAGTACAGAAAATATTCCCCGAGTGTGAGTAGAGCAAAGCCACTTCTCTATGACGGCTAGCCTTGTTAACTATTCTAGGAACACCCCTGTGTCTTACACATGAGAACTTACACACAAACACACATGCAGACGAAGTTATCTCTTTCCAACACAGGCAAGTAAGCATGCACGCACACGCATGCACGCACACGCACGCACGCACGTGCACGCACACGGACACAGCAGTGTAGAGGCTTAGACAAGCAAACATGTGCAGACACACATATACTGTACAGACAAATGCATCCATGCAGATATCCAGGTCAGGACACATGGCTATATACAATAGACTTGCACAAACATTGCACACACAATGGGACTAAGCCAGTGGGTTATGCTGGTACTCAACCACGTATCTGGGGATCATGGACCCTTATGTGTTCCATTTGTACGCCAAGGACAGTGTAGATTGGAGTCCCAGGGATTTAAAAAGGTGCAAATGGGGTTTGATGTGATGTACACACTACGCATTGTACAGCGTGTGAGACTGGGGGACGGGGGTACTGGAAATGAAAAGGCTTGATACTCATTGGGTTGGGCTAGCCCATTGTGTACCGTTTGCCCATGCGTTATAATATGACCAAGCACAAGTTTGTATAATCCACCCAGTGTACAGGGTTATACGGTCTACAGTACCCAGCGTACAGTGTTATACGGTCTACAGTGTCTCACTGAGGTCTGTATAATCCACCCAGCATACAGGGTTATATGGTCTACAGTGTCTCACTGAGGTCTGTATAATACACCCAGCATACAGGGTTATATGGTCTACAGTACCCAGTGTACAGTGTTATACGGTCTACAGTGTCTCACTGAGGTCTGTATAATCCACCCAGCATACAGGGTTATATGGTCTACAGTACCCAGTGTACAGTGTTATACGGTCTACAGTGTCTCACTGAGGTTTGCAAACACTGCGTCAAACACGCGTTAGATAATCAATGAGGAGCCCTGAACACTGTTTCCCATCATTTTGATGAGATCGATTGCAAACATGGCTCTGAAAAAGCACCGTTTACCAGCCTCCCTCTGCCCCTAATGTATGTCCGCGACAACCACCATTTTTCTTGCTGCTGCTGAAATGGCAAGATATTTCTAAACATGGCTCTTTCTGTAAAGAGCCTACCATAGCTGTGCCGTTCCAAGTTTTTGCTGAGCAGACTGTCACAGTAATTGCCTTGGATACTCTAGAGACACAGGGAAAGTAAAAAAAAAAAAGAGAAAAAAAAGGAAAATAAATGCCACTAGTGCTCCCAAGGCCAGATCATAAGCCAAAGGCAGAGGCGGAGACACAAATGAACAGTGCGTGCGTGTGTGCGTGCGCGGGCATAAATGCTTCTTCATCTTTTTCCTGTTGTTGTGAGCTTGTACTAAGATCAGCAATCTTCACTGAATATTTGTAAATTGTCACCCATTATGACCTATCCATAACAGGGATAGTAGAAATAGTACAGTACCTTTATTATGACAAGGAAATAAGATTTACAACTTATTTAGGATATTAATGATACATCACTGAGGATACGTCCCAGGTGCATCCATGCGATGAATTTTCAAGTTATTCTATTTATAGTGACTCATAGGAATATGAGACTATGAGACAACCAGCCGAACCAGGTATAGTCTGGTGACCACCGGAGAGACAGGTGACAGCCGGAAAGTAGACGGCACCCTGGGAGCAGTATGGGTTGGCGCCCCAGCCTGCATCCTCTGCGAGGAGGAAACCCAAACAATCTTCGGTGAGGCCTTTAGGAGGGCCATTCGAGCCGCAAGCGAAGCCTGCAGTAGCACCGTTGCCCAGCGGGAGCCTGCAGAACCATTGCGGCTCATGAATCCTGCTGGGAGTCTGGCGCAACGCACAGGTCCTGGCTGCACCTGGTGAGAGCAGGAGTGGACCTGGTGAGACGTAGGAGGGGCCCGGACACGAGTCAACCCACAGAGCCTAGTCCCTCCACATGCCAAGATTGTGTGGCCCTGGTCTTTCCTTAGTGGGTCTGATCGAGGGTAGCTACTGGGACGTAAGTCGGGACTTCATCACCCCGGCTGGGTCACCTGAGTGAGGGGTATGATGTTCGCGAGACTCGAAACCCCAATGACCTTGGGATACATTATTGAGGATACGTCCCAGGTGCATCCATGCAATGTATTTCCGTTCGTTTCTTCGTTCTCGAAAATATGCTGGTAGCAGTGGTATAACGCTGGTAGCGGGGGGGAAATCACACTGGTGTTAACCCAATAATACAATACCTACCAGACAGACAGACAGACAGACAGACAGACAGCTTCCCTAATTGTAAGACAAAACAAATGTAACTACAGTCCTTAAAAAAAACATCACAGTGAAGCTGAAAATACTTTCCTAAAAGTGAAACTCACATTCACTGTCAAAGGAGGAACTTAAAAGTTTCCAGTTGATGACATTGTACTTTTGGTGCACATTGAGAGTGAGACCTCAGTTTTATATTGAGTAGACTAGACAGAAGTCAAATTGTGATTCTACTGGAGTTACTCCCTTCAGTAGGCCTAGTGGATTGGAGATCGAAGACAGATGATGAATGGTGCTCATTAATGTCCAGTAGAATTCATTACCCTTCAAAGAAAATGTCACTGCAGGTGAATCTTACCAACATGACAATTACGCTTTATTCTGGCGTGTCTTCTCACATAAATAGCTCACCTGCTAAGATTGTTGTCTGCTGTGTTAGTTAAGTGCAATTCCCATGATTTTACATTTGCGTATTTAAAATCAACCAGCTTGTGCCTTGGCTTGAACACCAGCTGTCAACTGCAACAAAATACCCCTCTCATAATATGCTCAAGCATGTGGTACGCATAATACAAAATATAAGTGGCACTTGCTGCATGAGAGGACTTCTTCATAATATTCTACGTTGTATGAAATTATATATTATTAACCCATTTTGGGTGGGAACCCCTTTTGGTGTTTTAAACATTAGGTTATAATTTAGCTATTGAAAAATAGCAGATCTACAAGCTCATAGCGAGCTTGTACTGTAGGTCTGCTATTTTTGGAAAATCGTGAAAATATTTATTTCAGAAAACTGGAGGATTTAGAAGATCTTTTTTTTTATTTCGAGGTCAGGCCAAAATAGATTAAGGCAGAGTAGCATATCTAGCGAGATATGATCTGTATGCTGAGACGGAAATCAGATAAAAGGGATGGAGAAGTGTCTTCTAGGTGAGCTCTCACCACCAGCCCAGCACAGAAGATGAAAGCCCCACAACCCACAGCCCTGCAGTGAGTGTATGCATGAATGTGGAACGGCCTGTTTAAATATGACTGAGCCTCTGTGATTTTCTCTCCACACAGCCAGCTGGAGACATCCAAAATTAACCAATGTGTGCCATAAAATGAATGCACCCGTACAGTATATATGCATATCACCCTGCCATGGTCAGTTCACTTTCATTTTGATTAAATTAAGTTGTATATTAAAACTGTGCATCTGCTGTGCGATCGTACCAGTCACCCTTAGTTACTTTTTAATGGGCTAGAGATCAACCTAGAGAGATCTACTGCCAAAACTTTCTGATATTTGACTTTCAAAAGAAATGTCTTGAATTGAAAAAGAAGAGCAAACAAGACACAGACATCATCTTCCATTATGTGCAAATAATAAATATATGGATATAGATAGTTAGAAAGATAGATAGATATACTGTAGGCGAGCAGACAACTAATGTGAAAACGTTTTTACTACTGTAGTTTATAATGCTGCTTGCCCCATGGCCAGGTATCTGCTCATGAACAAGAAACTATATTACTAGTAATTTAACTCATTACTTGGCTGACAGGTCAGCTATGCTTGGATGGCCTGTCCTGATGAAACCACGGTAGTTTTTAAACCCTTTTGAATGTTCTAGTTGACTTGTCTATAGTCTCAATCTCAACGCAGAGGCTAATAAACTAGCTAATTAACTCATTATTATGTGCCATGGTCTAGTAGTATAGTACTTGATCTTAATTTTCAATTTAGCGTTTCCATAAATAAAACAATCACACCCGTGTGAAGTGAAGGGCACTATATTAAAGTCTAATTAGATGATGTAATACAAACGGTGAAAAAACAAACATTAAATTATCTTTATTGGTAATGGCATTTAATGTTTGTGTTAGGGACAAGATGACATTGATGTCATTGTCAATGGCATTTTTAACCCATTTTGTGCGGGAACCCATTTTGGTGTTAGCATTATGCTATGCTTTAGCTATTGAAAAATAGCAGATCTACAAGCTCATAGCGGCGCGCTATGAGCTTGTAGATCTGCTATTTTTGAAAAATCGAAGAACCACTGACTACAGGATGTAGAAGACATTTTTTTAATCTGATCTCAGGTCAAAATGGGTTAAAACAAACATTGAACTAAAACAAACATTACATTTCCTCAACTTTCAGTCAGTGATATCGAGAGCAGATATCATGCATCACATTTACAATTGAATTCTTAACCTTTTTAGTACAGTAGGCTGAATGTTTTAATGTTTATGTCTATGGTCTATTTTTCAATAACCATTTTGTGAAAACTAATGACAGTCTAGAATCGACTGCAAGTTTAGTTGACATCACTACACTCACTCACATTCCCCCATGACAGCATCTTCCTGTGCAGGTACAAAGAAAAGAAATAAAGATATTAAAGAGATTCCAGTCACAACCCATCTAAAAAAAGAAGAAAACTAAAAATCTTCTCTGTGACTGGGGCCTCATACACACGTATCAAACACAATCATGTTCTGTGTTTAATGCCACAATGCTTTTCCAATGTGTTTAATGCCACAATGCTTTTCCAATGTGTTTAATGCCACAATGCTTTTCCAATGCGATTCACATGGTTTGACCAAACATTTGTGTTTGATGGGGGGAGGGGGGCAGAACACAGCCATCAAACACAAAAAGTTTGGTCAAACCATTGGAAAAGCATTGAGGCGGCCATCAAACACAGACAGAACACAGAACATGCGTTCTGCACACATTTCAATATGAATGTGTACTGTTGAACATGTCAAGGAAATGTGGAATACCTAAGTTGTACATTTAAGGACATCATAAACCAAACCATGAGAAGCTGTTTTCTGTCCTCACTGACATGTGACCTGTGACTTGTGGGGTCTTCTCATTGGCATGTGTTAAGACCCACCTACCCCTGGGGGGGGTAATAATGTATTTAAGCTGAAGTCTGACTGAGATGTGTTGAGTCAGTACGGTGTTCCATTGTAACGCTTCACTACTGTCTCCGTATTCGAATGCATTCTATTCCAATACTCTGAAACTCTGAATTGTGTCTGTCTCATTATTTTGTTTAACTGTGTTATAAGTGCTCACCGAAAGATTTCTTTAACAAACATCTGAAAATCTGTCTGTGAGAGGCTGCTCTGCATCATACTGTACACTGTACAGTGTACACCCTGAGAGTTAAATGAACACTGTGTATAGATAGACATGGATGGGGATATATTCAGAGAGGAAGGAGATTAACTGTGGATGTTCTACAACAGCTCCGATTACTTGATTGACTTTTGCCAGCGTGCCCCCCGAGGCAGCTACTTTCTGACCCAATAGAAGCAACACAAAATGCTAATACAGAGTAGTGGACTGATAGGCGAGCTCGCACAACTATTTTTACATTAAGTGTTGTTTTTTTCACTCCTCTTTTTTTTTTAAACCACAGCGCAGCCAGGGGCAAGAATAGGCGTATTCAGGTCAGGCAGGCATGCAGTCGTTGCATTATCATCTTAAAAACAGGGGGAAAAGATGTGGTCAGTGTTTTTGAGTCAACTGAAGTTAGCTATCCACTTAATCCGGACACCATGCAGCACACTGGAGTCCCATAGGGTTTACCCAACTGGTACAAAACACATCTATGCACTGCAGAGAGGGCTGGACGATGTCTACTTCCCTGCTACTCACAGCAATGTCCATTGCAGCAGTGTTTACATTTAGACTGCCCACTAACTATCTGTCAAATTGCTATGCTTAAGCTTGCTTCTGTATTTTAAAAACTGCACATAAGGGATTTTCTTTGCATACAATATACACAGCACAGCGGTAGTGCTGTGGGAATGTTGGTGAGCAGAATGACTTATCAGGCGGTCAGTGAATTATGTACAGCACCCTGTGGTGTGTATGAGAGAAGAGCACTGCAAACCTCCACGGGCTGCCACAGCTGTCAGAGTGGGAGAGCTGCATCCAGAGACAGCGCACGCACACACACACACACACACACACACACACACACACACACACACACACACACACACACACACACACACACACACACACACACACACACACACACACACACACACACACACACACACACACACACACACACACACACACACACACACGATGGTACAGTAGGTAGGTGTGTTTCAGTTAGAAGGGTGCCGCAGAACTCTAGTGCGGGCCAGATAAGCTCGGTATTGTGTATTGTATGACTGAATACAACTTTCTACAGTGATTCTATTATATATACGTTTGTTTTCGGATGTGGAAGAATGTACAGGTATAATTATAATCAAAAAGAAGAGTTGTGGAACCCACCGGGTTGGTTCCTATATACAGCTGAGATAATATCAGTCTAATTTCACCTATTAAAGCAATTTTGTGATGAATATAGTGGGCGCACCACTAGGCAGGTTTGCACCCCGGGAGCCTCGGCTCCCCACAGGAGGCCTACCTGCTTGTTCCTGCCAGTAGCATACTTGTCTCAGTGATTAAGCCATGCATGTTTAAGTACAAACAGCTTGTACTACAGTGAAACTGAGAAAGGCTCATTAAATCAGTTAATGGTTCCTTTGATCGCTCCTCAGTTGCTTGGATAACTGTGGTAATTCTAGAGCTCATGCATGCAAACGTGCGCTAACCTTCGGGGACACGTGTGCATTTAGCAGATCCAAATCCCTTGTGGAGTGCCCCCCCCCCCCCCCCCCTCTTGGGCCCCTCGTCTGCTTGGGTGACTCTGGATAAACTCTGGCAAATCGTCCCTCCGCGGCGTGATTCGAGTGTCTGCCTATCAATGCACGATGGTATGCTAGGTGCTTTTACCATGGTGACCAGGCATAAATGGTAAATGGTAAATGGTGCATTTATATAGCGCCTTTATCCAAGGCGCTTTACAGAGATTGTGCATTACATTCACCCATTCACACACACATTCATACACCGATGGCAGCGGAAACCATGCAAGGCACCAACTAGCACATCGGGAGCAATTAGGGGTTCAGTGTCTTGCTCAAGGACACTTCGACAGTAACTCTGGGGGAGCCCGGGTTCGAACTGGCAACCTTACGGTTACCATCCAGGCACTCTACCCCTGAGCCACCGCCGCCCGCATGTGCAGAGCTCCAGCGTGCGACCTATTAGGTCACATATTATGCTATTTCATTTATTAAGGTGCGAGTTAAAATATAACGAGGTCACACCGGTGCTACTTATTGCTTTCACTCCCCGCCTCAATCATGAGGCACGGCCGCACAGGCATTATATATCTTTTTACTTTTAATTTAAGGAGCATGTAATAAATAATTTAAAATGTAGTGTCCAGATTCTCTGTCCCTCATCCATCCATCATTCCTCACTGATCCCGGCCTCATCTAACCTGACGCTGCCAGATCCAAGAAGCTTGCTACACAAATTTGTTTCACAGCTTATTGGGATCTGGGATCGCGGAAGCAAATTCGATGACGGGGCTGTTCCTTTTTTTCAAGATACTTGGTAGATGATTGGATGGGACCGTCTGTCTATCACCGTGTGGGCGTGCAAACACAACCAATCATATTGACGTGTCTATATAGCTTCACATCCGGTTTCGCACATATCCCGCCCTTAGCTCACGCTGATTGGTTTCGGTACGGAACGGATTTGTGTCAGCTCAACTCCCTGAGAGATCCCAGATGAGTGCTGTGTTGGGGAACATGGTTACCCAATACCGTCCCCATCTGGCAGCGTCAGGTTAGGCCTCATCTGCTTCTTCTTTTTTCACCTTCATTATAGCCTATTTGGATAATATATGCTTGTCATTACATATTGCATAGGTTGTAGCTAAGCCTACTCGCTTCTAATCCGTGGTGGAAACATGTCTCAAATGTTTTAATTAAGTAAAAGTATCAATATGCTATGTAGAAACAATATTATAAAAAGGGCTGGTATTCTCTCCTTCTCTCTCCTCATGCACGCACACACACGCGGGTCTGCCTCCTTCTAAACGAGACTTTTTCTCTGTAGCTGACACAACACTTGGATCGTTTCTGAACGCTTGAAATAATTTACTTTCTGACACACAATTGTGAGTTACCGTTGTGTCAATGAGTAGTTAATTAAAAGACATGCTGTTAGATTAGCATCAAGAGCTGGTGCAGCTCAGAGAGGGGAGAGCAGTTGGATGTCAGTGAGTGCCTGTTTTGCTACAATAGACCGTTTTGGTCACACCACAGCAAACTTGCAGTGGTACTGGTGCTCCCAATTATATTTTTAGGTCGCACAGATTAAAATTCAGGCACATTTGTGACCAAAACGGTTGCAAATTTCGAGCACTGCACTGCTGTACTGCTTTGACTTGTAGATAGGATAGAGCCTTGCAAAAACACTTAGCCTTCCCTAGCCTTGCTCTGATGTCCTTTTTTGTTGCTGTACTGTATGTATGCCCTTCGCTTATTCTCGAGAACAGTTCATCGGAATGACTTCACACTTGGTTGGTGTAATGCTGAGGACCTCTTTGTTGAAAGAACAAATTGGGTTGTCAGGCAGTCAAAAATGTTTTTGTCCCATCCACAATATAATGCCACAGACGAAAAACAGTCTAAGTCCACACTATTGATCCATAATGTATAAATGATAGATACAGGTTCAGGACAACGAGGCTTTTCGTGGAGGGGTCAGAATGAAATTTGGACTTAGACTGTTTTTCGTCTGTGGTACTCATCACTTGAAAACACACTGTGTACGCCCGTCGCCTTATCCTTATCTTTGTGTAGCCCATGGCAAGAGAATTTAATGCAAATCGAAAATCTGCCTTGTTGAGATATCAACCCGTCAGGAAGGGGTTGCGTGGCCTAAAAGGTTTGTCAACCATGTTCTATTTGATTGACTATTCGCTTTTCATAGAAAGCATATACTTTAGACAACAGATGATTTTAAACTGTTGCTGTATTTTGGGGGATTTTTAACGTACTCGTGTGCCGGCATCGACTTTTCACACCTCCCGGTCCAAACGCCCTGATGACCTTTTTAATATCAATTGATTACGGTTCACAACTGTGTTCTGTACGCGCTCATAACATTGCGGTGCGATAAAAAATAATAATAAAAAAAACGTAAATGAATATGAAAATTCCGCTGGCATAATATCTCGGATTCTTCTTTTTGGCTAAAAACAAGCTTGATTGTTTTGGGTGAATTAAATAACATTTGCGGCACCCGTTACATAGCGATTATTCACTTCCTGGGTCTCGGTTTCAAAGTGAAATGGCTTTCTCGTGATTATTGCCACTTCAGTGATGCTTGCGGAACTCGACTTCGTCTCATTCCAGACTGCATCACTGTCGTGGCAATAATCATGTTAACCCACACCCTCTCGTGTAATATTGCTTAATTAAACTATTATGCAACAAGTGGTAAAAATAATGTAACAGTATAAATCGGTTTGGGCCCTAGAGTTGAATCAGGTAGCATTATTACTATTTAATGTGTGTCTTTGTCTTTTCATCTGGGGCATTTCTCAGAAGAAGGTAGATGAGAGAGACTTGTTAAAAGACAGGTTATTTTCATTCAACACAGATGGAACTAACCTCAACATAAATACAGGAAAACTGCCTCGCAGTGCAATCTTACATAAATGATGAGAGACAAGTGCGAATGGGCCAGCCATCTGCTGACTCTGCTAACAGCCACTACTTTACTTTATTTTTTGAGGAGCGCTAGCTACTCCAACCTCTGGCTTTCTGAATTACGTCAAATGCCGTTTTGGGGCGGCAGTGGCTCAGGGGTAGAGTGACCGGATGGGAACCTCACGGTTGACGGTTCCCAGTTCAAACCTGAGCTCCTCCAGAGTTAGTGTCGAAGTGTCCTTGAGCAAGACACTGAACACCTAATTGCTCCCGATGTGCAGGTTGGTGCCTTGCATGGTTTCCTCCAGCATCGGTGTGTGAATGTGTGTGTGAATGGGTGAATGTAATGCACAATCTCTGTAAAGCGCCTTGGATAAACACACCATTTACCATGGCAACCAAGTCTATGTTTAGAGAGCACTTTAAGCAAAGATTACCAGGTGTCCCTCACACACGAGTGTGATGTTTCTTTTGACATTTCGGTCCCTTTTAAATGGAATACTGCGTATGTTGGTCCTTAAACAATCCAGGACTTATTTGAATTAATTCATATTTGAATTATTTTCTATGGAAGAGTATGCTACAGTGGAGGCCATAAGAATTCACTATTGTGATGGCCTGGCGTCCATAGCCTCTGTATATGCACAACAAATCATTTGTAACTCTACACAGAATAGCAGCAGTTGCAAGAGCCAAGATGATAAAAGTTACGGCCATTTTCTGGCACGCATGCATGCACACCCGCGCCCACGTACATATGCACACACACACACACACACACACACACACACACACACACACACACACACACACAAACACACACACACACACACACACACACACACACACACAAACACACACACACACACACACATCCAGACAACAAATCAAACATACACACTATAATGCTATACTTAAAAGGGTGTTTTACCAAAGTAAAAAGAGAGAGTCACCAACGTTAGATTTGTTTTCGCCTCACTTCACTGGATTGACATTCTTTTGATGTACAGCTGCATGCTGTCAGTAAGCTTGCGCTTCAGTATAAAAATCCTCATTATACTATATGTGAGCTCGGAGTTGCCTCCCACTTTAAAGTCCTCAATGTATGTTGGTCCTGCATATCTATCTTACATATATATGTCTATTTAAATCTCAATACATTATCTGGTACAATATTTATTATTCACTGCCTCTAAGGAATGAATGTGTTGGAAGTCTCGGTGTCTAAAAAGGTTCAATCTCCATGTGTAATATATTATTTACAAATTCTATTTGTTGAATTGGAAGCACAACCTTGCTCCATTGGTTGTACTGGAATCCACAGTTAAGGTCACATCTTGCATAAAAACGGTGCAATTGCTGTCATAACGCGAGCATGCGTCATCATCTCTTTCATTCAGATTGTACACAAGCAGATTGACAATACAACGTATCAATTTATATTAACCATTCAGCATTGTCTGTAGAAACTGCTTGTAAACAGTATACATGCATATTCTGTTAATATAAGTAGGGCAGGCTTTTTGAGTAGTGCAACCACTCCAAGGAACAGCAATCTATATAATCTATCTTCTATATGTCCATCCCTATGTCCGTCCGTCCCTATGTTTAGGGTACAAACAGGGGGCACTGTTGCACCACTCACTTAACCCATTTTGGGCGGGAACCCCTTTTGGTGTTTTAAACATTATGTTATAATTTATCTATTGAAAAATAGCAGATCTACAAGCTCATAGCGCGCCACCGAGTGGCGCGCTACGAGCTTGTAGGTCTGCTATTTTTGAAAATTCGTGAAAATATTTATTTCAGAAGTTTTTCATGAAATCTAGTCTAGTTCATGGTACAGATATCATGCATATTGTATGCGTTGAATAGGCTTCATGATTCCACATGCACACTTTGCACAGTGAAGTGGAACCGTAGGCAAGATTCATCAGGCTGCACATGTGGCTACGCAAATCAGCTGAAAGGCTCACTTTGTTGGACATGCAAATCCTACAACTGACAGCAGTGCTACAATAGGTAGAAGATTAGAAATTCAATTATTGGGTTGCCTGGTGTCTCAGTCAGTTAAGACCATAATTATGCTCCTTGTTAGTGGCGATTGCTGTCTCGTATATTCTGACCCATCAGTAATAAATAAACCAATACAAATCTTTAAAAAAAAAGATCTATTAAATTATCATAAATCAGTATTATGTTCCTTTCCCTCCGACAGCATGGAAGGTATAATTTTCCAATTTGAAAACAGCTAAGCATATATGATTAAAACATGATATCCGCAAACAAGCAAGCGGGTACCAATTTATATTTTGTAATGTGCCTAAGCTGAAAAACCGACAGAAGAACGAAGCTCAATTACTGAAGCCCGGATTGGGTATTTTGAATTTCAAAAAATCCTTTCCATTCTGAAATTAAATAGGGGAAAAAAACTGATTTCTTCACTCATTCGTCTTTTCTTTCCTTCTCTCTCTTCATCCCCTTTTCTGCTTCCCCTTCAGGCTGTATCGTGTGTGTCCTACATACGTCATTCATCTATTGTTCATCAGCCGAAATCCCTTATTAGTCAACCTCCTGCTTCTAACAAGCATTCCATTTCCCTTCTGCTGGGAATTGTCACTCATACACACCAACAGCAGTTCTCCTCTTTAAAGACAGCCACTGCAAAACAACATCTTTCTATTTAATCTCCCTCTGCCTAACCGGGAAATTAAATCCCAGTGTGTTTTTCTTTTAAGTCTTATACCTTGTTTTTATTATTTTGAAATGGGGATGACAGCAGTCCTTTCAGGTCTTGACATTCTCAAACTGAGGAGGCAAACCATGGATCTCAAGGTGTGAGCTGTTGGATCCAGAAAAGAAGAATGAGAAAAGATAGAAAAATGAAGATGAATTGAGAAAGAAAAAAAAGAAAGAAAAAAAGAGAGATGCTGAGACTGTGATGGCAGTGGAAGAAAAAGACAGTTAGAAGTCCACAGTGAGCCAGAACAAGAAAAGAGAGAAAGAAAAATGCTGGGACCTGGGTCTATAGAAACTACAGTGACGCCAGACAGTGATGGCTTTCAGTCACCCTGGAGTGTCACCCAGGAGACCTGGGGATGAGACTTGTCCTCATTTAAACACAGGCACAGACATGCACACAAACACCTGCGGGTAAAATACTTCCAAACTAAACTCACTAAAAACAAACAATATGACAAAGGAGAAATGGAGGCTGAGGGTCATTCCATGTAGCCTGCTTACTGCCCTCCGTTTCTCTTCTCCTTCCCTCATTTTCAGCTCCATCTTCCTTTCTCCCATACCCGAGCTTCACTCCTCCATCTTCATTCCTATACCCGACCCACCTCCGACCACCACCGCCAACGCCTGATAACACACAGACACACAATCTAGCCTGGCTCATTTGTCCTCTGCTGTGCTCTTGTCCTATCTACTTCTGTGTAATCAATGGGAGAGGCCGAGAAAACGAGGGCAGTTGATTTAACCAGACAATCGATACCTGCAGCTCCCTGCTGAGGCCTCACCAATCTTGGCCGGTGCATTTACTGTCAGTGCTGATTGGATTACATTGGCCCAATTAGACATTTGGCAACACAGGGATTACAGGGATTCCACGGTATCCGGGTATAGTAGTGCAGGCAGTGCAGTCATGGATGCCACGGTGTGCACAAGTAGACGCATGGATACACTACGTTACCTGCCACACACACACACACACACACACACACACACACACACACACACACACACACACACACACACACACACACACACACACACACACACACACACACACACACACACACACACACACACACACACACACACACACACACACACTTACTTTAATAATTTATTTATGTCCACATAAGAGATATAATACAAGGACACAAATATTTACAAGGTGCTGTATAGAATGCAATCAGCAAATCCCGGTAAAATAACCACACACCCTTCAGGGGTACAAGTTACAACGTCTTCGCCATATTTGGCGGCTACCGATAGTAGAAGAGATTGCACTGAATTTTGAAAACCGTTTATCTTCTTTTTTTGGCATCCCGAGTTGTTGGAAGCCTCTTACAACCAACCTATGTACATGTCCTAGGCTGCCATTACATTACCTGCCTCTTCTCTCGCACGCACACACGCACGCCTCGTTCTTGGTGGCTGCAGGGCCAGCTCTGTCCTGCTATCAGTCCTGAACCTGAAGGTGTATGTACTATACAGCAAAACAACAAGCCAGGCTTGTTAGAGGGTGAGAACTCAGGGCTGCAACAGGAAATGTCAACGTTGTCTTTGTTAGTGGAAATTACATTCAGACAACCTTCAAACAGAAGATGGGAGAAATTGCCTTCAGCAGGCACAGGATTCAACAGCGGGGACAGAAACGGTGAGAAAGTCGGAAAATGGAGATAGAATCCAAGGCACTCTTCTTGCAAGAAAGTAGTCTACCACACACACACACGCACACAGTGTCAAATGGGTGATGAGTTGGTCCAAATCTGACGATGTGGCACCCATTTAATGCGACAGGACTCCCCTGCAACAGATGTTGACAAAACGGGTCTCTCGTGTCACATTGCATGTTGACAAGTTTACAATTTCAACCCCATTGGTATGCAACCCAAATTGCGCTGTTGAAATGTTAATGGGTCGCACCGCTCGGCACAGGCACTCACTTGACTAACGCTATACTGGGTGGTGCCACACAGGGCTCAAATCTGCTTCTGACACCGTGCCTAGCTTATTTTATACCACATGCGTCAACCTATTACAATTTGGGAGTGCTAAAGGGAACATCGAGAAGCGACAGTGCAGGTGCCTTTGCCCTAAATTGTCACTATAGCACGACCAGAGGGAGAATGTGTTGCTTACACACACACACACACACACACACACACACACACACACACACACACACACACACACACACACACACACACACACACAAGTTTGTTTGCTACATTGATTGTTTGCTGAATTGTGTAGGGGGATTGCTGCTGTTCATTTCATTGGTCCAGGTCCAGGATTTGCTGTTCTTTTCAGTCCCTATACAACTCAAAAATGGAAAACCTAACAAGATTATAAAGTCAGCCATTCATCCTCTTTTCCTCTTAGTTCAAAGCTTGTCCGTCAATTGAAGATAAGACGTTCCAGACGTTTTTTCTTACAAGGCGTACTAATATGTGCAAGGGGAGTGGTGTGGTTTTGGTCACGTGGACCAATCGCATAGCAGCTTTATTCCCTTGAGTATGCGCATGACGTCATCGTATGCGGAAGTTTTTGTTGTCCATAGCAACTCACTGACAGTCACTGTTGCGGCGCTGTTTGTTTTCATTCACTCTAAACACCGCGCAAAAAAATGGGAAAGAGCTGTTGTGCGATTGACTGTACAAACAGATTAAAAAAGAACTCGGAGCTATCCTTTTACAGACTGCCGAAATGTAAAGAAAAAAGAAGTAAATGCATCGCTGCACTTCTGGCTACTCCAGACACCGACATGGATTTGCCACTTTTACTTTGTGTCAGGTATGTAAAACCATACGTTCAATGTAAAAGGGCCTTTTCACACAATGTCCCGTTTTAAACGAACCTAACGGAGTTCTCTTCTTGTGGACCAAAAAGTGGATTAACATAGTCCATTCCCCTGAAAGAGATCTGGTCAAGAGTAATCACTCATCAGCATGTTGTTACGTGTTTCTACACACACAGACTCCGTGGAAAGACTTGTCCTTGGTTCCATCTCTCAGAGTTACAGACCTGTAAGGTCCATTTGGTTCCACTCTCACAGACCTGTAGGCTTAAGGCCTAAGAAGGGTCCATTTAGGGTCCATTGGTTCCATTTGTACACTCAGTTACAGACATGCAGGCTAATCCTCTCTTACTCTAATGCCAGACTGGCATTAGAGTGAGACACTGGCATTGCCAGTGGTCACCCTTGGCACCCGTGGTTAAAGCTGCCTACCCCTGCTCTACACCAAACTTATTTGCCAAAATAGCCGGTCTACAAGCTCACAATGTTGTGAGCTTGTAGATCTGCTATTTTCTGCAAATGTTCCCTCCAGAATAGGGATGCTATTGTTCCAGTGGTTAATGTAAAAAAAATATCTCACAATGATTTGGCAGCCCCATCCCGGATGAGTTTGTTTTGAGGCTGATGTCTGAAACAGGACATATGTGAAAACACCCCATATATGTAAACAAATTAATATCATATTTCTAGTAAATGTTTTTTTTGTTTTTGTTATTTAAGGGAAAAAGAGTGATGATCCTCTACATCCTGACTACGTGCCAAGGTTATTTGGTTTCACCTCCATCACTGATCGAAGTACAGCAGAGGTACAGACTGTTGTTGAAGTCCCAGGCATTGGGGTCCAGACAGAGGAAACACAAAATGACATTGCCTCATTACATGAACAGATTAAATCTTTAAATGCTGAATGTCAATCACTTAGGGATAAAGTCAACAAATTAGAAAGTGAGTTGAAACATCGTACTCTTGATCCTTCAGAATTTGATGACAGCAAAATGAAATTCTTCACAGGACTTTCATGTTGTTGTTCAATTTTGTGTCACCAAGTTTACCACCTCCTGCAAAACAGTCACTTAGTGATACTCAGAGACTTCTGCTTACACTGATGAAGCTGCGCCTCAATCTGTCTGAGGAACTTTTAGGTTACCTCTTTGGCATTCATTGAGTCAACCGAGGTAAGCCAAGCAGGTTCATCTTTGCAGCAGTTTTAACCTTGACCAGTCAACTTTCAAACACACTGAGCAAATATGTGTGCCACCTGTATGGCCAATCATCTGCCAAAAACGTGAAGGATGCAAGGTACAAATAATTCTGTACGGCATCATCAGCTTTGCCAGAACTGTCCATTCCCCCAACAAGTGATGCTCTCCACCAACATTGCAAAAGGGCAAACTACCAAGCAGCAGTGATGAGACGTTCTCTGACTAGTAGGATGTGTGCTCCTTCACCCATTGGCAGTGGATGGGGCATGGAGGATGGGGAGTTAACAGTAACATGGATGACTAGAAATCCTGCCCCTGATAGTGTGTTGCAGGTAGTCCACTGTAATTGTAAAAAAAAAAGCAAATGTGAGACTGAAAGATGTTCATGTATGTCTGCAAAACTGTCTTGCACTGATTTATGTGAAAATGTGTCAAAAGAAACAGAAGAAAGAGGTACATGGGATGATGACTCTGATGAAAGTGATAGGGATGAGTAACCCAACATGTTACCATGTAGGCCTACTACTTGTTTTGTTCAAGAATTATTAAGATGTTAAAGAATTGCCACACTACCTACATCCATTTAAATGCAATGCATAAATGCAAACAGCACAGACTACTTACACAGCCAACAGAAGGTTTTTATTGTGATGCATTTGTATGCTATTTTGTATTTTCATATATTTCCTTGGCAGGGGGGGGGGGGTGGATGTACAAATGACAGATGCTGTGACACTTTGCGGTACTTGTAAATAAATAAATGTTTCATACAATTATGTTGTAATCATTCTGACCTCTAGTACTTACATTTTTAGTCTTGTGCATTTTTTGCATTATTGCAATTTAGGGGGCGTAGTAACATTTGGATAGATTTTCTGCCATTTTGGTCCAAGGTGCCCTGATTTTCTTTTCTACCTTTCATTACACAGTAGGTTGAGACATTTTCTATGTATGAAACATAAGCTCTTGGCACAATTTACTGTGTAGGTTTCATTGTACTGTGTGGCAAACACTTAAGTTGAAGCATATTCTTTAAGAAATATGCTACATTACATGATCTAAATTCTCATATGAGTAAACTAAAGGCACCAATACTTGTTTCAGATGTTAAGTATATGCATTTGACATTTGAGAAAAAACAGCAGCACGAGATTTTCGTTTTTTGGTTATAGGCCTACACTGTTTATACATTTATGGCTTGTGACAAAATACTGCAGGATATTATGAGTAGAACTTTTAACCCAAAGTCTAGAAGGGTATTGTCTATGAAAAAATGCATTGAATGAGTAGTTCGCATGACATGGGAACGAAACTCATTTTCTAAGCACTTTTTCATGGGTCCCAACACGGCCTATGCCCAGGCAGGGACCTCCTGGCTGCCTAAGACATGTGAGTCTGACTAAAGCATGATTTATATACCATTATATTGCCATCAAAGCATTGTGAGTTTGGAGCTCAATTGAAAGTGGGGATTAAGACATGACAGGCATGGGCAGGTCTGGAGAGCGGCTGGCATGCCCCCCATTAATTGAAGAACATGTTAATAATGTATGAGTCCATTTTCACTTCAAGATAGCACTCCTAATCAGCAGTAATTAGGCACAAACAAACTAATTAAATAAAGGTTACACCACATCTGAACACACTGTTGGCAACTTGGCAATGGTCATTGACAATGTAAAACAAATTTGGTGTATGCCCAATTGTCCATCCATATTAACCCACTTTATGTGTTCAATTGCGCATGCAGCGGTTCACTTCCTTGTTTACTGGCCGACAGAACTTGCTATTCTCTCCAAATATACGGCACTCTCCATGGTTTTGATCAGAATGCCGATGTTCTGTCCTAATTTCTGACTACTGCATGCATCTTGTTTGGAATATTAACACTTCTAAAGACAGATTAGATTTATTAGCACGAGGTAGTAATGGAACATTATACCTCCCAGTTTTGGGGGGAAATGGAAGGCAGGGCTTTTCAGAGTAAAATCTGCCCATCTGCTTGGCACTTTAGAGAATAGTATAGTGAAAAGTATAGTGTTTTCTCAAAAAGTTAATAGCTATTGTCAAACTTTTAAAAGTTGCCAGAAAAAAAGATGCTCTGATCGGGGCTGGATTAAAAATAAAGGGGCCCTGGGGCTACACCTGATCAAAGGGACCCCTCAATATTACCATATTTTCAGAGGCTCTCTCTCATGTCATTGTCTGCCGATTTTTTGTGGAAAAACTAAATAGCTCAGTTCATAAAATGTGACTCTTTTTGATAAAGAGACAGTCATGGCGGCATTGCAGCAAGTATGTTATGCACTCTGTCCGTGTGTGTGTGTGTGTGTGTGTGTGTGTGTGTGTGTGTGTGTGTGTGTGTGTGTGTGTGTGTGTGTGTGTGTGTGTGTGTTGTGTGGACTGCTGGGCGAGCGCCAGCGCTTTGGAATGGGGGGTCAGATCAACATATGGAATGAATTCTGTACTGGCCATATACAGTATGGAGTGTGTCTGAGTGTACAGGGTTTGATGAGGTCAGATCAACATATGGAATGTCAGAACAGGTCAGCTCCATATATGGAGGGTGGAAGGGTGGTAGCGGGGGCAATACAATAATTTGTATTTGCCCAAATAATATGGAGATGCCTGATGCCACAGTACTGACATCGTAGGGCTGTAGACTGATGTCATACAGTGTGGGCTCCAAGTACTCTGATAACAGCACTGCAATAGGTACACTAGAATTTCTAATTTTGGAGACATTCACATTATGAGGTCAGAAGTGATGTCGGAACTGTGACATCTCCTTCAACATAAAAGAGAGAGATGACAGTTAATCTCACCAGCTTGTAAAGTGCAGTTTGAGATTGTTTAGATCATCTTAAGAGAATCATATCAGTAAGTTTAGATTGATAGTATTGCATAATTAGCAGACTCACGACTCAAATTGTACAAACATGCAGATTTTTGTGAAGACCCTGACTGGCAAGACCATCACCCTGGAAGTTGAGCCGAGTGACAACATTGAGAATGTCAAGGCCAAAATCCAGGACAAGGAAGGCATTCCCCCTGATCAGCAGAGACTGATCTTTGCTGGCAAACAGCTGGAAGACGGCCGCACCCTGTCTGACTACAACATCCAGAAGGAGTCCACCCTCCACCTTGTACTGCGTCTGAGGGGTGGAATGCAGATCTTTGTCAAGACTCTGACTGGCAAGACCATCACCCTGGAGGTTGAGCCAAGTGATAACATTGAGAATGTCAAGGCCAAAATCCAGGACAAGGAGGGAATTCCCCCTGATCAGCAGAGACTGATCTTTGCTGGCAAGCAGTTAGAAGATGGCCGCACCTTGTCTGACTACAACATCCAGAAAGAATCTACCCTCCACCTTGTACTGCGTCTGAGGGGTGGAATGCAGATCTTTGTCAAGACTCTGACTGGCAAGACCATCACCCTGGAGGTTGAGCCAAGTGATAACATTGAGAATGTCAAGGCCAAAATCCAGGACAAGGAAGGCATTCCCCCTGATCAGCAGAGACTGATCTTTGCTGGCAAGCAGTTAGAAGATGGCCGCACCTTGTCTGACTACAACATCCAGAAAGAATCTACCCTCCACCTTGTACTGCGTCTGAGGGGTGGAATGCAGATCTTTGTCAAGACTCTGACTGGCAAGACCATCACCCTGGAGGTTGAGCCAAGTGATAACATTGAGAATGTCAAGGCCAAAATCCAGGACAAGGAAGGCATTCCCCCTGATCAGCAGAGACTGATCTTTGCTGGCAAGCAGTTAGAAGATGGCCGCACCCTGTCTGACTACAACATCCAGAAAGAATCTACCCTCCACCTTGTGCTGCGTCTGAGGGGAGGACAGTAAATGTTTAAAATAACATCAATTACATGAACTAAATTTGGAGAAAATATGAGATTCCCATGGTTTTCTAAACCATCCTAAGGCTGCAGCGCAGTGCGTATCCCTTACCCCCCAAAATAATCTAGAAAAAAGATTACAAAAAAAGGTGAGAGCAGGTACCAAAATAAGAGCATATACCATATATGATGATGACAAAGAGTAGGGTCACCTGCGGTTCAAAGAGCACCACTATTATAACTATACACAATGATATTTGTCTGGCCAGTCTTGCATAGACTAATCACCTGTACAACATTGATAAATGGCAATGATAACTAGCTCTGGTCCATAGCCTTCTCTAATGCTCTGACATGTAATATTTCCATATTACGTTTTCAAGGTCTACCTAAATTGTAGTGATTTTTTTCTCTCTTTTTTATAACTATAAGCCTGTTTTGAAATGCATTGTAAATCAATACAATGCATTGACACAATACTACACACAAATAGAAATCATCTACCCTTCACCTTGTCACCTTAGGAGGGCAGTAAATGATTCTATAACCCATGTGTCAGTACAGAGCTACTGTCCTATTGGATATGGGCTTACAAAGATTTAAAACTGCGTAGGCCTGGGAAAGATGTCAGGACCAACCTGGAAATGAATCAATTACATGAACTAAAATGGGAGAAAATAAATACAATCAAGAGATTTGAGCTTGATTCCAATGCATGGTTTTCTAAACCCTCCCAAGGTCAACAGTGCAGTGAGTATTGCCCCCCCACCCCCAAAAAAACTAGAAAAACTATTTAAAAATACTTTAAAAAGGTGCTTATAGCACCTCAACCATCCCAAAGAACCGCCCGTCTCAGTCCCCATGCATTTTTCTCCCTCAAAAAGCAACAAAAAACCCTGCCTTTTTTCTTTCTAATTCTTTTTTCGGCCCAGAAAATTGTGTTTGCAGTTTGTTGTCATGATTTGTCACAATCCCAGTTGGCTTTGTCCGAGGCTTACAGATCTTTAAATAAATACTTTGAAACGTCTATGGGAAAACGCATGAGAAATTATTTTCCGGGCCTGTCTTCATGAAAGGGGACAGGTCTGCGACGCTCTATATAGTTTCCCAAACAGTGGGTCGGGACCCATTTGTAGGTCACAGACCAACTTTTATTGGTCATGACTCGAGCAAAAATCCCATTTCCTTTACTTTTTCCTACATTTAAAAAATATACATAGTATCATTTTGAGGGGCGCTAGCCCCTCCTATACCTTTGTGTGTTTACTTTGTACCACGGATAATATTTGATTGGCTGAGCACAATGTGATGTATGAGAGCCCCTCCCTTCACATGAGTGATTTCTTTTAATTAAAAGGAAGAATGGAAGAAATTCCATAAAAAAGTGAAAATAGTCGATCTACTACTGTACAAGCGACGTGTTGTGCACTTGTACTGTAGATCTACTATTTTCACAAGTTTGGGTCGCGGGAAAACCTCTAATCTCTCTTTGGGTCCCGACCTAAAAAGTTTGGGAACCACGTCATTGACACTGCAATAGCGCCGCAACCATCCCAAAGAACCACTGGTTATTTGGGAAAATAGCAAGTTATAAACCATCCGAAATAACCAAGAATCCTGAGGTGCTATAGCCTAGCCCTAGCACCACAATCATTCCAAAGAATCACTGATAATCTGCTGAGCTGAAGCACCACAACCATTAACCAACAAGAAATTATGACATAGTCATATATGTCAGGTGAAACAGGCGCTTTGTTATTATTTTATTAGTAACGTATATATGTTTCTGAAATGTAAGACAGTTGACTGGCATAGAATAATAGGCTGCTGCTGCTATATTATTGTCACAACATGAAGTTATAGCATGATGTCGACCTATATGAACAAGGATAGGATGAGAACCAAGCCAACCACTGTCTGTCCGTTGTGCATTCCTCAACCCCCCCCCCCCTCCCCCCTTAGACAGATAATCGATCCGATTGCATCTGTAACCGTTAGTGCGATAATAAAATATTACTTTCTTCTGGCTCATTCCGCCAAGTCTCGCCTCTCTCTCTCTCTGCCTGCCTGAGTGCAGGCCTGTCTGTCTGCACATACGAGTCACATACAACGCGCTAGCGGCTCGCTCACTGATCAACTCCGGAAAAAAACCCTAAGATTTCAGCAACAATCGGACGTGCAGTGCACTCAGCACACATTTTACAACTGGATGATGATGCTCGGCTTTCTCGCACTGAATCCATGTAGACAGCAGATACAGAACCCAAACACTGACGTAAACTTGTTGTTTGATTCAACATACCACAGAGTGCCACTGAAAAATAGCTTCCAATAGCTTGTTATTTTGCGTCGAGTAGCGCTGTGTGCAGGCTACATACATGATCGCCTCTGCCAACTATATACATCTCCCACATGAAACCTGGTACTGTATATTCTTTGTCGTATGACGTGTTGCATGCTGAAAATAGCAGATTTAAAAGCTCACAATGTGTCACGTTGTGAGCTTGTAGATCAGCTATTTTCAGCAAATGGAAATATGCAGGCTGAGACGTTCAGAAACTTTTCCCTTCACAAAAAAAGCACATCAGCTTTTGGGGGGCTTCATTCCATATAAAGACAGAAGCAATTCAAGTGGGCAAGGATTACGAATTTGGTGGCATTTCGTAATTGCAAAAGGGTGCAGGGAGTGGGCCCATGTAAACATAAAAAAACATTATATCCTTATTGCCCATGTAGAGGTTGAACATGCTCATGCAGAAGGTAAGGGGTGTGTCTCATTTCTGTTTCATATTGCCAAATGATAATAACGATATGGAAAAATGCACTATAGGTTATTCATTATAATAATTTCCTATAAAATGTAATGTGTATTAATGCCATCATGCCATTAGTCAGGTTTCACCTGACAAAAAATACTTTGTTTTTAGACTAGACACACTGGCACCAATGCACCATAACCAAAAGGCACAGGCAGCGTGTGTCAATTCTGTCAAAACAAACGCACAATCCATTGTAGCACTGTCAGGCAGCCCACAGCAAGCATTATATAGACTACTAATATGCACTGCTGAGCGATTAACATTGGACTTTTGAACTTTTTCGGGGCCCACAGCGAGGGACCTCTCATAGCGAGAATCACACCGCATAAATCAAAAGAAAGCCCAACTTGTCCACTTCAATTTTAAAAGAAAAAAATGATTTTACCATCTTCCATTCTGGAGATATTGACCTTTTTCTAACACCTGCTTTTGCCTGCACGCTGCTCGCTTGAAAAAACAACAGAGATATGGAAGGTTGAAGTTGACAGACATTTCAGTTCAGTTTTTTTTTCTTTTTTCAGTTCAACAGACCGATATAAAAATGAGCACAAATACTATCCTATACATACCATACACCGAATGAAAGCCCTGAATGTCTACTTTTAGGAGGAAAACAGTACACATTGTACACATATACAGTTTGACAGTAATTGGTCATTGAATTCAGCTTGTGCCCACCAGAGATAACTAAGACTAAGACATGGACCTGAACTGCTCAATATTCACAAAATAAGGCCTATAGCGACATATACATACTATATACCGTATGAAACATAAGACTCTCTGCTTTCATAAGAAAAATACTTCTACTGTAATAATAATAAAAATCACACCCCTGTGAAGTGAGCAGTGCAATGTTGCACTGCTCACTTCACAACATTGCACTGCTCACTTCACAGGGGTGTGATTTTTATTATTATTACAGTATTGATTTTTTGTAGTATGAACCACTGAAATAGTGCAAATATGTGTCAGGTGTGTCGTGTGTTCATTCATGATTGAGTTGAGTTTCATTCAAGTTAAAACAGAGCCCGATGCGTGCTGCTGTTATTAGTATTAATTGTAACTTTGGTATAACACCTGTTCGCCTTGTTATTTTATGTAAGTATAGTTGCTGCTTTGTAAAAAGGTATTAATTAATCCAACCATAAAACTATAGCCTAAGCAAAAACAGCATTGAAAAGTTAAAGTTCAGTTGCTTACCTTTGTCGTCTTCTTCCTGTTTTGGCCAATACGTCATCAGCTGTTTCTTGAGTCATGACGTTTTGAGGCCCAAATATGCTTAATTCATAATAACTCATAATTTATATAGCCTACATGCAATTATGAAACTCGACGGTATAGCCGCCTGCCAAGAAACTCGTTAGTTTTTCAAGAAAATGTTGAAATGAAAAATTATATTTTTTAATAAAATTCACCTGCCTATAGGCTAGGCTAGGCTAGGCTATATTTCTTCCTTCCATCATATTTTCCTCCTTGCACCGAAAACCCGCGTAGGCCTACGTCTCGTCTGTCAAAGATATGTAGGCTATGCCAAGGCAAGTTCACTGTATGCACTTCTTCGTCGCATGACGGTGACGGTGGGCCAAAACACGTACGGTACTGTACGTGGACTGTGCAGTGTGCAGATGTGGGACTTGTGGGTGATACATCTCGGCACATCACAGACAGACCCGCCGCTCGAGCGTCAATCGTTTGAAAATGTCCGCCAATAAACTGATTGGATTAACCGCATGCTACATTATAATGACACTAAAATCCCAAATAGCAAGTCAGACATTCTTATGTCATGGACGCTGAAGGTAGGATAGCGGCCCCGCCTGTCGGACCGAAGTCGATCGATCTATGCAGCTCTCTCTCTCTCTCTCTGTTCTGGCCGGCACAGGTCTCCACCAGGAGGATAGGAGAGTGTGTGATGTTTGGCAAAATGTTTAGGAGTAATTTAAACATGTTTGTTTGTGTGTGTGTGTGTGTGTGAGAGAGAGAGAGACGCAACTGTTGAAGCGCCACCATGAGGCTGATTTGAAAACTGTCAAGTGGCATTTCTTCCTCAGCCGGCTTGGGATATTCGTGGATATGCACGGCTTGGAGCCTTGGGATACATATGTCTTCCTTCTCAGAATGCATTTCTTTCATGTGGATTAGGGATTCGATTTCCCAAAAGTTGCGTAACTGATCTGTTCCTCTCCGACGCTGATGTGCATCACTTCAATGTCCACAACTTCAGTTATGATATTTAGCGTGGTGACTTCTCCTTGCACCAGCCATCCAAATACACTTTCCAGTGCAACTAGTCCTTCATTCAGTCTCTCCATTTTTCCTGGCCACTAGGCCAGACAACTCCATTTGGTCCATTGGCTTGAACACTCAAATCCATATGGTTCCATGCAGAAAACAAACTCTTAAGAATGAGCTAAATCAGCAGCTGTGAAGATATTGAATACTTTGCAGTTTGCACCTATCTTTGATGGAATGAGTCTGATCGTTCGGAAACCGAAAGGTCAGGGGCAAGACTTTCTTTTGGATAGATTGGTTCTGTGCTGATTAATATAGGAGTGAACATGAAGGAGTAAACAGTACAGTATGTGGACAGATGTAGTATTTGATGTGTACAGGAAAACAATCAATCAAGAATACTGATAAATGCAGTTATGGTTCAGCAAGTATAGTACTCAGGAACATTGCCTCAGGACTCAATGTTGTGCAGGGGAAAATGCTGTTAAGTAATAATAGACAGGAAAAATCCTTGATAACATTCATTGTGGGCCAGTGGAAGATAGCAGAGAAATGGAACATATCTATGCCCACTAGAAATATATGCCCACCCCCCTGATGCAAATGGTTGAAATGAAAACCCAGCGCTCTCTTGTCAAAGAAAATGGAGAGTCCTTCAAATCCCTGGGAACATAGAGACGTATCAGAGGAATTATACAGCCCTGTGGAATCATTTGTCTGAATTGATGTATAGCAATTGTGTGATGACAATGATCTGTGTATCTGCTGCTGCACCAAAAGAGGTGAAGTGGAGTCCAGCCTACTTCCCGTGCACCACTGTCTGGAAGTACAGGCAGACATACAAAAATACATAACAACTGATGACAAATGCATGCTTATAATAAATAAATGTTACATTTTGCTCTAATAATAAAGAGGAGGCGGCGGATATAATTAATTAGTTGTCAAACTGGTTGACTGTGATGATGATAATGATGATGTGGAATAAACAGAAAATTAATACTCAAGGATAGGATGGATTAGTATGACATGATCATATGTTTATGATGATGGTTGTTAAGTAAGTGAATAAAAAGGTATTCATATTTTTCTGTGTGTGTGTGTGTGTGTGTGTGTGTGTGTGCGCGCGCGTGCGCATGCGTGCGTGCGTGTTTCAATCAACGGTTGAAGTAATTGAACTGTGACAAACCACTGATATGAGGGAAGAGTTATGTTGAAATATCATCTAGACAAAGGTTTTCAAAATACAAAACTAGCAAAGGTTATATTTTGTCTACAAAGCTAATCAGACTGTACTGTTTAACCCTAGAACACTAAACATGCGTGATTTTCACCCGGACGATTATATTTTTACAATTTTCATAATGTTGCTGATGTCTCATGATGCTCAGTGACATCATAGAAGGTAGGAAATTGTTTCCCTACCCACATCCCTGTTTTTTCCCGTGTTTAGTGATAGTGTGATAGAGAAAAACCCAATACACCCACAATGGACTTTTCTATTTTTTTCGTCGCACATGTCTTAGGAATGGGTGGACCAAAGGAGAAGTGCACGTGAATATGCACGTTTTTCACCGATTTTGCCACCCCATGATATGGGCCCCCCCATGAAATATCTTTTTGTGTGTGAAAAGTCATGAAGAAATATTAAAGAAGAGTACCTCAAGTTGCCATGTATTGCTGACTGTACTGCAATATATTTTGATGAGAAATATATATATTTTATATATTTTATATTGGGTAAAAATAGTGACGGTGTAACAAAAAATATGTTCTAGGGTTAAGCAGCTTGAATCATGGATGTCACTGCTAGAATAATGTGAAGCCTGCAGAGCTAGTTCAGGCAGACAACTCAAGGCAGGGTCCCACAAGTCACATGCACTATTCGCCTGATCAGGCCGGGCTATATAAACTTCCCTGCCTAGCTGATAATTCCTCGCTTCTCCTCCTTGCTGCTCGCTGTGCTGCTCTGCTGCTGCTGCCTCTGCTGTCCATTCACTGTCTGCTGCTGCCCCGTGAAGCTTTGCAATCCCACCGCCTCCCGGGCATCCACGAGTCTGTGGGCTCTGACTCCCAATCTGGATAGGAAATCAGATTTGGGCTGCCACTCTGGACAAGGCCTAAGTGTAGTTGACACAGGCCTGTGCATGAAACTAGGGTATATCTAAGAAGACATTGCTATTTAAAAGCAATGTCCCAGACACTGACACTCCACAGCACAGTGATCTGCAGTAGCCCCAGAAAAACAAAAGGCAGCTGAGCCGCTCAGTTATTATTGCTTCGCTCTCAATTTAGCATGCTTGGAAATACATTTTCCATTTTCAATTCAAACTTCAAAAGCATTTCACGTTACGTACATCAATCTGCTCAGTGCTCTGCTATTCTGATTTGAATGATTACACTGCAGTTCCAATTTGGCTTCTGAATTGAGTCAAGCTCGCGAGTCCATTGGCCATGCAGGTGTTGCTGTGGCGGCACGTGTTTCTGCCAAGCCGCACTGTTATGCTTTGTCACAGGCAAGAGTCGGGGGTTGATGAAGTGAAGGTCATCGCTGCTGTCTGAGGCTATCTGTTACTTCGTGGCAATCAAGAAAATCTATTTTCCATCACACTGAACGGAGAGGGGAAAGATGGATTCGATGCACATAGACAGATATTGATTTCGCAATTTCCTAGAGACCAACAAAATGGTCTCCCAACTGTTGTAATTGTTTTTATTCCCTCAGCGTGTGTCTTTTTAGAGTAATGCCCAATGCCCCGGAGGGAATCTATTTACTTTTCACTTTTCATTATCTGAAGAATGCAATTTCAAGTATTGGATAGATCCAGAGTTTGTGAAAGTGTAGGCCTCATGATATCTTCCAGTTGTATAATTACATCCTAAATGTTTGAAGGAAACGGCACACCTCTAGAAATTACAATATTCTTGTCAGCTCCAAAAATAGACATTGGAACCTCTGAGTGTTCCATGGTCAAATCAAGCATAACTGACAGGTGTCATGAGCCAGGTCTTGTACATCCTGAATGCAATAGGCTGAACATGGATCTTATCATGATACGACTTACGCCTGTGCTTCCCATGACCCAGGTTATGTAAGCCGTTGAAAAGCAAAGTGCGATTTGTCTTCTGCTCTCTAGCAGTTTATGATTATGTCTGTTGTACTGGCAGTGTAGTGTATGTCCATTACCCAGCACAGAGGCAGTCATGCATCATACAAGTCCTAAGCCTGATTTATACTTAGTTACTGTAGGTGCCAGTGTTGCACACTGCTCACAACACAAGCCTGCAGATCGGTGTGCAACTAAGTATAAATCAGCTTGTTATACGATGCATCCATCCTCCTGTTCTCTACCAATCCTCCATAACCAAGTCTTTCTTCAGCTTATGGCCACACGGCTCAGAGCCTTGCTTCTTTGGGACAGTTGTGGTGCTATACGGCACCTTTTTAAACATAATTTATGGTGCACCATTTGTTTTTAGAGTGTATGTCTATTAATCAACGTGTGGATAATTATAACAAACGAATACATTGAATGTCGGGTGTCGGCATTATCAACCTGGAAATATTTGGTTGTGGTACCGTATGTCATCATGATATTAAAGGCCCATATTCCCCCTGTAGGTTATACTGCTATAAAACTGTACCTGGCCAACAAATAGGTTCTGCTTTTGATTGTAGTACATAACAATTTCAGCAAAATGTTTGTCTTGAGAGCAATCAACTCTATAAGACAAAGGTCACCAGTTACATGGTATTTTGAAGTTGATTTCGGACAAATGTACCAGTTATTTTCATGGCTACATTCTAACCAGTTATTTGGTTGTCTGACAATGGGATCGAATTGTTTCCATGTTGACGTGCATGTTGACTGGGATACGCAGGCGTTTTTATTTAGAGGAAGAGAAAAACGCCTGGGCATTAGATTCAGCATACGGGTGGAGTGAAACTTGTATTTTCACTAACAATTAAGTGCAGAGGGGCGTCGCTCCAAATGTGGTGACGCCTGCCATTGCCCTTGTGACAGAGATACTGTGTAACGATTTGCGGGATTTTTGGACAGAATCTGGAGGAGTAACAGCAAAAAATGTGATTTTCAAAAGTCGGCCCCCTGGTGGCGCTATAACAGGCCGTTCTGGAAAATTAGGGGCAGAGGTTTATCGTTGGCATCCAGGTAGTGTGCGTGCAAAATTTGGCATTGACCAGGTTAACGGTGCCAGAGATTAGCTGGTAACAGACACTTAGGATAAGCAGAACACAGACATAGGATACATACAGTCAGGGCCATTGATTTCTAAGCCGGCTCCAGGGTCTGCCGAAAAGTATCAGTTAAGAGGACGCTTTCTCGACCTTCATGACTAATTTGATGGTTCAACATTAGAGAGAATTTTAACGCAAACACATGCATACAGTGACCAATAACATGTAAAAGTGACATGTAAAAAAGTAAAAGTCCCCCCCTATATTTCTGTACTGTTTGTACAGTACATTTTTTCTGTATATGATGATTTATTGCATAGAAGTGTATATTTGTATGTCTTTAAATGTTCTGATGAATTGAGAATGGAGGACCATTATGTAAACAAGTATTAGCAGTTTTTGTATTGACCTGAACTTTCCTTGAACTGTACCCATTCTGCAAACTGTTAATAAAATGTGCAATCAATCAATCAATCAATCAATCAATCAATCATTTGAATGGTTCTAAAACGGTGCATGGATCACTACTACTAAACCATTCAATTCCTCCTTCAAACTTTATAAAACATTTTCGTACTCAGATCCCATTCAATATGGCTTTTCATTTCTCTTTCAACAATCCAAATGACACCATCACCTAAGTATTGTGTAGCAGAAAATTCCAGCAACTGGAGTTTCCTGGAATCATTGGGAGCATGCAGATAATGAAAAGAGGTTTGCAAAGTCTTCATCACTGCTTTGCTGTGTATAGTGAAGAATATGAATGCAGAAAACCTCATTACAATGGGAGATCGTGGATGACATTTAAGAAATTACTTGACATTCACAGCTGCTGTCAAGTGAATGAGGTGTAAAACAAATAATTCCCTGAAGGTGAGCACCACAAATGACAAGAGTTCAGCACACAAATCCGTTGCTATGCCAAACAGCTTAATTTATCAGTTATTTGATTAATTGATTCAATCAATTGACTTAATTTCTTTATTGTGCACTGAGCCACTGTGAAATCCGACGGCATGTTCAGTTCTTATAGGCGGATGCTTGGTGAATGCAGCTTTACTGAGAATCAAGGATTGGCTGACTGAAGTCAAAACCGCAATTAAACACAACTTTATTCAAATAATGTGAATGAAAATACATGTAAACATATAGTACCTCAGGCACTTTGAGGAGCTATCAGGTTTACCTTTCATTAAGTACAGTTGCTAGACTCTTCTTTTCTAGTCAGACCACAACAATGGCTGATATACCTACAGTATAGGGAGCTCTTAGTCGAAGGGCTTTTGTCTAGCCAATAGTTCCTGCCAAACCTGTTGAATGTAAAAAAAAAAAAAAGTCCACAAACATCTAGAAAGGATCAACTTTCCACACTCTGGTATACAGTAGCATTCCTGTCAATCGATCATTTTTCAAACCACTCTGGAGGAATCCTTCATTCAACATGTCGTCTGATGCTGCAAATAGAGGGCACCAAAGTCATCTAAACAAGTGTCACTCAACTGTCCATTTTTGACACACATGCGCACACGTACAGTATCTGTGTATTCGCACGCACACTATCTCTCAGGTCACACCCCCTCAGCTCTCCTCTGCCTCTGTCTGAGTGGGTGGTTGTCTGTCAAGGATGCTCGCTAGAGTTTTGAATGGAGGTCCCCAGTCACCAAGGTAACTGAAATCGTCGGAGCTGCCCAGTGCCCACGACTCCTCTATGGAGCTGAGTGACTCAGCCACAGACCCCTCACCCTCGTACGCGTACGTGGCCAATGAGTCGTACGGCGGGGCGGTGTAGCCCAACTGGCTCTCCTCCAGCCGCTGTTGGATGAACTCCCTGATGACGTCTGCATCGCTCTTACTCACGCCGCCAACGGTAGCGGCCTGAACCCCAATGTCCAAGGTGGACGTGGTGGTGACGGTGGTAGTGGTGGTGGTGCTGGTGGCGACAGCTGTCTCGCGGTGGATGTCAGGCGACCTGATTTCATCACGGCGACCACTGAGGTGTAAGAGGACCCCGCTGCCATAGCCATTTTTCTCCTTTACGGCGCCACCGTTGGCCATGTGCGTGCTCGCCTTCTGTGTCTGAGTGTTGCGCAGCGTGCCCATGTCGAAGGCGTGCGTGTCCTGCTCGCCGCCGCCCTCGTCGTCGTAGTGAATGACGTTGTCTCGAATGTCTTCCTTCGAAGTCATGAGGGTCTCTCTCTCTTTGTGCCGCCTCTGGCCCATGTACAATGCAGCCATCACTGGAAAAGAACAATGAAGCAATCTATTAATTACACTAGTGTACTTCCAACATAACTGTGTTCACGTTCAGTATGAAGAAGTAACCGTAAAAAGGATCAATATCAGCACATTGATAAATATATTATATTCACAATGTTTGGTTCACAGAGTCTATAGACCTTCATCCGGCATCCATTCATCCATCCATAATGCATGATTAAATATTGGCAGCTTAATTGTCAGTGCACGGATATTGTTGCAATATAATTCATTACACAACATTAAGAACTGCATGTAACCATTATTCCAGTATGATGTTATACATCTGAAATGGGTAGAGAGGAAAAAATAATAAAATATATGTTTTTAAATATATATTTCCAGAGAGATTAAATTCAATTAAATTGTATTAAAGTGTCAAATCACAACAAGTTGTCTCAAGACACTTTACATGTAGGTTCCCTCCAAATGCTAAATAAATGAAGAAATATTTTAATCTTGTGTTTGTGTCTGTTCATGTCTGAGGCCTCAATGGAAAGGCAATTGATTAGTTGGCACATAATGAACCTGGTTTAGAGCCTTCTGTTAGTGTCACATGAATTGCACAGAGCAGCCATTTCTGCTCACAAACACATAATGGATAAGTTTCACAACTTTTAAACATGCTGACTTCAGCCTATTGTATAGTACTGTGTGAGTTTCGGTTTTGTTTTTTGTTTTGTCGCTAGAGTGGATATAAAGCACTCCTAAGTCAAGATGGCTAGAATAATGGAGAAGATTTGGCACACAGTGACACGGAGAGTGACACAATGGACAGAAAAGGTGTGTATAAAAAAGGTGTATAACGGATACCATCAAACAAGATGTCTCAGCTATGAGGTACAGTATGTGTGACAGACAGGTGTCCTGGTGACAGAGCCTGTCACCTTAGAAACCCCCGCAGGGTGAGGAAAGATGTCATTGAAAATAACAGTATTTCTAAAGATGGAGTGCCATAGTTTTGCACCTTTTCTGTTTTGTATTTTCTTGAGTGTACAGGGTTTGATGAGGGCCCATGAAAACAATATTGAATTATTATTTTAATTCATGGATGGTTTTTTTTATGTTTTTAAATGCTAATAATTAAAAACAAAATGCAGGAAACCAAAAAAATAAAGGGACCCATAAAAATGTGTATACAACCCACAAATGGATGTCCACAAATGGATCCCGACCCAGTGTTTGGGAACCAGTGATTTAAGGTGACTGAGTGAGCAGTGATAAACACTGTGACCAGCTAAGGGTGAATCACTCTCACATTGTACAAATGGAGCCTTTTGGGTAAATCTTTACAGTAAAACTAAAAAGGATCGTAAAGTGCATCTATGCAGGAGGAGATGAAAATGTTACACAATCAACAGGCGTGTATTTCTGACATTTTCCAAGGCTGCGAGAAAATGGCATCTGTCAGTCAGGAAAAAAGATTGTGCAAAAAAATCCCATATATATACCCAATGGAGGAGGACTGCCCTCAATAAAAAGGCACACATAAGTGCACACACATGCACAGTCGCACACTAACATGCATGCACACAAACATGCTCCATTAGAAAAACAATCTCTCAGTCTTGTACAATGATCAAGGCAGATCATTGTAGAGAGTAAGAACAAACAAACAATGTACCCTGGGGGGGTTATGAGCTCTAGAAACTCAAACAAGGTCATAGTGCAGAGTCGGCTAGATAAATGGGAGAGGTTGGTTGTCAGTGCAATAACACTGGCAGTGCCGGGCAAGCTGGCTTTGTACAGCTTGTTGTTTACTGTTTGTCTGTCTGTCCGTCTTTCCATCCGTCCGTAAGTTAGTCTGTCTGTCCGTCGGAAAACTCAGGTCATGGAAGCAACAGTTATAGCAAAACATCTTCCATTTCCTTGCATCAGCGAGCTCCAACTGGGGTATCCCGAGGGTTTCCCCAGGTCAGCAGCAGCTGGGAGATATAATTCCCCCTGGTCCTTGGTTTGAACCATAGCCTCTTCCGACTGGGAGGCCACCAGGAGGCAACCACTCCTTTATATGCAAAGGAGCCAGCTGCTCTACTCCGTGTTTGTCACGGATGACTGAGCTCCTCAGCATATCCCTAAGGGAGATGCCAGCCATAATTATGTATTATGTAAAGTAGGCTATGTACATCTAAATATTATCTATCTATCTATCTACCTACCTACCTACCTACCTACCTACCTACCTACCTACCTACGGTAGGAACCGAAAGACCACAAACATCTGTATCTGTCCGCGGATCTGCACCGAATCTCTGTGTGTTCGGGGTGGTACAGGCATCGGCTTCCCTGATTGGACAACCCGACCCACACTGGGTATTCTGAGAACAGGTAAAACTGGTACCCTGGCTACACGTCAAACAACAAAGTACTAGTACAACTATTATTACATGTGCAATGCAACCTGCATTGTCCCCGAGTAGGCCTGTGCCCGCGGGTACCGCACTGGGCACTCTAACAATGCATAGGCTACAGTGAGTAGGCTACTCGGACAACGGTTATTGTATAACCAGGTGGGCCGTGCATTCCCAATTCCCGATTCCACACATCACAGAATAATGCAGAGAGAGAGAGAGAGAGAGAGAGAGAGTTGTAACAACAAAGACAGAACCAGCACATTGATTCAGTGCTGTTGAAAGTGCTACATTGCAACCATGGAGTATGTGTTTCTCGAAACCTCTTTGTCTCTTAGAGAGAGAGAAGGAAGAGAAGAGAGAGGGAGGCCATTAGCCCATCCTCCACTCATGCCTTTTATGTGGTCATCCCCTTTCAGTCATATTCTCTCTTTTTTCCATTCAGAAGAGAAGACTCTGATAAAGGAGCGAGAGCCTTGGGGAGACTCTGATTATCCTCTGACATGATATCTGTCTCTCATACACACGCACACACACACAGAAATAGGGCATGCTTTGCACGTATGTGCACTCACATTAGGAGTCAGGACATAATACATGTTGACTCTTTTGTAATGATTCAGTGTTGAGGGCAGGACATTGCCTTCAGAACTGCTTCATCTCTTTCATGAGACAGATTTACAGACACGTGCGTGCGTACCACACACACACACACACACACACACACACACACACACACACACACACACACACACACACACACACACACACACACACACTTTTTAATTTTATTGCAGACAGGCTACCTCCTAGAGATTGTTATGCAACACGAACAGAAAAATAAATGAAGTGCTAGGGTATGAAACTATGAAAGATGGGGAGGAAACCATGATGAATATGTAAAGAATTGGCCTAGTCATGGCGGTGAGGTGGAGTCTCAACCTCAGTTTCTCTGATTGCACAGCGATTCCTGCCCAGAATAATTAGAAGGTAGAATGTACCGTAGGTCATTAGCACCCTCTAGTGTTACATCAGATTATAAATTAGGCTACAATATGTAAAAAAGCTAAAGGACAGTTGCAGAAGTGGGTGAAATACAGTTTCATGTAAGTCATATACAGTACTGGATTGGTCAGTTGGTCAAAAAAGAAAGAAAATAAAAACAAATACTTTATAATATTTAGTGTGGTTGCCCTCTATAGACTCAAATCTTGAAATTGTCGGTGAAACCACATTTGCAATCTCCCACAATTGCGCCTCAGTCTCTACATGACCCTGAGGCTTGGACAGAGATCTCTCACACCCCCTGCAGGGAGCCAGGACCGTTCTGCAGCACACAGTAAAACATCCTCTCACCCATTAGAATGAGCACACAGAGCAGTATGGCCATCACAGCGCCGGTGCTGAGCCCCACGGGCAGGAAGATGGCCTCCGCCGAACAGGACAGCAGGGAGCCGTCGGCCTGGCAGGCACACACCCGGATGGTCAGGGTCCCGGTGCTGCTCTGGGCCGGGTAGCCGCTGTCCTCCACCACCACCACTAGCGTGTAGACGTCCTGCAGCCGCCGCTGGAAGCCCAGCCGCCGAGTCACGATGCCCGCCGTGTTATCTATAGAGAAATACCACGTGGAACAGCGTGAGTGCATGTACTGTAGCCAAAAATATGGTGATATACTCCCTTGAACGCAGCAACGTGTGGCGTCAGCAAAGTACAAAAAGGAATCCAGAACTTGTCTACAGAATTGTCCATCTGGTGTTTTGCATTATGTATGTTAGGCTTGAGACAAGCGTCCAAATGCAAAGTCTGTCCAAAGTGATGTAACGGTGTTGATTAATAATTTACCTCCTTGACCTTTGACCACCAAATTGCATTTATGTCAGATATTGAGTTAGGCTATTTATCAAATATGAAATGTCACGGCCTTGTGTTGTGATTTGATGTGACTAGTGAGTCGTGACATCCAGTACATGCTTTACAACATATTTCCATAATCTCAATCAGGTGGCACCATAGCTTTTCTTTTATTTCTTTTTCCTTTTTTGACAAATTAGCCATAAGCTAACTGATATTAATGATATAGTTAATATTCCTTCTGATGTTTTGTATGAAAATACATTGCAGAACTTCATGGAAAGAACAATGTTCTCCCCATAAAGAACAGAATGTACGTCTGTAACAATACATCAGAAGTGCTGAAAGTCACGCCTCCCCTTCCCCACTTCCTTTGCAGTTTTGTAAAAGTCCTACTGTAAAATCAAATTATCCGAGACTTATCTAGCTTGTTGCTTAGCAGAAGTGGAAGTTCAGAAATATATTTATAGAGATATTTTTAAATATATTTTTGTGAAGGAACAGGTGACAGCTGAGCCTACGGTGCAGAACTTTTATGAGGTGGAATTACAGAGTCTCTTTAGCATTCGAAGACGGTGGATGAGTTGTCAGGCTTGAGAGACTAGTCAGACACCCACTGTGAGGTGTGTGTTTGTAGTATGAATGTGTGTGTGTGCGTGCGTGCGTGAGTGTGTGCGTGCATGTTTCACTCTCCCTCAGTTATGTGAGCAAACAGATACATAGCCTGACAGGGTTGACGTGCGCACGCACGCACGCACACACACACACGCGTGCACACGCCTCAGTTCTTGGTGGCTGCAGGGCCATCTCTGTCCTACCCTATCAGTCCTGAACCTGAAGTGTAGGTACTATACAGCAATACAACTCAGGGCTGCAACAGAAAATGTCAATGTTGTCATTGTTAGTGGAGATTACATCCAGACAACCTTCAAACAGAAGATGGGAGAAATTGCCTTCAGCAGGCACAGGAATCGACAGCGGGGACAGAAAAGGCGAGAAAATCGGAAAATGGAGATAGAATCCAAGGCACTGTTCGTGCAAGAAAGTTATTGTATTGTAGGTATATCAAAAGCGGGTTTCTGCCCACGTGAAGCATCGCAAAAGCCTTCGTTCAGGGTATGAGTCAGAAAGTTGACATGGCTGACACTGTGGACTGAAATGTGATGTACTCTATGGTATATTGCTGGTCAACATGGTGGGCAAAACTGCCCACAATGGTCTGTCTGCTGTCCTTCAAAATGTTGCATCACAATGAGATGTCTGGTTGAGAATATTTGGCCTTTTAAGTTGCAGAATGTCTGTCGGTAATGTATACATTCGCAGCAAGCATGTATGTGCAGAGCTATTGTGGCCGGTAGGACAGGAAAACACCATGAACCATGAACTATATCAAAATAACCAATATGTAACCGAGCTCTGAGGCAGTTTGATGTGCGACACATCAGTAATTGAGAACAGATTACTATTGCTTATTATGGAAAAATGCATTATCCTGCTTATAACATGGCCACTTTGCAATAATACAGTTGTATGTAATGTGGGGCAGTACACTAATATAAATAAAAACCTTGTGTTGGCACTATCGTCATCAACGTTGGGAAAAAATGTTACCTTGCTACTCCAGCAAGGAGGAGAACTCACAGTAAAGGTCCCTGCACACTGCTGCGTTTTTCCTATTTTTAGCAGCGTTTTTCCGTCGGTTTTCAGAAAAAACGCGTCCAGTGTGCAACCACCTTAAAGGACAACTTTAGTTTTTTTCAACCAAAGTTCATGTTTTAGGTTGTTATTAGAGAAACTAAAAGGTGAGTGTTAATTTTCTTTCATTTGCTGCTTTCTTTCGTTTTGGGGATTTTAGCAGTTTTTGACAGGGAGGTGGGGGCATTCGAGCATGGGGCTAAATATGTATTTTTTTACAAAATATTATGGCGATTTATTTTTTTATTATTTACTATAGTCCTAATAAACCCCAAGAAATTACATCTGGCCACAAAAGATCACAGGATCTATTGAATGTGACAAACTGACATATTGAGCCTATACACACAGTATAAGCCCCCAGTAGGATACCTTCACATTCAGTAGATCATGTGATCTTCTGTGGCCAGATGTAATTTCCTGGGGTTTATTAGGACTATAGTAAATAATAAATAAATAAATCACCATCAAATTTGGTAAAAAAATACATATTTAGCCCCATGCTCGAATGCCCCCCCTGTCAAAAAGAGCTAAAATCCCTAAAATGAAAGAAAGCAGCAAATGAAAGAAAATGAACACTCACCTTTTAGTTTCTCTAATAACAACCTAAAACATGAACCTTGGTTGAAAAAAACTAAAGTTGTCCTTTAAAGACCTAGAACTGAGTACCAGCTGAGTCAGCTGTATCGATATCTTCTACACAAGCACACACAAGCGTATGTCAACACATACGTTTTATGTTCCCCTGTCTGATAAAAGATATGAATCCATGTTTTTATGGATAGCTCAAATGCAGACAGATGCAGCAGAGCAAAGTAAAATGTGCATCAAACAGTCAAGGGGTTGCACAAGGCACTGCAGCACTATAGGGGGCTTGTGTGCCATGCTCACCTTTACATTAACCCATTCAGGCCTGACAAATCATGACAATTTTCTGAAAGATTTGAGGCACATTTTAACGATTTTTCAAAAATAGCAGACCTACAAGTTCATAGCGCGCCACTCGGTGGCGCGCTATGAGCTTGTAGATCTGCTATTTTTCAATAGCTAAATTATAACAATGTTTAAAACACCAAAAGGGGTTCCCGCTCAAAATGGGTTAATCCTGGCCCCAGTTTACAGCCTTTAGTGTTGCAGGTCAGTGCACACCGCTGCCCAGTAAATACAGTTTGCTTGCTGTTGTATTGCACTGTGTGTCAAGGAAGATACACATAGACAAGTATCACAGTTCACTCCTAGGGTATGCATTGTCATTGTGACTGGATCAGCTAGAGCGGTGGGTCTATCAAACTTGATTGGCTTCAATACCGCCTCTCCTTGTTTACTGAATCTAAGTACTGTACCCCATTACTAACATTTTGATTAAAAACTATAGCTAGCATGATGCGATCCTTTGAAGAACATAAACTAGAAAAGTGTGATCCTCTGAGCGTATAGGTCTTCGCCAGGCCAGGTTGCCCACCCAGGGCCCGCCAAATTTGTCCTTGGACTAAAACAAAGGCTAAAACAAACACTCCAGCACTCCTACTGCTAATATCTACATGCCTGTTTTGTATGCAAAAATGTGATAAAATTCTAGTGCAGACAATTTTGTTTTTTGCAATAACACTTTTAAATACCAAGCGTAAATGAAAACTGTGTGATCGCTCTTCATCAGGATATTGTGTTGCATATTTTGATGCTTGTCTCTCTCCTTTCCATCTCACATTTTCAAGCTCCACAGGGATTCCTCCTTTTAGAAGTACTGTAATGTAAAATGTGGCTTGACATAATTTGTTGATAATATTTAGTGTCTACCAATTAGATTTATCACTAGTGTGTTTGTCTTGTAATTGTTTTCCTTCTTTCTTTTAGATAGAATTGATTAATTCTATTAGGCTTGCTGAGTGAATGTTAATATGAACTGAATATAAAGATTAACTAACCCTGAAATGAGGGAAAGGAAGGGATTACAAACAAACACATTGTTAGACAGCTTGATAGATACACAGATTGACATACAGTGTGCTTATACCTGTATATCAGTCTTTATTATATTATTTGTATTTATTTGTTATCATCAGAGACCACTTAAGCTTCAAAAGAAATTCTCATATCTCTTCCCTTACTTTATTCTTTACTCTTTTTCCTTCAGCTTTTTCTCCCATCCCATCTCTCCCTTATCTTCCCTATTTATCTCTCTTCTGGTCTCATTCTCTGCCCTCTTTTCCCCGCAATGTTCCTTGGCTTGATGTCGTTGTTTGCTCAACTTACTTCCAAAGTCTCGTATGGTGAAGTTGCGGTTACGGAGCTCCTTTGGAGACTTGAAGAAGAAGCGCTGGTCAGCGGGAGGCACATCTCTGTCCACAGCACTCACTGTCTGGATCACCTTGACCATACAGGAGGAATTATCGGTTAACCACTTGAACCCACGACCCACCATCCCCATTCGGCGCAGTGGTGGAACAAGTTCTCAGATGTATCAGTTGTTGGGAGCTTGTAGATTGGCAGAGATAGGTGTTGATAAAAAAAAAAGAACACACCAACAGCGCAACTTGGGTCTGTTGTAAATACTGCTCCCTAAAGCCCTCTCAGTTCTAGAATGTGTATGTCTTAAATCTCAGTCTCACCAATGTCACGCACATTTAAATATAAACAATGAAGAAGGCCTTTAATGCAGAAACACCAACGTGGTGCTAATGAATTAATAATAAATGATGTGGAGACTGCATGTGGCGGACACAGGGAGAAAGAACTCGCCCACCACGGTGGAGACTGCATGTACCTCCTTTTTGTTGTTGGTTGAATGCGCCCAAATAACAACATCAAAATGTTATTTTGGATGCAAGCATCATGTGAATGTCATTGATATGAATGTCAAATGTAGACAGACGCTAACATGTCTCATATCTAGATTGTACCGCAATAGATCGGCAGAATGCATTCACATGTGGCATCTCCTCTCCTGATTGTGTCATGGCTGGTATTATCAAGTTAGATAAGATTAATACCTGCCTTTTGCAGGAAATTGTTCATTTATGTGGATAGGGGATTGCACTGAACCTTATTAATAATTTCTTATGACCTTGTTGTTATTGTGGCCAAAAATGCCGACACCCTCCAAATGTGTTTTGGGTGAACTATCTTCAGCATATTTTGGGTGCAGTTCGCCTTCACTTTTTTGCATTAACATAGCATGTAGTCCTGTGTGAATTGTAATGCTAAAATGCAGTTGTCTCTGCACTGAATATGAAATCTTTGGTGGTTTTACACTGTATTTATGTAGTAAAACAGTGTAATGGTTTGGAGTTTTTCTCAGACAGCAAATTAAGAATGCAGTGCTGTCAGTGCTTGATTTGATTTAAAATAATATAAATGCAAAGGTTGCGTGCATTCTGTTGGCACTGGCCGTAGATCACCCACCGCCTATGGTAACGATATGTAATGAATGTCAAGTCTAAATGCAAAACATCTAAATAATATCTGGACATAATTCAGAAGCAAGATGCATGTTAAGCATTCATGTCATGTCATGCATTCATGTCATGCATGTTTTATCAAAAACAGACAGACAGACAGACAGACAGACAGACAGACAGACAGACAGACAGACAGACAGGCAGACAGACAGGCAGGCAGGCAGGCAGACAGACAGACAGACAGACAGACAGACAGGCAGACAGAGACTAGAAACATAAAGACCAACATTACAGACAGATGCAGTCATAGATAGACAGACAGCAGGTGGAGAGTGGGACACAGATAGTGACGGAGACAGACGGCCAGACAGAGAAGTGATCTTTACCTGTCCTACTTTGGCATTCTCACAGACAATGATGTCAAAAGGGACGGCCAGCTCGGGGGGGAACTCGTTGACATCCAACACATTGACTGTCACAGCCACTGTGCTGGATAGCAGAGGGTTGCCTGCAAAAGTTCCACATTACAGTAACATCACACTCAGAAAATCACATTGACACATCTTTAGCAGTTAATAATGCCCTGATTAGTCATAGCACGCCATAGTACATATGTATAGCATAGTAGTATATATGTATAGTTTCATTATATAGATATTCCACTGTTACTTTCTTAGCTTACGCATGTTTCATGATAAATGCTTTTATGTGATGTATTCCCATGCTTTTTGTTCTTGCTTAATGTAAGTCGCTCTGGATTAAGAGCGTCTGCCAAATGCCTAAATTCGAGACACGAACAGTCCAGAAATGTCGACTACCAGGGACGTGCAGAGGAGGGGGTTTCAGGGGGTCCCCAGCTAAATGAGTTAATAACATACAGCAGCTATTGCGACAGAACTTAAATATTATAAGTGGTCTCTGCCCCAAAATATTTTTAGATGGAGGTCCATGGCCAAATATATACATTTGATGGTCCATTTGATTTGAGAATCATTGTGCTAAAGAAGAGGGGGAGCTGTCCATGGTGCTGAAGAAGAGGGAAAGGGGAGAGAGTGTGAGGGAGCTGTCACTGGTGCTGAATTACAGAGATAACTGTCCTTGGTTCTGAAATAGATGGCAAAGGAGAGAGAGAGCTGGCCGTGGTTCTGAAGTAGAGAGAGAAAGTGAAAGAGAGAGCGAGAGAGGGGCCCCTACTTGACAAATAAGATATGAATGAACAGTAAAATACTTTGTTTGGTTTTTTTATCACGTACGTATCTGTCTCCATTTTAGACGGACAACTCATTGTGTGTGTCTGTGCCACACTTGCTTTGGCAATATAAACATATGTTTTCTGATGACAATGAAGTTCCTTTGAACTGAGTGCACGACGATTTTCGCTACACGTCGTTGCGCGTGATGTCTCACACCACAAGTAGCTAATCTAAGCTCACAACACAATTACACAATCACCTACATACACAGTGCTTGTGGTCTGTATTATCATATTAAAGCATTAAACAAAGTCAATAAGTAATGGCACACACCAGACTTTCCTTTGACCACCCGCATATGCTGTCCCACTTGAAAGAATGGACATTTTCTACATGAGATATTTAGAGGGAGCATAGAATATGTTCCTGTGTATTCCTGATTATTAGGATCAGAACCACAGCACCTGTAAATTACGCCACATTATGCTGTGTAGACTGTAGACAGTATATAAAGTGTAGAGCAGTGGCTCTCAAGCTCTTCAGGCTATGACCCCCCCAAAATAATCACATTTGAACTGGGGACTCCCCAGAGTTGAGCCAGGCATTCAATTTAGTGTGACTCGGTTCCACAAATAAATATTCTGAAAATAGCAGATCTACAAGCTCACAACGCATAGATCTGCTATTAGAGCATACTGTAGATCTGCTATTAGAGTATACTGTAGATCTGATATTTTCACAACATTTGCTTCTTTCTTGTAATTTGACAATTTGGCCAATGTTTGACCCATTTTTATAGTTTAGTTTTTTGATTACTTTTGATGCAGTAATGGTCTCTCTCTTTCTTTCTTTCTCTCTCTCTTTCTTTCTTTCTTTCTTTCTTTCAATGAATAAGGTCTTAAAAGTCCTTAAATTCTCACTTCATTACAGGATACTACAGAAGTCATAATCTGCTCATTCCACTAGATGGAGCTATATGCTAACAGAATGACAACATGAGCTCTATCAGGCTTCTATCTGTAGGTTTTAAGCAATCAGTAGATTGCCTTTTCCAATGTGTTATTGTGTTGGTCTTTTCCAATGTGTTATTGTGTTGGTCTTTTCCAATGTGTTATTGTGTTGGTCTTTTCCAATGTGTTATTGTGTTGGTCTTTTCCAATGTGTTATTGTGTTGGTCTTTTCCAATGTGTTATTGTGTTGGTCTTTTCCAATGTGTTATTGTGTTGGTCTTTTCCAATGTGTTATTGTGTTGGTCTTTTCCAATGCGTTATTGTGTTGGTCTTTTCCAATGTGTTATTGTGTTGGTCTTTTCCAATGTGTTATTGTGTTGGTCTTTTCCAATGTGTTATTGTGTTGGTCTTTTCCAATGTGTTATTGTGTTGGTCTTTTCCAATGTGTTATTATGTTGGTCTTTTCCAATGTGTTATTGTGTTGGTCTTTTCCAATGTGTTATTGTGTTGGTCTTTTCCAATGTGTTATTATGTTGGTCTTTTCCAATGTGTTATTGTGTTGGTCTTTTCCAATGTGTTATTGTGTTGGTCTTTTCCAATGTGTTATTGTGTTGGTCTTTTCCAATGTGTTATTGTGTTGGTCTTTTCCAATGTGTTATTGTGTTGCTCTTCTAGATAGTCTTTTATTGAGAGTGATGAAGCCTGCTGAAGGTGATCTACTGAGACTAGGCACTATTTAGTCATACAACAACATATAAAAGGCTTAGCTATAGGGTATATAGCCAATCTACAAGCTCACAACACGTTGCATCTGTACGCAATGTGAGCTTGAAGATCTGCTATTAGCTTTTTATGTTGGCATGTTTTGAAACAATGTTGCCTACATGCTCAAAATTACTTTTTACCATAGCCACACCTTGCGTGCACTTGATGCAAATACACAATCCGATCCACAAAGGACATTTGCAAACTATAAGTATGGTCTGCTCCATTGCTGTCAGTCAAGTATTACGGCAGCACTTGACCCAACACCACCAGATGAAGCCTGACTGATACTTGAAAATAGTGATACTGTTATATCAAAAATAGCATAGCCTGGCTTTGGTCAGACACATAACGTGGATTCAGCGAACAGCGAAAAGCAGCCATTGGTCCATGTGTATATGGTGACGTAACATACATGCTGCAGCACTTTCAAAACAACAATGGCTGACCTCGACACAACAAGTTTAAAAGTTTCCACAGAAACGATAAGAACAGCTGCAGTTGTTTCAGACATATCCGACATAGCTCACTCGCATAGAATGTAGAAACAGACCTTGTTGTTTTTTGGCGTGGTATCTTTCAAACACTAGTACTAGCGCTAGCACTGTGATGGCATCAGCTTTTTGTTACACTGATTGGCCAGTCTGTCAAGGCAACTACTGTACTTACGCCCACTTTTCAAGCTGCCAATAGGACGAAGTCCAGACTGATACCGGGGAGGAAGCGTTAGTGAATCTACGTCATCGGTCTGGCAAAGCCAGGCTAAAAATAGCCACTCTACAAGCTCACAACACGCTGCACGTTGTGAGAATGTAGATTGGCTGTTTTTATTGCACACTACTTACAGTATAAATCAAGCTTCACAAACCGATGCAGGGGTCATCAAGGGCTTCAGCGGCTTGTGATGTCTGTCTGTCTGTCTGTCTGTCTGCCTGCCTGCCTGCCTGCCTGCCTGCCTGCCTGCGATAAAACATGCATGACATGAATGCTTGTAAATGCCCCCTTCATTCCTACCATTAACATGGATCTTGCTTCTGAATTATGTCCAACATTTGCCACAGACATACAATGAGTAGTCAATAATATTCCATAAATACCAGTAGAGAAAAGGTGAAGAACACAGGCTATAGGGAGAGTGGTTTGTACTTTTATTTTATTTTATTAAGAGAGCTGAGAGGGACGAAGCAATGCGTAACCCAAAGGATTGCTTTAAAAGTCAAGTGTATTACTGTTATTATTTCCATGGCCATCTCTGTACTCTTGTCTACTTTACCTTCTTCACTTTCTATATTGAAGTGATTGCTATGAACTTTTCAAAGCATTAAAGACAATCAGATAAAAGTCTCTGTGTGTGTGTGTGTGTGTGTGTGTGTGTGTGTGTGTGTGTGTGTGTGTGTGTGTGTGTGTGTGTGTGTGTGTGTACGACTGTAATCCACGTACTGTAACTTGAGAACCGTTTGACCCACCGACTTCAAATTCAACAAACACGTTCCGCCCCACCACAGGGAGTGCAGTGCCCAGTGTCGGTATCTGCCCGGGCTCTGGACAGGGCCCCTGCCCAGGCTCCATATGGAGCTGGCCTGTTCTGACATTATTCGGACGTCTGCATAGACTCCATATTTGGGCATGCCTGACAAACAACTCCACATATGGGCATAAAAGGGACACAGACATAATATCTGGGTGGGGCATTCATTTCCAACTTGCATCGTTCCAAAGTAGACCAGTGCCCAACGGGCACCGCTGTAGAGGCTCCAACGGGCACCGTCATTATAATATCTATCAAAACAGACTCAGGGAGATCGTTCCAAGTATAGGCCAGTGCCCAACGGGCACCGCTCTAGTTATTACAATATCTACAAAACACCCAATCATAGGCATGTTCTCTATCCATCACGGTTTGGTACCTGGTTTGAATACCTGTCTGGCAGGTTTCAATGGGCCTTTGGGAAACAGTGTCAAATCAGTGTTCTACCTATTCTGAAAAATACTGGCACCAATGTTTAAATTTTTTAAATCAAAGATTTGCCACGGACATGGACAAGTCTGTTTGTCCGTGTGCGGACACATTGATGACATCCCTGAACAGACGTCTTTGACCTTTTCTTTCCTGCACTGAGCAGTGCCACTGTAACATAATAGACGTTAAGCGCCTTGCTCAATGGCACTATTCAGTATTCATTCACTGCCTCACCCAAATTTGTCCTGCTTGCAAACTTCCGGTCAAAAGCATGCTCTTCAGTTTGTGGCCCCAAGCCATGAGACTAATGGATAATAAGGGTGGACTGATTCTAACGTTGAACTGAAATGAAGGCACAAGTATGTCCAACGCTAGAATTTTGCATCCCTCGTTAGTATCTTTCCAACAGTTTGTACCCCCAAGCCATGAGACTAATGAACACCGCTCTCTTGCACATTCAATGAACCTCTTCAACTTCAATGTACAGTTGCATAAGGGTAGTCGTGGAAATGTAACTAAGTCCATTTACTCAAGTAATATACTTTTAGGTATTTTTACCTTACTGTAAACTTTCCAATTTTCAACGTACCTACGTACTTCTGCTCCACTTACAGTAACTACATCTACATCAAAATACTGTTTACTCCACTACAATTATTTGAAGGTACTTACCTAACTTTACGTTATACATACAGTACATTAACTACTTCAGCCTTATATTTACTTTCAATATTTGAAAATAGCTAATCTACAAGCTCACAACATGTGAGCCTGTATCTGCTATTTTCAAAATATTTATATTGAACTTGTGAAATAACAGAATACTTTTTTTTGTGGCCTATATTTTATATTTTTTATGGAGGGACAGACAGTAGGTTGACAGGAAATGGGGAGAGAGATGAGGGGATGACATGCAGTAAAGGCCGTCGGGATCGGGAGTCGAACCCGTGGCACACTGCCAGACTGGATTACCAGCCAATGTGCCTGGACTGCTGAGCCACGGCCTTTTTGCTTTTATTGATAGATGTACAGTATAGGTGACAGGAAACGAAGAGAGAGATCGGGATTGGCCTAGGTGTATTACCAGCCTAGGTGCTCGGACCGTGCTCGGACTTTTGCACATTTAATCAAGTAAATGCTGGACTTTTACTGGTAACTGAGAATTTCTACATGTGGTATTGTCACTAAATAATAGTTGAGTACTCCTTACATCACTACATACGGGTGGACTGATTCTAACGGTGGACTAAAATGATGGCACTGTCTGTTACATTTGACACGGACATTTTGCATCCCTCATTAGTATCTGTCCATTTTGGAATGTGACACAATGTGGATGAATACTTACTAACTTTGGTTGCCACAACAGTTACATTGTGCTGAGCGACTGCTTCTCTGTCCAGATACTCATTAGTGGAGAGGGTTCCCTCGACTGTGTCAACGTCAAAACAGCTGTCAGACTCTCTGCTCCATTCCAGCGAGTACCTGCGCGACACAAAACTAGTCAACAATGTTTGCATGTATATTATTATACTAGTACAACTGATGCCTGACGAAGACCCGCACGGACCGCGGGTCGAAACATTGTAACCTAAATAAAGTGCTTCTGGGAGCTACAAACCAATGTGGAAACTGCATTCCTTCTTCATTGTACGTATTTTTGTTCAGCACCTGTAGAATATTTTTTGATATGTGCGTGCTTCCCGCTTGGTCTCTGATTCTACAAATGCCTTCTGAATCAGTATAGTTCTCAAACCTTTTCATCATCTCTTCAAAGAGAAGATTCTTCAAAAATGTGACATGCCCTGAGCTTGTATATCTGCTATTTTTGAGAACCACGGTTCTAACAGTTTCCTGAAAAACTAGTTACTATACGGTAGCTAAAATAACACACATGCTTTCCTGGTTTTAATGGGTTCACACAGGCGTGCCCAAAAGGTAGAATGTGATCTACCAGTAGCTCACACAGGCTGTGCAGGTAGATCACAGGACATGCCCCTAAACATATATAATTTAAATAAATTAATAAACTATGTTTGGCATCTGCCACTTGAATTAAGGTGACTTCACTTGATTGACATCAAAATGGGAAGTTCAAATTCACAATGCAATACTTTGTTTTCAAGAGTGTTTTGCACCATCATCAGTATTTCAAATATATGTACAAAAATAAAAGCCTACCAATTCCATTTCCCCACTCTATTTCCCATTCCTAGTGCATTTGTCTAATATGTAACTATTTTCAGCAATGGGACAATTATTATTTTGGTGGGTATATCTGGTTGATAGTAGCCCTCAAGTCTAAAAAGTGTGGGCACCCCTGGGTTAACACATCATGCTCTGAATCCAGTGATCTTTTTCAGCCGACGGTACCAAAGTTGAAGCTCCTAAAATTATTTAAAAAAATCATCTGAAACAGGCCCAACTTCTTTATGGCTCATGTCCAGTGATCTATTATGCTAATTTATTTGCTATGATAATTTTTGTCTTTGCTTTTGAACTACTCAGTAAAATAAGACATGAAAAAAAAAATATATATATATATATATATATATATATATATATATATATATATATATATATATATAAAATAATAAAATAAAATAATAAAATAATAATAAAAATGGTAAATAGAATATTACTAAAAATTACTTGAGTTCTCTATCTCCAGTGAATGAAACTGGTTAATTTCCACTACTGCACAAACAAAAGGGATAAAAGCGTTTCCTACTGTAGGTTAAATATTGAACGGAGAAATCAAAGGGGGCAAAGCAAGGGCTTTTAAATCATGGCAGTTTACCGACGCGGCCATCTGGAGCTGCACATCAAATATTAAGCACAAAAAAGCATGTTTTCTCTTGTTTATATATATACAACGGATGTCCTGAACTGTAGTCTGCACATGTACAGATAAAAGTAGTAGATAGTAGAAAGTATAGATAAAATATTCAGCAGTTCTTTCATAATCTTTGATAACAGACACTGTTACATGAAGCCACAAACACGTTTCATTGGCACCATGACCCTTTATGATGGACATAGTACTGTAGGTGCCATCCATTAGTAGAGTAGAGTTAACCTTTTCAGCCTCACATGCTGACACTGGTTTAGCCTTCTATATAATTATAACAGCGTGACTCCTTCCTTCATTGTTTATTTTTGGAACACATACGTTCTTATTTGTTGCACGATGTAGGACAAGTCTATGGGAATTCAGAATGGGGGGAAAAACACGAACCAGGAAGGATGTATAAATTACGTCAGACCATGGAGTTTAGATGGTAAGAGTAAGGGAGGTAGGGTTCTCTGTTGGAAAGTAACTAAAATAACTTATTACTTAAAGTAATATTACCAGTAAGACGCCCTGAGGGCTATAGTCTGCTGGGCGAGCGCTGGCGCTTTGGCATGGGGGGTCAGATCAACATGGAATGAATTCTGTACTGGCGGTGTCTATATGGTGCGTGTCTTGAGTGTACAGGGTTTGATGAGGTCAGAACAACATATGGACTGTCAGAACAGTTCAGCTCCATATATGGATATCTAAGGGTGGCAGTGTCTTGAGTGTACAGGGTTTGATGAGGTCTGGCCATATAAGGAGCGTGTCTTGAGTCTACAGGGTTTGCTGAGGTCAGATCAACATATGGAATGTCAGAACAGGTCAGCTCCATATATGGATATCTAAGGGTGGCAGCGGGGGCAGTGTCTTGAGTGTACAGGGTTTGATGAGGGCCAATGTACGGCCGGTCCTTCATTTTCGTTCTTTTTGAGAACTCTAGTTTCCCCGACTGTCGGGTGGGGCTGCACTAATAACTTTGGGGCGGGCCCGTCTAGAGTTTGAATGGACAGGTATCAGTCAAAAGGGAGACATCGAGGCGGAAGGACGGGTGGGGATGGATCAACATATGGAATGTCAGAACAGGTCAGCTCCATATATGGAGATCTAAGGGTTTGAGGTCAGATGTAGAGTTGAACTGACTGACTGATGGGAAATGCACGATTTCATATAAAATGAATAGGCTATGACTAATAGTTACTTTACATTTTGAGTAATAATATTACTAATATATTATTCTTTTCACGAGTGTTTAAAATGGTAGACTGGGTCGGGATGGAGTTGCTCTGCAGGCTGCTGATCCGTCTGGATCTAGAGCACATATAGTGATGCGCACTTGAGACTTTAAATGCAATTACTGGGGGCGAGGAACAAAGTAAAGAAAAGTAATAAGTAACTAGTTACTTTTGGCAGGGAGTAAAATGTGAAGTAATAATAATACTTTTTTTTTAAAGACTACTACTAATATAGTAATATACTAATATTACCGTTTTTGAGTAACTTTTCCAACACTGTCTATATATGGTTTGAGTCATGGAGGTGGGGTTCTATGAATAGACTCACATGATAGTACAAGCTTTTACCTGACGGCACTGCTGCTTAGGTCCAGGTCCTGGGCGGTGACAGAACCTACGATGGTCCCTGGCGGGGTGTCCTCGTACACCTCCACGGTGTAGGAGCTTTTGGTGAAGACCGGGGGCTCGTCCACATCCAGCACGTTGACCTTGACCGTGGCCGTGTCCTTGAAGGGGCCCAGGTGGAGAAAGCGGGGGTCCAGATGAGCATTGGACGCATCCACCTTGAAGGTGTAGGTCTTCTTGCTCTCATAGTCTAATGCCTAGACAGACAGACGGATACAGGCAGACACAGACAGACTACATAAGATAGGAGACAGACATACAGACTAGAATAGAAAGAGAGAATGTCGAGAGAGGCGGTAGTGGCTCAGGGGAAGAGTGGCTGGATGGTAACCGCAAGGTTGCCAGTTCGATCGAGCGTTAGTGTCAAAGTGTCCTTGAGCAAGACAATGAACCCCTGATTGCTCCTGATGTGCTGGTTGGTGCCTTGCATGGTTTCCGCTGCCATCGGTGTATGAATGGGTGAATGTAATGCACAATCTATGTAAAGCGCCTTGGATAAAGGCGCTATATAAAAAATGCACCATTTACCATTTATAGAATAGATAGAATATTCTAATGTAAAATCTAAGGAATACCCAACTTCAAAGAACGGAATACAGTATGTGATCATTGATGAGGCACAGCATAGTAATGCGTTTCAGCTTAGAGGGTTGGCTCCTATTCTTGACTGGTGTCTACTCTAGGCCTACCTAGTTGGGTATGCACAGCAGATACAGTAGTAGATGAACAAGACAGGCACTTTGATATGCTAATGTGGCCGCCAACTGCACCAAGACACATTCATACATCAAGCTCAACACTTTGTCTCTTTTGCAGCGGAAGCCTATTCAGTATTCACATCGTCGAGAGTGACTGCTGCACTGTACCGTTACTGTACTTGAACGGGGCTACTTCCAGGCTGGACAGAACAGAATTTTGGGGAGATTTTGTCAACAATTCGGAGAGCCACGTCTGACGGCCTGCATGCAACACATCTGGCTCATCTTGTTGCAGGAATTAATGTTGGAGGCGCTTTGAAAGTTGAAAGGAGACAAGCCTCTCACATGCATGCACACACACACACATCCCTAATGGAGCCATGGAGACAATGAATACAGATGAGCAGTGGGGTTCCGAGAGGAAGCATCCCTGGTGTAAAATGACTGCAGGCCACACAAGTGTTGAGGTCAATTAAGATCCTGTGCCAAGTCGCACCAAAACGCACGCACGCACAACCGAATACTATATAACCAAACTACACCTGCACTACCTCATTACACATATTCCTTGAGACCTTGTTCAACTGTCAGATCCATAGAGCTTGGTGCCCTATAGTGTCTCCTCATCCCATGGCAATCAACTGCAAGTATGTCCATAATGAAAGGCAGATGACTGTCATCTGTGCGTGCATGATTTAAAAGTGTGCGTGTGTGTGCGTGCGTGCACATTGTGTGTGTGTGTGTGTGTGTGTGTGTGTGTGTGTGTCTCCCAATGATATGGACACACACACAGTCACACACACACGTGTGCACGCATGCACACAAGCACATATTCTAATATGCAGGTTATACACGCATGAATGTGTTTTAGTGTGCACTGTGCACCGTTTGAGTGTGACTTGACACTGTGGAGCAGTGAGCATGTCTGTGACTGTCAGGTTTGAAACGGTGACATCCCTATTCCTGTCACGACACCCTTCTCTGGCACCTCACTTGATTTTCTAAGATTAGCTCAAATTATCCTATAGTGTGATTAACCACTTTCACCATGTCATCCCTATTCTGGGCATGTCATTATAGTTGACAGTGTTAAAAGATATTCAGAACTGTTCTAGAATAGCAGGTTTACAAGCTAAAAATGCATCAACTTGGCCATCGTTTAAAAATGTGGAACTTGCTTCTAGGGCGGGCACTCCTCTGGATAGTTTAGCTAGCTGGGAGCGTTTGTAGTCTTACAGAAACCCTGTGTTGAATACGTTCACTCAGTAAGTGAAACAGGCATTTCCGAATACATCCAATGAAACATCACTGCCTTTCACAAGAGGAAAGCACACAATAGGATAACACACAATAGAATACAGTAGGGATGACTGGCCAGGTCTTCCTTTGTTGTATTCTGCCTTTGGCATCGTGGCAGTTTTGTGAGGTTTGTTATTATTCAATGTGTCAGTAATTGTCTCTGTGTTTGTATTCTTATTTACAGTACTCGCTCAAACCAATATAATGTGATTTCCTTTTCTTGGTGTTTTTACAAATATGTTTCATTTTATCCTTTCATGTGGTTTCATACAGGTTGGTTTGTAGTGTATATTGTGTCTTCCGGTGGGGGGGGTTTGTGCCTCTTGTTAATGAGCCCATGATGGCATTTCCTATAAAAGCCATGTTTGTAATACATTCATGTTTAGTCACCCTGATGAAGGCGGTGTGCCACAACGCGTAGGTTCATTATTCTTATTCTCGCCATGCAGTAGCCAATTCAATACAGTTTTTATTTTATTGAACTTTTTTCACATGAGTGCTTTGCTTTTTATGGTTTTATGGTGTTGTAGATGATTCCGTTATCTATGCACCGTATTTGTTGGCTGTCACCAGAGTGTAAAATGATATATTCATTAATTACAGTATGTTATGCTAACAGATGTACAGAAAAGAGAAGAAAGGGAAATATGTGTGCGTGCGTGTGTGCGTGCAGTACATACATAAAATGATGAATGCATAAATAAGCAATATGGATAAACAGCATGCATACTGTATTTACTGTAATTATAGACTTCTCTCTTTCAGACAAGTCCCCATTAATTAGGTTCCAGTTGTTTCCTTCCCATTCGCTATAGTATGTTTAGCACAGCACAGTCTCTTGTCATGTAAGCCTATTGATATACTTTAGCTTACATCTCTATTCATAGCACCATTGCTAAAGTCTTAATCATTATATCAATACAATTTTTTCAGAAACTGGAGGAGTCCAATATGTGTGTGGAAGAGCCGGGGGCAGTCTGTGTTTCTGCAACCACAGTGAAACTACAAACTATGAACTATTTTGTATGCGTCTTTCTCCAATTAAGGATAGGTTAGAACAAAATAAGCTGAGAATAGGTTGAGAAGCTCCGTGCGAGGCTGAAGTGAAAACAAAAGTGAGCACTCAAGTGGGAGCCTGGGAGGTTAACACAAGAAAACAGTTTTGGCACAGCCTGGTGCAGACAACACTGTCACATATCCAAGACAAACACGCAGACTAAACTACACAGGATATTTTTGATGATTGATGATTTGTGTTAATTTACCCAAACTAACACTGAATATCTTACCCAAAAGAGTGTTAAAAACTAACATTGAATATTTTATGACACAGTCACATAACAAATCTCCATGGTGGTTTGTTTATTTTTGGTACACAGTTCTTAAGACGCTATCTAAGATTTGATTTGCTAATGAGAATACCAATACAAAGTCCTGACATCTCTACCACTGGGTAGTGGGAACGACATCAGGACTTTGGTCCATCTGAGGCCAAAGAAAAAATATATATTATTACAGTACGTCACTAGCAGCGAAGAAGCAGCTGGCAGTAACAACATGTTATGATGTAGGCTCAGGAAATAAGATTTGTAATGATTCACAACCCTGAAAGCACGCCTGTTGTTTCACATGGTCAGACTGTTTCATTTCAACCCTAAACCAAGTGTTATTGTTCTATTAAAGTCCATGCAGCTGAACGTACTGTATGGACGGACCTGGCATAATCTATTTCAGTGGTTTTCTGGACCAGGTCCCATGCACTTGAAAATATTGAAAGCCATTGGCTGCAGTATTATGTGGTCAGATGGGTGGGCTGCATGCATTTTTTTCAGAGCATGTTTATTCATTTATTTTTGTATTGTTGTGCCAAATATTTGGGGGCCCACTGATCTAGTTAATGTTTTGGGGGCATTTAATGCCCCAGGCAGACAGAATGTGGTGCACTGTACAGATTGACAGATCACTCGACTATAATCTCATTGTGGCCTGCTCATTCCCCTGAACCCATTACAGGGAATAAATCCTCTTGCAACGCAGGAGGTCATTAGTTCATTACCATCAGTGAGCACAGCAGTCAGTCTGGAGATGAAAGAAAGGATGAAGAGTGTAGTCTCATTTTAAACACACACAACATGAGTATGTTTTTTTTTTATATCTCACACTTTGTATAACTTCCAGTGCATGCATTTTGTCTCTGTCTCCATCTCATGGTAACTCAGAATCTAAGGTGCTTACAATTTACAATGTAGGCATTTAGCAGACGCTCTTAATGCAGAGCGACTTATAGTAAGCAATTAAGAACAACACATGGCAATACATCAAATACATAGAAATAGTCATCAAGAATCATAAGCAAGGTAAGTGCCCCCTAAAATGAATTTATATAGCTACATACAATAAATTGATTTAGGCTCCGCCGCTCTTTGCGTTTATCTTAATCAAAGACAATTGCGCACTGCATGGACATTCCCGGCTGTTCACAGTCACCATGCACAGCCAGTTTCAGAGGGAAGGCACAATGTACTACTCACGTTCCGTTGGCTGAACAAAGTTCCAACCTTCTCATGGTTCCATTATATTTCCAGGACAGGAGTCTGATTAAGTATATCTCCATTTAGTTTTCACTGAAGTAACACCAACAGAGTTATGTCCCAGTAGTGTCTCCGTTCGACAGGTTAACCTTTTTCATTCATCTTATTCGTGCAATGTTCCAAAACAGAGCTACAGCTCTATCGTCGTGACAAGTGACAACTTTAAATAGGCTATTAAATATCTAATAGTGTAAGTTTACGGTTTACAATCAGACTCTCAAACCCATGGCTTGTTGCAATGCGTAACGTGTGTCGGGTCGGCTATACAAACAATGATGAGTATAGGCTACAACATGTTTGTAACCAAAAGCCTGTAGCCAGGTACTGTAACATTACGTGGACAAGGTAGGCAACATAATGGAACTTGATGTTAATGCAGTGAACATTAATTACGTAGTGTTTAATAACGAGGCCGCAGCAGCTGCAGCGCACATGATCCATGATGAAACCCCATGTTTCAAAAACCTTCCCACACAACATATTGAACAAATACAAAGTTGGATAGCTAATGCAGAGCCAAACATGTGTGTTTACTTCCGCCGTTTTAATATTTAAATGTTATGATGAAAGGCATCAGTTTGTGCACCTCGCCACTGTGGAATGAAATCAGTTGAGCTCCACACAGCTGAGGTTAATTTGCGCAATTGTGCTGTGTGTGTATGTGTGTGTGTGTGTGTGTGTGTGTGTGTGTGTGTGTGTGTGTGTGTGTGTGTGTGTGTGTGTGTGTGTGTGTGTGTGTGTGTGTGTGTGTGTGTGTGAGTGTGAGTGTGAGTGTGAGTGTGAGTGTGTGTGTGTGTGTGTGTGAGAGAGAAATTGATCAACAGGCTGACGGTATTGCAGACAAGAAAAAACCAACGTCCGGGACGACGGGTCCCGAAGCCATTTCCAGGGCGGGAAATTACGTGCTCTGTACCCGAGAAGCCTACTATAGAGTGCTATGTCATGTCTACAATAATCTATCTAAATTACATAAGTTTACCCTTTGCCTATGCCTGTAAGGTCGTTGAGGCTAGTGCAAGTGCTTCAGCAAGTGCTACGGGCTAAGATGGAGTCTGAAGAGGTCTGTTTTCAGACTACGGCGGAAGATTGGGATGATTATGCAGTTCTGATTGCAATGGAAAGTTCATTCCCTAGTTCATTCCATGGTTTTGGAACCAGAAGGGAGAAGAATCAAGAGTCTGGGACGTGTGGACTGGAGCCAGAAGGGAGAGGAGTCTGGGACGTGTGGACTGGAGCCAGAAGGGAGAAGAGTCTGGGACATGTGAAGCGTTGAAAGAGATGCAAAAGAGAGATGGGACTGAAGTCTCTCCGTGGATCATATTGAGCATTCTTTGAACCAACAGCCAGACTTCGTGCTAAGGTCAGTTGCGGACAGAGATGTGTTTAAAATACAGAGAGGTGAAAGGAGGCAATTGGTGTTTGACAGAAAAAGAGGAAGAGGGATTAACATTTTTTGACTGCTCACACCATGGCATGGTGCGATGAATGGACCCAATGTTTTAAACATTTGTGTCAATAAAGTAACTAACTATGAAAGTCATTTAAACAAAATGCCAAGTGCTGAGAGAGGGGATTACCAGATGACACAAAGAACAAATGCAGCCAGTGAGTGAGACAGACTATGAAGACAAAAGGGAAACTGGAGTGCTTGAGGAATACCAATGCCTTAGGTGCTCTTAGAGAGGAGTACAGTAGTTGAAAGAAAAAAAGCAATACAACCTAACTTTCTTGAGGGTTTAGAATTCTAAGGGCCATAGACAATCTACATGGCACAGGGTGCAAATTTGTTGAGTGTATTCAGCTCCAATTGAGTGAATTATACAGCGTTAAACAGGGAGCAAGGCGCATGGCGCAAAGGAGATGTAAGTTAATGGCTCCCTGAATGAGGGTCATTGGATGTGTTTTGGTTATAATATAACATAAATGTAGTCTCCCATTCCCTTTAAGATTAGTTGCACCTGCATCGTCACATTGTTATTTAAACTGCCGCCCTAGACCAGCTAGACCAGGGCTGGTCACACAGATGAGACAAGTAGTTGCACTTTGCACTGATTTGCGTTCACAAAAGCTAAAATAGTGGCCAGCTACACTGATAGCAAAAACAAATAATTGATTGATGCTTCACAGCATCATTGGAGCACTGGAAAAAAGTGAGTTAAACTATGTTGTAGCTTTGTTGCTCTTCATGCAGTGTCAGGTGTCAGTTTCATGTCGTTTCATGTCCTCCATTGAACATAAATTGTAAGCGGTTGCTTTTTTGTTCTGCCCTTCCCCCGACCTTTAATATCTTGATATATCTGTATCACACAATCGATGAATTTGGTCTTGTTTGAATTCTCAACCACTTTTGAGCTAATCTTTCAAGACTAATCTTTTTTGGGTTGCCTTTGAGCTAATATATGGCAAACTTACAGAGTACAGAACAGAAGAAGTACATTAGTGGATATCTCAGACTTATCTCAGAATCGTTGTCCCTCAGGAAGGCTGAAGGAGGATTCAAAGGAAAAGTGTTTTTTTCCACAGACCTGAATATAATGAAGGTTGATAAACCGTGGGGCAGGAGGCCAGTCGGTTCCCAGTGTATTTAGAATGGTGTGGTTCTATTTGTCTTTTCATTTGAAGAGAAAACTATTCAACTACAACACGTTACAGTGTTATTTCCTCGAGGAATATACTGCACATGCAGTGGTGTAGCAAATAATATATTTTTTTAAGTCTTCTGTATGCACTCATACTGTACCCCATCTTCCACTTAGTGTATAATGAGACAAACTATATGAAGGCTGTCTCCCTGTAGATTCATGGGAATGTACATCCATGTGGCTGAGGGCCTGGATAATGTGTTCTGCATTGCAGGAATTTACGTTCATCCGTAACGTAAGCTCTGGAGTAAACGCGACGGACGCCCGCATGGAACGCACATTTTGAGCAGTAATTCTGTATAGACAAATGCTATAATAACAATGGTGTCCCAAAAATGACTAAATAAAATGCATTTCACACAGTATGATTTAAAGGGGAAACAGAAATTCAGTTTTTGCTAGCCAGGGATAAAATAAAAGATGGATTATATGAATAGCATTCTTCCCTTAAGCCTATTTGATAGGTACACTGTCACAGGTGAAAAGGGGGGAGAGAGTCGGGAAGAAGAGAAAGATCTCCTTTATGTTGAAATAGAGAGGAGAGAAAAGCGTGCATAATTATTACGCCTTTAAAAGGAACTATTTTGATGTGGGATTACGGATGAGAGAAACCTCAAGCCTTTCATCCATGGCTTGATCCCAGGGTAATTTTTCAAGGTGCGCATACATGTAATTTCTATATATATGAAAAATAGCAGGATAAATTTCATCCGCTCATGCTTTCCATCGATAAATTATATGTGTCAGGAATTCCAGTACACATTGGAGAGGCCTCGGTTCCCTGCTCTGTAAGCATCTTTAGTGATTTGTCACTGGCCAAAGCATTTCTCTTTCTACAGTGCTAGTGTGCTATGAATAATATAGTGCAGGCTATTTTTCACTTATGTACTGTATGTCCTACATTTCCCATGTCCTTTATCTGTGTTCAACCTTATGATAATGAAGGAAAAAGATCTTGCAGGGGAAAGTGCTGATGCGAAGAGTTTGTGTCTGAAAATGAACTATTATCTGTTAATTTCTTTAATGAGGGCTGGAATCTTGTCTGCCAACAGTTTGTTAGTTAGCTAGCTAGTTAGTTAGGTTATTTCAGTCCATTAAACTAACAGGTATAGTACAATAAGGTTATTTCAGTCCATTAAACTAACAGGTATAGTATAATAAGGTTATTTCAGTCCATTAAACTAATAGGTATAGTACAATATAATAAAGCTTCTTAACACTGGCATGACTGAAGTAAGGCCACCTACAGCAGAAGCTGAATTGAGGTCAAATTCTTTCCTGTGATATTATTGGCTACTGTCTCCAGACGCTCCCCGCCGGCGGTCTTTTAACTTGAACAATTGGCTGTCTGGAGGTGTGAAGTCCACTCCCATGGGGGGTGGGGGTGGGGGTGGCAGGGGTCATTATGACCCAAAACTAATAGACAGAGATGGTATAAGTATGCCTAAAATCATATTTAGAAAGTGTTTCAGAGATGATTTGAATCGAATATTTAGGAAAAGTCATGGAAGGGGAACCATCTGCCGCCCCTTCCCCCGTCAGCGCCACGGCTATTACCGGCAGTCTACCGGCGGTTGCTGCGTGAAGCAGCGGCCAGGAGATGGAGTGGCAGTGGAGTGACATACCGGTAATACCCCGGCACATGCCGGTCCTCCCCCCGGCAGTCTCATGACGTAGAGATGTCTGTCTGTCTGTGTGTGTGGCTGTCTGTCATACCCCTCTTCCGTAGCACTGCGCAAGACTGCTGCTCGCTTATGGATCCATCTCCAAACGCAACGCCGCTCGGCGCGCCTGCATGCCCCTCGCGCAAAACATTACCCTGTGCTCTGGCCTCAATGTATGCTGCTTACAAGCACCACACATGTGCTTGCATGCACTAGGCTATCTTCATTTACTGCATTTTTGCCAAAATAACCTCCTAGCATCGCGCCGCCATTTTCTCCCTCTGATTGGCTACCGCAGATCACGTGACACGTGTGCAAGATCCCAGGGAGGCTCTCCAATGTTGAAGCACTCATGCAGCTGGGGTTTAACATTGAGCGCTCGTTTGTCAAATGCGGAAGTAGAGGGTTTTTCCGGGTGCTTCAAAGCGCCACTGAGCAACTTCTATTGAAATGAATAGTCGGTTCGGCCTCTATCCTTTTATTACGCAGTGAAATGCATGTTGGGATACAGATGTATGACAGGAAGTTACTGAAAGCAAGTAATTTGATTTACCAAAACTGAAAACAGTAAAGTAACACAAGTATGAATAATATAAGTGAGCATAGAGCGTTTGGGGTGAATTGCTCAGGAACATTTTGTCACATAGACCGGGGAACAAACCGGGGTTTTCCTCTGTGACCATAAAAAAGTGTACAGCATTATCTACTTACACAATATCGAAACAGCCAGAACCTGTAAAACAGTGTACCTACAGTATCTCTTACTTGTATTGTAAATAAGTTAAGAGACTCTACGGCTGTGCAGTCTGTAAATAAGCTAAGAGAGAACCTACGATTGTGCCGTTTGTGAAACAAGCTTCTAAATATCTGAAACCCTTCACTTGTACTTTTGTGTTAAAAGCGCCCCACCCTTCCCTCTCTCTTCTTCCCTTTCTTTCTTTTCTTGGAAAAATAACATGATGGAAACTACTGTATGCACAAATACAAATTGGCCTGGTGTAACAATCTAAATGTAGGAATAAGTGTTGAACATTGGGAGAGGGCTTGCTACAAAGCCCAAACACAGACCATCAATAACAGATACAAGTGATACAAATGGCTGATGCGAACGTATATTACTCCTTCTCTACTTAATCATTTTGATCCTAATATCCTACTATAAATGCGCCACGTCTCTGTGTGTCTGCATGTGTGCGTGCGTGTACGGTTGTAATGCACGTCGTAACTCGAAAACCGTTTGCCCCACCGACTTCAAATTCGACACACGCGTTTCACACCCCCGCAGGGAGTGCAGTGCCCGGTATCGGTGCCACGGTTCTCCAGAACCAAAAGGCTCTGCTCAGGCTCTGCCAGTGGGCCTAATTAGCCTAAGCCCCTCACATGTGCAATTCCCAGCCTCTGCCTCAGCCAATTGATTGCCATGGCAACCACCCCACACCTGCAAATTGATTCCTTAACCAGTAAACTTTTCACAGTCAGTTTGCACTCTTCAGGCACAGGCAGACAGACAGATACAGAGATCTCCATATACAGTATGGGCACAAAAGGGACACAGACAGATAGGTAAAATGGGTTGACAACGGGTATTATTAGGTTCCCAAGTTGCATCGTTCTCAAGTAGACCGGTGGACGATGGGGCCGAACAGGTCTAGTGGCCCATAGCACTTACCCCACCCCCTTAGATAGCATTTCTGTAGACTTAGATAGCATTTGATACAGACTTATAGCATGTTATGTAGACAGCACTATAATTGCATTGTATGTAGTCATAGCACGTCATAGTACATAATGTATAGCATAGTAGTATATATGTATAGTTTATATGTATAGTTTCATTATATAGATATTCCACTGTTACTTTCTTAGCTTACGCATGTTTCATGATAAATGTTTTTATGTGATGTATTCCCATGCTTTTTTTGTTCTTGCTTAATGTAAGTCGCTCTGGATTAAGAGCTAAATGCCTAAATTGTAAATTGTACTTCAAAGTTAACAGTAAAAAGAAAAGAGAGATTTATTTCTCTCTTCTCCAGCCAGGCTATACATACAATTGCACTCTTTTGGAAAAAACCCAGACAAACCAGGCATCAAGCAATGGTACAAAGAACTGCCAAATTGTCTTGCACTAGAGAAATTGACTTTAGCGGTTCATGCTTTTTATGAAAAGCAATCCTTTAGGACCTGTATTAGATCATTCTGTTACACAGTAATGTGGGGAGAAAAATAGTGACCATATCAGTTTTGTTTGTTTTTCTTTTTGGTTGTTAAAGCCTGTGAGTAACAGCCTTGATATCAAGTTGAAGACAAAAGCACAATACATTTGTAAACATAAATCAAGCTCCATATCAAAACTGGATCAGAAGTATACTTTACAGTACTATGAGGCGGTGAGTCCCTGGCCTGCAGCTCATTATTTCGACCCATTGCTCATTCAAAATGTTGAGACGGCCTGTCACACTTTTGACGAGCTCAACTGTTATGGATTTACATTTCATAACACAGCACACGCACTTACCGTGACCAGTGACTGCTCAAGGAAATTGCCGTAGGTTTTGTCAGTGCTGCGGCACACATTTGATATTGTTTGTATTGATACAGCAGCCACGCCATATGGTGTCCGGGACAGTATTCCCCTAGAGAAGATTTGATCCAAAGCGGCGCAATAACAGCAATCAAACGGTGAGTCATTAATGAGTTTGGCGTGCAATGATGGATGGCGTTTACATTCACACCGACAAAATCAATCAATCTAATGAAGGTGTTTATATTCAAATTTAAAGAAAAGAAAAAAGAAAGTAGGGGGAAAAGAGAAAAGAAAAATACAATAATTGGCCAGCCAGTGTGGTTCATGTATCCATTTGGTAACTCAGAGAGTAGGCCACACTGAGGACTTTACTGTGCCAGGTACATTTGGTAACTCAGAGAGTAGGCTACACTGAGGACTTTACTGTGCCAGGTACATTTGGTAACTCAGAGAGTAGGCCACACTGAGGACTTTACTGTGCCAGGTACATTTGGTAACTCAGAGAGTAGGCCACACTGAGGACTTTACTGTGCCAGGTACATTTGATAACTCAGAGAGTAGGCCACACTGAGGACTTTACTGTGCCAGGTACATTTGATAACTCAGAGAGTAGGCCACACTGAGGACTTTACTGTGCCAGGTACATTTGGTAACTCAGAGAGTAGGCCACACTGAGGACTTTACTGTGCCAGGTACATTTGATAACTCAGAGAGTAGGCCACACTGAGGACTTTACTGTGCCAGGTACATTTGATAACTCAGAGAGTAGGCCACACTGAGGACTTTACTGTGCCAGGTACATTTGATAACTCAGAGAGTAGGCCACACTGAGGACTTTACTGTGCCAGGTACATTTGATAACTCAGAGAGTAGGCCACACTGAGGACTTTACTGTGCCAGGTACATTTGGTAACTCAGAGAGTAGGCTACACTGAGGACTTTACTGTGCCAGGTACATTTGGTAACTCAGAGAGTAGGCCACACTGAGGACTTTACTGTGCCAGGTACATTTGGTAACTCAGAGAGTAGGCTACACTGAGGACTTTACTGTGCCAGGTACATTTGATAACTCAGAGAGTAGGCTACACTGAGGACTTTACTGTGCCAGGTACATTTGATAACTCAGAGAGTAGGCCACACTGAGGACTTTACTGTGCCAGGTACATTTGGTAACTCAGAGAGTAGGCTACACTGAGGACTTTACTGTGCCAGGTACATTTGGTAACTCAGAGAGTAGGCCACACTGAGGACTTTACTGTGCCAGGTACATTTGATAACTCAGAGAGTAGGCCACACTGAGGACTTTACTGTGCCAGGTACATTTGGTAACTCAGAGAGTAGGCCACACTGAGGACTTTACTGTGCCAGGTACATTTGGCGTAGCAAACGCTCTGCTCGTGAGGTGTAATCAATAACGGTGCATCTGCCCTGCTGCCCTGTGTGATGGGGACGGTAATGCGCCGCTCCGCCGGCAGATGTGCCAAGCAGTAAGTGATCCCAATCAACATGCACGCACGCACACACACACTGCAGCGGTAAGTGAGACCAATCATCCACCACTCCTTGCGATTGAACCTCTGGCACCAATTTGAGGAGATGATTCTCAAAATTACTGTTTGCGCGCGCACACACACACACACACACACACACACACACACACACACACACACACACACACACACACACACACACACACACACACACACACACACACACACACACACACACACACACACACACAGTGTGTGCTGAACACATTCACATGCATGAATGCACACTATAAACTGACATGCACATTTGTACACACATAAACACTCGCACACATGGTTGCACACATGAAGCCACAACCTGTCTTACTCACACACGCGTGCATGCATGCACAACATCCACAACGTCCACACACACACACACACACACACACACACAATCATTTTGCTTTGTCAGCTGTTTGGCAGGAATCCCAGGTGCTCTATACTTTACACTATATTACACCTTGCTGATGGAAGATCTGTGCTATTTAATGGTTGAGGGGGTGGAGAGAGAGAGAGAGAGAGAGAGAGAGAGGGGGGGGGGGGGGGGGGGAGATGAAAATAGAAAGAAGTGGAAAGACCAGGAGGAGGGATTCAGGGTTGAGACATTTTAGAAAAAGAAATAAAAGGAGGTCATGTTTCACTTCTTCCTAAATTCCAAACGGCAAACAACCTCACACCTCCTCCCTGGTGTCCATTTACACAGAGAGACCCACTCCTGGCTCGTTCCAAAGCTTTTAACGGGAGTAGATCTCGGACAACGGCACTTCTGAGAATAGAGAGCGAGTTAGTAGGGAGACGTAAATGCTGTAAAAGGCTTAGTCTGTTGCAATATATCACCTCATCTTGTCATGCAGCGCGCGCACGAGCATGCACGCACGCACACACACGTGATATGCGAGGTTCACGGAGGCTGTCAATGCTATCTCTCTTCTTGTTATCAGTGGACAAAGCAGCTATACGTTCCTGCCAGAAAACTTTTTAGGCTACGATTCTTTTAGACAGAAAGATGGATGTCTGTTGGCAACATGTCATGTCAAGGAAAATAAAGTTATAGATTAGACATGTAATTCAGCTTGAATTCAGTATTCATTTCGTGGAGATTAGATTATATAAGGCAGTATATGGTACTCAATTATTATTATTAATGATACGTAGCCTGCAGAGTTAGTTCAGTCAGACATACTCGAGGGGGTTCATGCCGTGCTCAAAGGCGCATACTATACTCAATTATGATGGTGTTTAATCGCGCCGAGCAGGGAGAAAATGCAGCAGAGCCGAACGCCAAGTCAAATATCATATGCACACTTGTATTCTCATTCTATAATAAACATTGGTTAAATCTATTTGTGAGTTGTCTTACTGAATTATTATTATTGTAAATGTATTAAAGAAATTGGTGCGATTACAGCATGTTGGCCATTCAACACATGGCGGCCGTTGGATTGTATCAATTAATCTGTAAATAGTGGATTGATCCGAGCCATTCAGGAAGGATGCATTTTTTGAGTGGTGCAACCACTCCAAGGAACAGCAATGTCCGTGTCTGCCTATGCGCCTATGTGGCCATGAGCACCAGTATATGAGTATAGGGTACCAGTAGGGGCGCTGTTGTGCCAGAGAGAGAGAGAGATAGTATTAGTGCTGCACTGTTGCCTGCTAATGAGAGAGAGAGAGAGAGAGAGAGAGAGAGAGAGAAGCGGGGGGGAGGGGAGTTGCACCACTCAATTCACACGGGTGTGATTTTTGTTATACATACGACGATGAGACAGTCTCCATGTGTGACATAAACAACCTAACCTGACACAATGAGTCAGGACAACAACCTGTCTCTCAACATCAACAAGACCAAGGAGGTGTTTGTGGACTACAGGATGCCAGAAAGAGCAGAGCATGCCCCCCCCCCCCCCCCCCCCCTCTACAGTGACGACGTCAGAAGGCACAGCAACACCTCTTTCACCGTCTGTACGTGCCTTGTATTCTTTCATCTCTGTTAGGATCCCCATGAACTTCCACAAAGAGGTTGTTAGTCTTCCTGGAGTCCACACACAATGCAATAAAAACAGACAATTATAGTTGAAATTGTGCTATATATAACTAAAACAATCAGTTAAAAGTTAACAATTGCCAATCAAATACAAGTATACAAATACAGTATTCACTAAATACATACAAACTCATTCATTTATTTTTAAGTAAGTCTACTACTGGTGTGTCTAACATTTATGTGGGAGCATTATTCCAAGCTGAAGCAGCTCTACAAAGAACAGTTCTCATCATACAATTTGTTTGTATGGCATCTGGCACCACCAGATGACCTGTGCTTACATGACAAGGGTTTTATGTCCATTTGTATTGGGAACTACACTGCTCTCAACTGCAAAGAACTACAGAAGGATAGCCCAGCACATCAGAACTACAGAAGGATAGCCCAGCACATCAGACGATCTGAGTTTTCCTCCATGCGGGCCATACATGGTGGATTCAACCACAGACTGTCCCAGATGTCACCACATGGCATCCACAAGACTATAAGGGGCAGTAGGTTAAGCAGCAGCTACTCCCCCAGGCAGGCAAACTGTTCAACGACGTGCCGTGAGCCGTCAGCGTGGAAAGCAAATCCCCCCGCCAGGGAATCAGGTTATGAATGACTGACAACAGGCCTGGATACACGTCTGCCTACAACTAGCCTATACACACACGTGCATGCACGCACACATGCACACCCACAGGCAGATACACACATAGAGTACGGTACACAATCGCACATACTTAACTGTAGCACTCCTCAAACACCTTCTATTAATTATGTTTTGGTTGAGACCCACGGCAGCATTTAACATTGATTCGGTTGAACGTTGAACGCCTCCGTCACCACCAGCTATGGGACGTTAAATCTGATCTCCGTTTACAGATGTAGGCTAGTCTCACACGTATATTCCGTTTGTGTCCGAGCATAGGCAGAGACACGCCCCGCCTGGCCCGCCTGCCTCTGATTGGCCGCCAAAAGAAACACGCTGATTGGCCCCTTTCAAGGAACCCTCTTATTGGCTAGGTATGCTGCGCTGCTGTCAGTAGGTCAGAGTAGCCTAGCCGTCGTCGAGAGGAGCGTAATAATAATAATAATAATAATAATAACTTTACACTTTTTTGTTGTTTTGTTGTTGTCACAGAACGAAAAGTGTGCTCATGTCATGATATGATCATTTTATCCTTACATTTACGTCCTGTGTGTGCATGTGTGTTTATGTAATGTGTGTAGCCGTAGCGTGTGTGTTGCTGCTTTGCTGCTGAAGTTGTGATTGACTGCTGGCTTATTCACCTTGTTTATTCACATGAAAAAAATAATGAAGTCAACAGTATGATCAGTATCCATACATATCCATAGGAAAGCAAAAAAAGGCCTCTTCCCTTCATCTTTAGTATAATATTAGTTTTCTATAATTGGTATAGTTGGAATATGGCAAAGGCCGCTTCCCTTCATCTTTATCCTTTTTAGTATAATATTCGTTTTCTATAGTTCGAATATGGCGTTGCACAGATCATAAATAGATAAATAAATGAAGACGGACGCGCAATGAACAAACAATTTACATGGAAAACTGCAGACCATTACTGTAATAGCATATCCCCGGACGAGGACATAAATAAATGGAGACAATAAACAAACGATTTATTTATTAGAACCCCCCGATCAAATCAAAAACCAATCAACCAATCAAAAAACCGCATAAACTATATAACTATATTTCTACAAGAAAGTAACGCTGCCGCTGTATCTGTCAGGCGTACGCAACTATAGCGTATCTGTCATTGTCTTTGACAGTTTTTGACATCGACAACAACGAGCTCTGGCCAATCAGAGGCAGGCGGGCCAAGCGGAGCATGTCTCTGCCTATGCTCGGACACAAACGGAATATACGCTAGACGTGCGCGCGCGCGCGCGCGCACACACACACACACACACACACACACACACACACACACACACACACACACACACACACCTGCACTTTGCATACACAGTACACACTAACATAACAAAATGTAGACACATGGCATTATATACAGCACAGAATACACATACACAGATATACTATTTAGAAGTACCTGTCCTGCAGGACCTTTCTTTACCTTGTTGTGTCTTAAAGAAAGCCATATTAATTGGATATCATTATTAACTGTAAAACTAGTAAGATTGCTGTTCTCTCTAAGAATAGTAACTTTATAGAGTGTAAGCTGCTCAACCAAATGGGCTTTCATGGTCAGATGTCTTGACACCTCTTTTACGTCTAAGGGAACAAAGGGCTCTTTACTATTTAGAAGTACCTGACCTGTAGGACCTTTCTTCACCTTCTACTGACCTGTAGGACCTTTCTTCACCTTCTACTGACCTGTAGGACCTTTCTTCACCTTCTACTGACCTGTAGGACCTTTCTTCACCTTCTACTGACCTGTAGGACCTTTCTTCACCTTCTACTGACCTGTAGGACCTTTCTTCACCTTCTACTGACCTGTAGGACCTTTCTTCACCTTCTACTGACCTGTAGGACCTTTCTTCACCTTCTACTGACCTGTAGGACCTTTCTTCACCTTCCACTGACCTGTAGGACCTTTCTTCACCTTCTACTGACCTGTAGGACCTTTCTTCACCTTCTACTGACCTGTAGGACCTTTCTTCACCTTCTACTGACCTGTAGGACCTTTCTTCACCTTCCACTGACCTGTAGGACCTTTCTTCACCTTCTACTGACCTGTAGGACCTTTCTTCACCTTCCACTGACCTGTAGGACCTTTCTTCACCTTCTACTGACCTGTAGGACCTTTCTTCACCTTCTACTGACCTGTAGGACCTTTCTTCACCTTCTACTGACCTGTAGGACCTTTCTTCACCTTCTACTGACCTGTAGGACCTTTCTTCACCTTCTACTGCTGTTGTCTTAAATGATCCATTTGCTAACTTTGAAACAAAAATGCTACTAACCTCACCTAAACTAATTAAACACAGGAATAAACAAAGATAACCAAACAAAAAGATACCGAACACCCATGGTGAATACTTAAGTGGAAACAATGAATGAATACAACTTTAAGTAGGTAAAGAAAGAACAATTAAGGTATTGGAATATCATACTAAATTAAGGATCAATGGTAAACAAACCATAAATATGAACAAAGTAAAAAAAAGTAAGCAGAATTGTAATACTCAAGGTTGATCAAAAGCAAAACTAAAGAACTAAGCAAACAAAAGGTTCCACAGGCTGGAGGACATGAGGGATTGAGTCTCTGTTGTTTTACACAGGCTGGAGGACATGAGGGATTGAGTCTCTGTTGTTTTACACAGGCTGGAGGACATGAGGGATTGAGTCTCTGTTGTTTTACACAGGCTAGAGGACATGAGGGATTGAGTCTCTGTTGTTTTACACAGGCTAGAGGACATGAGGGATTGAGTCTCTGTTGTTTTACACAGGCTGGAGGACATGAGGGATTGAGTCTCTGTTGTTTTACACAGGCTAGAGGACATGAGGGATTGAGTCTCTGTTGTTTTACACAGGCTAGAGGACATGAGGGATTGAGTCTCTGTTGTTTTACACAGGCTAGAGGACATGAGGGATTGAGTCTCTGTTGTTTTACACAGGCTGGAGGACATGAGGGATTGAGTCTCTGTTGTTTTACACAGGCTAGAGGACATGAGGGATTGAGTCTCTGTTGTTTTACACAGGCTAGAGGACATGAGGGATTGGAGGGATTGAGTCTCTGTTGTTTTGACTGCTATAGTCCCCAGTCCCCACACTGTCAAGGCTTTATAGATTAGAAGCACAGCCAATCATGGCTAGGTTGTGGACAGAATCGACGAATGAAGAGTAGGCGACTATACTCCAGAGGCTGGATCTGACCAATATGCAACAATGCCTCGGTTTAATCAGTCACTTACTGCTACACTGTTAGAAAAACAAAAACTAATACTTTTACTCTTGTGTACTCATACAGTGGAGACATCTCCAGCTGTTGCCAAATTAGAACCAATTCTAAATTCTGCATGATCTGCAGCACGTTTCAAAGGTGTCAACAACAAAGCACAGAGGGACTAACTTTGTATTGAACATACTGCATATTGAAACAGGGTTGCATTATACCACCCGCTCTTGTCAAACTCTCAACTGGCTGTGAAGGCAAACCTGGCGTCACAGCCACGTTTGGCCGTGAAGCAGTCTTTTTATATAGTCGCCGTTTGGCTGGAAACATTATGTCCAAAACTTTTGTCACAAACTCTATTGGCTTAAGTAACCATTTTCACATACTTACTGTATACATATATATTTTTTTTTAAATAGCAAAAGTAGGCGATCTACTGTATAAGCTCACAACGTGTCTCAAAGCGACATGTTGTGAGCTAGATCTGCAATTTGTACTACTTTCTGCCCGCCAGCAACAATATGTTAAATGCATTACTGATAGCCTAGTGAGGAGTGCCCATGGCAGGAGAGATATCAAACCAAACACAAAGGAAGTCAATACTAAAGAACCCAAGCTCAATGCAGACTGGCAAAGAATCTGTTCTCCTCACATGTAATGTTGGCCATAGCATCGTGACGCAGCCTGAATCAATAGTTAATTAAATTAACTAATAAATAACTAATGAGAGAGGACAGGAAACAGATGTATACGCTATTTGAAGCTACAATGTGACGCGTCCACAATGGTCTCCTTCAGATATCTCCTCCATACGCATGCCTGCACAGACACGCAAAAACAGGCATCCCTTTAAATGTGAGATCCCTTGCTTCAGTAAAAGCAAACGCTTTCACTACACTCACTAAGGGAAGTCCAAGTGCTCTGGTGCACAACAAAAAAATATGAAAGTAATTCAAACACAAATAAGGTACTGGAGCACCTGCGTGTTTTATCGCATTACCTGAGGCAGATTCTTCTAAATTACGTTTTCAAGTAAGCTCCAGATAATCTTTTAATAGCAAACACAAAAATAAAATGACACAGACGTTTTCGTTGTTTTAATGGGTCACCGCTGTAATGAAATAAATGTCCAGACCTTATGAGTGCTGCAGTACTTTTATCTGGGTAGTCTTTTTTAAAGTGACCGGGTAACTATTTTTTTAAGTTTCACTATACTGTACGGCCAGTTTGAACTAAACTGAAATACAGAAATAGGCTATGAATATTAAGGGTCCCATTATACCGTTTGATGGTGGTTTGAACAATCCTGAAATACATGCTAGAAATATGAAGTTAAGTACCATAAGTCAGGAGCAAAGATGGCGCAGCAAGCTACTGTGTTGTCCATCCACTACTTTGATATGTGGACGTTCCACATTTCTTCATAATACTTCTGACAATCAAAATAGCTGTATTCAAGGAACAGGTGCAAGGCAGCAAGCAGATGTCAACCAATGAAAATAGTTTGGGGGTGGAGCGAATATTTGATGGATTGGACGATGGTGTCCCTATACTGTCAACTAGCAAGAAGAAGGGATATTATTGCATGTGCGACTACACTAACTAAATACATTATGACAACCCAAAAGGCCAAGGATCTCCATGTGCGGCACGTACTGTGTGTCAATTTTGCAACGCACAGTACCTTTTTCAAGACGATGACACCCTCCTGGCTATGGCCGTTGGAGGTCACGTCAAACATGTTCCCCTCGTCTCCCGGAACGATGGAATATTCCACCTCTGCATTCATCCCAGCGTCCAGATCGTGGGCTCGTATGCGGCCGACTGCAGAACCCACCAACGCCGTTTCTGGAACCCGCAGGTGAAAAATACCTGAAATAGAGAGAGAGAGAGAGAGAGAGGCAGAAGGCAGTTGAATACATCTTTCAAGTCATAAAAAGGAGGATAAACTAGAAAACTGTGCTCCTCGGGAGCACAAATCCCTACCAGGCCAGCACCCAGCTAGACAGTCATGGGTGGCTGCAGCCGTCTGTAGGGTGCAGCTGTGTACTGACATACGGTGCAATTGTTCGCATTTGTGATGGCCCCTATATGGCAAAGGTTCAAGTGATGAGGTGTGTTCTATACTATAGTGGCCTTGAGATGGTTCTGAATTTGGACATATTTATTTTCATCTACACCAAATCTCTACACCAAAAATAGCCAATCTACAAGTTAATAAGTTCTACTAGTTGTGAGCTTATAGATCTGTTATTTTTGGTTAATGTTCCCCCAAGAATGTGGATGCTGGGATTCAATTATAGCAGATCTATAAGCTCACAACTTGTAGAATGGTTAAGATAGAGAGCATACATAATAAAGAGAAAGAAAGAAAGAAAGAAAGAAAGACGAACAATTTGTTACTTATTAGGGTGACAGTATTATTCTATATTTCTGCCTCAAAAAACAACATTGGTCATATTGAAATTCCCTTGCAGTGAAATGCAAAATGCTCCACTCTACAACATCATGTATCTGTTTGAAGGATGTATCTGTTTGAAGAGATTATTAATTCTATTAGATGCAGCTGTTGTGGTGCTACATCAAGGTGTACTACTGTACAAGGTCAGTTTTATGCAGCCTGCTGCTCAACTGGAAAACTAACTAGAAAATCAGCCTGGGGTTTCACCCCCCTTCAATATAGACAAGAATGTCATCCACCCCACCAATTTCATCCATATTATCCTTATCAAAGAAACTTAAAAATGAAGGGCACTGCGGCCGACCCACTTTTGGCGAAGCGTGGAGGGTTGTCGTTAACGTCGCTCAGGGTGATGTTGATGGTGGTGGTCCCCGCCAGCCCCCCCAGCTGCCCCCCCATGTCTTTGGCCTGCAGCAGCACCTGGTACACTTCCCTCACCTCACGGTCCATGTTGGGCAGCGCCGTGCGGATCACACCTGGTGGAGAGGAGGAGGTGCAGAGGAGGAGAGAGAAAGGTGCATGTGGAGAGGAGACCACGAGGAGGAGAGGGTGAGGGTGGTGGCAGGAAGGGAGGGAGAGAATATAGAGGGAAGGAAGGGAGAAAGGGGAAAGGAAATGTGATGCGGATAAGGGCGGCAGAAGAAAGTGATTATAAATAGGACAAAAGACCACCAAAAGAGAAGAAAGATTATTCATTTAGGTGCAAATGCAGAAGAGAAACAGAGAGAGAGAGAGAGAGAGAGAGAGAGAGAGAGAGAGAGAGAGAGAGAGAGAGAGAGAGAGAGAGAGAGAGAGCAATACAGACAAGAGGGGAGGGCAAGAAGAAAGACATGATGACTTGAAACTGATGACTTGAGACTTTTCAAAACATTCTGTCACCTTTGAAGTTCCTACGAGGGAAGGAGAGAGAAAGACAGCAGGAGGAGAGAGAGAGAGAGAGAGAGAGAGAGAGAGAGAGAGAGAGAGAGAGAGAGAGAGAGAGAAAGACATGCTGAATGAGGCAGATACTGTATAGGAAAAAGAGGTTGAAAGAGAGAGAAAAGCCCAGATAAATAAAGAGAGCAAAAGAGAGAAGTTGAAAGAGAAGGAGAGTCAGAGGCGGATGGATAAAGAGAGGGGTGGGGGGGGGGGGGGATTAGAGGTTGGAAGAGAGCAATAAGATAAACCTGTATTGATCCCCAGTGGGAAATTCAGGTGTCACAGCAGCCACAGCAGTGAGAATGAAACGCATGAGGTGAGAGTCAAACCAAGATAATACAACTAATACAAATAAAGCTAAAACAAAATCATGTACTGAGCCCCTGGCCTTAGATCTGCACTGGATCTCTGAACAGTCCATGAATACATATTATGTTAAGTCAAATATTTTAAAGAATATAATAATCTATCGGTAAGCATTTATCACTAGTGAATAATGAAAAAATATACAATATATGTCTATCAACTAGGTGCATATATGCATGATCTATATCAACAATTAAATAAATGGATATGCAATCTATCAACATTGACCTTCAACAGGGAGTTACCTTAATCAATATAGTATGTACAATCTAGCAGTCAAGTGATACATTCTCTCAACATCAGTTATCTCGAAATGTCTCCATTTGTAATTCTGAGAGTGTACACGCATGGTTCAATTTGTACACCCTCACAGTTAAGGGAGTCTTTGAAATTATGTTTGAGAATGCTATAGCCGAAAGGGGATGGAAAAGCAGGTAATAATTCAGGACCATGGACAGTGACAGTCAGTCCATTGCCAATACATTCTCGGAATTATGCTCCATTTCTGAAAACTCAAACTTAAATGTACACTCATCGTCATGAACTTCAAATAATAAACATCCATGACAAAACCAAACTTCCCCCTCTAAACCATGTAATCTTATATCTAAAACCAAACATTGCCTTCAGACATCACACAAAATATAAATACTCAAAACCATTTTTGATATAAATTCAAAAACGTGAATAAAAGCCAAATGGTGTCTGGTGTATACCAGAATAGATGGCCAGGACTCATACACTCTCACCAGGGTTGGGTCAACCCTGATTTTAGAGCATAGAATTCATTAGGCCAGAACAGAGTTTTTATTTGGCTGGATGTTAACAAAGGAAAACCTTTAAAAAACGTATTGATTTTGACAGCAAACTTTGATTTAGTTTTAGTCGTAGTCTTTTAGATAAAATTCCATTTAGTTTTAGTCATATTTTAGTCATCTCAAAAGTTTTAGTCTGGCTTTAGTCGACTAAATATCACACGATCTACAGTTGATTTTGTCGACAAGGAAGGAGGGAAGGGGTCCAGAAGTAGGAAGAGTTATTGTGTGTGCATACAGCCTTTTAAGTGAGGTAAATATACTGTAGCCACCAAGAGAGGGGAAGCAATAAGTACTGGTGGATTGTGTTGACTTTGTTGTCGTTTTAACTTCTACTGTGCAGATAATTCAGTGACTAACAGTTCTAACTATTTTGTATCCACTTGATGATGATAACCATAACGACGATGGTGTAGTTTCTAAGAGACGTGCTCAGACTGACAAACATCACAAGTGAACCGGACAGTGGGCCTAGAGAGGATGAACTGAAGTACTGCTGGTAGCTAAAGCCACTCCAGCATCTTTCTATCCCAGTGTTAATATAGCGAGTCCACACCATAATTATTGCTTGTCGTAGGCCTAGCCGACATAAATATCGTGAGCAAACAAACAACTCTCAAATCAACAAGGGTCAAATCCAAATACGTGTCAGTAATTAAATCATTACTCTGAGATTAGTTTTTCATTCTTCTTTCCTACGTGGGATTTGAGAAAGGAAGTAATTACGTTAAGATTTCATGGCTCTGACATCTATCTTCTCTCTAGGTTGTCACTCGAGACATGTTGATGTGAATTTGTATCGCCTGAAAAAATGTGGGTGCTAAAGTCTACGCCTTATCTTGGCGATATATCACGAGCAGACACTAAAAACATTTCAAAGTGAAAAAAGGAGGACACAACCGTTGTTTATTACTAATCAATAGCGGCATTACGCCAACTCAAAAGCATACTCTGCTATGGTGTTAATGATTTCTGAGTGATTTAGACTTGGACTAGGCCTAAATTTAACTGCAAATCATTTCCATATGATCGAGTTCTTTTTTTATCATGACATGAAAGAGAGATGGGTGGGCTACAAGTCTGCAAAATAATGATTGTTTTCATTGGGCCAGACAAGCCCAATCCTTACCAGACAGTGAAATAAATTGATTCAAATGAGTGTTACAAAGGAGAAGAAACTCACTTTTCTGGCAGAGTCAGTCTTTAGTCAACTGTAGTCCCCCAACACTTGAGCTGGAAGCATTTGGCATGGATAACATTGCGTGTATTCAGCTGTCATGGTGTGAAGGGTTCACAATTTGAGTACATGCTGTAAAGTGCCTGCCATGGCCGATGATGACATTTAGATGGGTTTAATGAGTTGCATGGCTGTTTGCTGTGCTTCAGGACAGGTACACTTAGCATAGAGACTGAGATTCAAGAACCTACAGGCTCACATTAATATAAGTGGTGGATTGCTTCTTGAAATTGGCCTTTCAAATGCTCCCTGGGAGGAACTGAAAAATGTCTACACTTTTGAAATACATAGTGATTGAGCTGTCTCCTCACACAATACACCAAACGCTGGCATTTTGAAATGGCCAAATAGTTAGCCGAAAGTAAAGCTGTTGTGACTGTGAGCTCGTAGAACAGATATTTTTGTCGAGCGGCACAACAAAGTATAAACACAAAGTATAACCACAGATGCTCTACAGGCCTTGTCTCACCTGTCTTGGAGTCAACAGAGAAGTAGGGCTGCCCGTGAAGAATACTGTAGACGATGCGCGCACTGTTGCCATAGGTGGGGTCATCTGCATCTGTTGCAGTCACTTGTGTCACATATGTCCCTGTCAAAAACAATATGCACTTAAACTTGATTGGACATGCTGCATGTCAATAGATACTTAGTCACAGTCAAACATCACAATCTTTACATTTCACTTCATTATTAAGCCCCATTTGTTTTACAATAAATACAAACAATTCAACATTTCTTTGATAAGAAATGTTTGATAATAAGGCAGTGGCACATGTTGGGACTTCCGCACACTGCAACAGTTCTCAGATTTTTTTGATGGTCCTATAAAAACAGTTAAAACAACTGTAGCACCACCGAGCCCGAGTGGAATAGTATGAGAGTGGCGACACTAGCGTTGACTCCCATTGTAACAATGGAATGCGGAAGTGTTGGAACTATAGCACATAGCGCCCCGCATTGCGGCGAGATCAAAGCGTGTCGCCCGGCCACTGTCGTACTATTCCACTCGGCTCGGAGTATTGCAAAGTTCACTTGAGCCGACTCAGCGCCATCCAAGTTATATCCCAACATCGTACAACATGTGTGAATTTGGTCATAATATTACTTTTGGGGGTGAGACAGCGTTGGTCTGACAATCCAGTCATTGACGACCTGATGCTGAATCATTACCACAGCCATGATATACTGTTATTTCAGCTAGGCAATGCAGGTAAGGTGTCCCACGATTCGATTCGATTCCGATTCTTGGGGTCACGATTCAACTCTATTCTCAATCCAGCGATTGTCTATTCAAAATGATTATCGATTCAATACTACAATACAATACAGCTGTGCTGATCTGAAGTGACTAGTACTGACTACAGTAACTTGAAAATGACTGAAGGCATGATGTGTACTGTGATTAGAGTAAGCTTACATTTCATATCACAAACGCCATTTAGTGAAAACTGTAACTGTAAGCAGGAAAAAAAAAACGATTTTTGGAAATTATGAATCGATTTTTAATCGTTCATAACGGGAATCGCAATTCTAATTCGAGAGATCCAAAGTGATCCTCCACAGATAATGCTTTCTGTGGACACAGCCCCTTAATACTTAGATAATAATCAAGCAAGTCCAGACTCAAGGTCATCATGTTTTTACGCTCCCATGCGTCGTACGACAGTGTAGCACTCCGATAATTGAAGATCTATACAAATCTCTTCGGTGTGAATTATAGGCTTTACTATTATCGTTATACTGAAAAGTAAACAGTTCCCTGGAGGGGTGAGTCACTCAGTGAGCTTATCCACGCTGAGAGTGTCTCCAAAATGAAATCACAGATTAGCTTCTTGGCTCTATCATTTCTAGCTTTGTGACAGGCTGTAATGTGTTTGGGGATATTGACTTGTCAATAAACAAACATATGGCATGTGTTAAAAAAAAAGAAAGAAAGAAAGGGGGAAAAGCTAAACTCAAAGTCTCAATAATACTGCACTAAAATAAGAAAAAGTTGTTATGTAATAGTGCTCCAAACTTTCCATTAAATGGATAATGCATGTGTTGATGTATTTTGCCGTAGCACACATGCTAGGTTCAACATGTTGACCCCTCTGAGTACTGCAGGCTTCAGCTGAAGCATTAACAGCTTAAGGTTTTACTGTAAGACTTCCACTGTTAAATTACCTCTCAGTAATGATATTTACTTAACAGATGGGCAGCTATAGGTCTAGCTCTGCGATACATTTACTGTGTGTGTGTGTGTGTGTGTGTGTGTGCATTCATACGTGCATGCGTGCGTACCGTCCATGCGTATGTCAATGTGTTATGCACACAGTGGGCTACAGGTGCACTCAAAAGCTGACATTACGAATCCGATGCCAGAAAATGGCACATCTGATTTCTGTGAGACAAAAGCTTGAATCTGAGAATAATAATGTCCAGTGAAACATCTCTCTCTCTCTCTCTCTCTCTCTATCCCCTCCTCTCTCTCTCTCTCTCTCTCTCTCTAAGAGAGAGAGAGAGAAGGGGGAGAGAGAGGAGGGGATAAATCCAAAGATGACTTTGAATGAGACTTCTGTCATCTTGACCACTAGACCTGTGCCACGGCCTACTTGGAAACAACGCAAGTTGGGAACCTAGTATGTCATATTATACCCGAGTTACTTTGATTACAGACATACGTACATACATACATACACACACGTTCAGGCTGTGACCCCCAGGCTGTGACCCCCCCCCCCCCAAAAGCTGTTCTTGTTTCTGATTATATTTCCTTATTTTTTTCTGGCATACTTGTTTATTTTCATTGATTGTCCATTTTCGGGATTTTTTGTTTTGGTATTTTGTATTATCTTACTTGCAATGGTATATAGTATATTACTTAACTTCCAAGGTTACAAGTAATCTGAGGTAGTGGGTTTGTGGTGGGTTGAGACGGGGGAAGAGCCTTTGTGTATGTCCTTATTGTTGTTGTGTACTGTACTGTACTGTACTGTACTGTACTGTACTGTACTGTACTGTAAAAGTACAGAAAAGGGAGTATCCTTCAGGGAAATTTCATAATAAATAAAATAAAAATAAAAGAATCATATTTGAACTGCTCCCTGCTGTCTCACCTGCAGGGGACATCTCAGGGACGCTGGCGGTGTAGGGGCCATCTTGGAACCGTGGCTCATTGTCATTGATGTCCTGCACCTTGATGATGAACTGGGACTCCGGCTCCAGAGGTTGACCGGTGCCGAGGTCGACGGCCTGGGCCCTCAGCGTGTAGTACGATTTGACCTCCCTGCAAAGAGAATCATTTAGAAAAAGACCAACACACTAAAGGGCCTTTCAAACGTGAAGCGATTTAACGCGCCTATAGCATACAGTAGTTCATTTCCAATGAGATCTTCCTTTTTGAGCTGAGCAGTCGCAGTGCGACAACGCAAGCATGTTTACGTGAGCGCGGTCCTATGTACTCAAAGTCGCTTCACAGGACAAATAGAATAAAAACTAACTTATTAGGATTAAAAATGTTAAAACTAAGAGAAAGGAAAAAAGGGGGGGGGGGGGTGGGGGGGGTGCAGTTAGGTGCCAATGAGCTCAGTGAACAGAGCAGAAATATACCACTAGCTACAGTATACTGAGGATCAACCTCGGGGATATTACCACTTTCCCAGCACATGTGCATCGACTTAACCGTGTTCCCCAAAGTCTAATCCATTCAGTATAGGAGTAAAATGCAGGAGGAAAAGGGAAACAACTGCTATCTAGCTCCCTGGTCACAAGAGTTGGTAATCAATAAAAGGCCATCAATAAAAGCACAGCTCTCCGACCCCCGGCGAGACTCATCAGAATGGATGGAATTTGGAGATTGCTTTGGATGAAATTACTGACATGGATAGTAGGTTACCCAGGGTTACAAAAACAACTCTGAAAAATGGACATGTCAAGTTTTGTGAATAAAGCTACACTTCAGCTCTCAGAATAACGCAGTAATTATTAGGCTTCAGTGAAACACTCTCTATGGCGGAATTTCTCAATCGTAAGACTGTGTTCACTGAGTCTATAAGGTTTGCAATCCATTTTGGAATTTTATTCCAGTAGTTTTGGACTGCAACCAGTTGGTGTAAAGCTCACTGAGCATGTTGATGAACTCATTATGCATTATGCATGCTCATAGGGTGTGATTCTTCCATGTGTGGGGCTGGGAGTGGTTGTTTTCAGAGCTTGGGCATAAGTGTATAGGGGTGTGGTTGGTGGTGCTTGCATGTGCGTGGATGGTGGTGGGTATGTGTAGTATGTGGTGGGCGTGAGGGGAGGAGGGCCTGCCTGTGGTGGGCTGGCGTGACCTCCGGGTGGAGCAGGGGGGGCCTTGGCTGTAGGGTGGTGTCCTCTGAATGCAGGCGGGGTGCTGGTTGTAGAGTGGTGCAGTGGGCAGACATGGGCAGTGTGCGGTCGAATGCGGTGTCTTTCAGGCTCTTTGCAAAGGTTGGGATCGCTGCTTTGTAGATGTGTACTTTGTCCCACAGGCTGCAAGTAGACTTTGAGCTTCGTGTCACAGAATCTGGAGATCTGTGCATTGATGGTGTTGATGTCATCATCTTTGATATCCCCTCTGGGTAGCAGTGCAGATATGACTACTTTTGAGTTGGGAAAAGTCGAGCTGGCTTGTTCCATCACTTCTTTGATAGACTCGACCAGTTTGTGTTCTCTTCTGTGTGGTTTCAGACTGTGTGTGTGCCTGTGTGAATTATTATTATTATTCAAGTATTTTTATTGAAGTTTTTTGTACATAAGACAGGACAGACAACAGATACATGACAGATACAGGACAAACCAACAACAACAACACCAGCACTCAACATTCATGTATAAAATATAAAAGTCTGAAATACACCTGTGTGAATTATTATGTGGCCGGGGAACCCCAGGTCATCTTCAGTCAGTAGCCCCATGGCACGTTTGGTGTCCTGGCACTTAATGTGTTGAACTCTGTGATTTGGGAAGAGTTTTTTTTTCCAATCCACGTATTTCCCATTTGAGTCCATGAGTGTCTTGTTTTGTGGCTGTCCTGTGCTGGGGAAAGCAATTTGTGTGTTTTGTGGTTGTACTGTGCTGGGGGGATCTGGCACCGGGGTTGTTTGGGGTGGAGGTTCTAAACTTGATGTATCCCACGATTGTGGATCTTGGCACCTGAAGCTACACTTCAGCTCTCTAGTCCACTTTGAGTCATCAGAATAACACAATAATTAGGCTTCAGTGAATCCCTCGTGGAACTTCAAAGGTGGCAGAATGTTTTGAAAAGTCTCAAGTCATCATTTTCTTCTTGTTCTGAAATGCGCTCTCTCTCTCTCACGCCAAAGCTGAGAATATCACTGGGCACTGACAGATCAGGGTTACGGTAATCTAAGGTTTATTCCTTGCTTTGCTCAAGTACCAATGGCTGCTTGGAGAATAGCCTACTGTGGGTCCTAATATTTTATTGTACACCTTGGCCTATAGCATCAATCAAACTTTATACTAATCTTACCATAAAGGTCTATCAGAGAAGATAAATCAAATAGATGCACCTTTATTGATCAAGAGGGGATTTCAGGTGTCATAGCAGTACTACAGTAGCCATGAAATACAGACACAGGTAAAAATGTGTGCGTGCGTGCATGCGTGTGTGCGTGTGTGCGTGCGTGCACTGCTTGCGTGCGTGTTTCAGCACATGAGCAAAAATGCCTGAGTGAATGGGCAGGAGTCACTAATCCAAGGACAGAGCAGAACACATGGTGGCTTGTTAATTTAGCTTAATGGCTACTGGCACAAAGGGCTGACTGACTATTAGAAGAATTCTTAAAATACATAATCAAGGCTATCATTCTCAAATCAACATTGGATTTTTGCAGCCACTGTACAGGCTGCATTATTATTTTTACGTGCAGTATTTTGAGTGTGCAACAGATAATGTAAATATGATCATTCACGCACCCACACATTCAACTGTACTCAAGTGTATTTGTTGTTTGTCATAACTTATGTTTGATTACTTTGTCTAACTTACTATTTGTTTATTATCTTAGGTGAGAGCCATGTATATGCCCTTTATGAGTTTATTTTATTGATGTTACATTTTGTACTGTTTTTATTGTGTGAATAAATAAAACTAAAACAATAATTCGCTATTATGGAAGGCATCTTCCACAACAGTTGTTGGTGTTCTGCAGACATTTGAGATACTGCTGGCCGCAACCAGCATCCGGTGGTGAGACAACAGCCAAAAAACGACCAGCGAGGGAGAGGCAGAACAAGAGGAAGAGGAAGACAAGGCGTGGACAGAAGAAATCCAGATGCCAAGACCCGACCCAACACAAAAAGTGTAAAAAAGGAAAAACAATATTCAGTTTCCTGTATCACTACCTACACTCCCCAGGCCTACATGATTAAGAGCACAGTCATGAAATATTGGCATATTTTGACATCAGATCCAGCTCTCACACAACATTTTAAGGATCCACCTCTCTTTGTATATTAAAGAGGACCAAATATACGGGACAAATTGGTTAGAGACAACATATTTCCGCAACCAAAACAGACTCTCCTGGCCCCCCTTAAACCATGCAATTATTCCTGTGGCAACTGTGCCCAGTGTAACAACACTTTGAAAACGAATGTCTTTAGACATCCCAGAACAGGTAAAGCCTTTCCAATAAAGGGTGTTATCACATGTAACACATTTTTTTATATATATTTGTTAAAATGTCCATGTGATAAAATCTATATTGGTAAAACTATCCGTCCCCTAAAACAAAGGATCAGTGAACATAAAAGTTCAATCAGAAGAAAAGATGAAAAGCCTGTCACTTTAATAATCACTCTCATCCTATCTCCTCCCTTAGGTTCCAGGGAATAGAGCAGATTACTCTTCAGAGAGGGGGTGATGTCGACAGAAGGTTATGCCAGAGAGAGCTCTATTGGATCCACACTTTGGAAAGTTTACAACCCTTAGGTCTCAATGAAGATTTTGATATGAGTGTTGTTCTATAAACAGATGACAAAAGATTACATTTGCTTCTACATTTTGCTTTCTTTATGATGGCTATGTGCCTGATGTTTGCATTTGATTGCATTATTGGCTTTTGTTTATTTTGTTTTACTTCGTTAAGCTATCACTTGTTTTGGAACTAGAGCTTGTATGTTTTTCTGAAAACGTAAGGTATTTCAGCTTAAATACATGCAACAACTGAAATGGGATATTGTGATTATGAGGTGGAGAAGTGCAGAAGGCTGCATGGAATGCAGGGCCTGCAACTTGCATCAATCAATGACAGAACAAAACATTCCATAATATAAATGTATGTCAAGTATCCTGCAGCAAGACAATGGTAAATCTACAACAGAATTACTCAAACACAGCAAAATGCACATGATAAAGTGGATAGATATGACGCCAGAGCAATCTGCGCATAAGTACGACAGGGACACTGAGATCACAAACCCCATCACAACACCCCCCGAAGCAGAGGCTAAATATACACAGCTATTACATGGACATAATAACATACGAACAATGAACGCCTCATAGGGTGGAACCTGAAGATTCGCAGAACATTAAATTGCATAATGAATCTGCATTGAATGACATGATAGTGAAAACAAAAGGAGAAGGATGCTGGGGAGGTAGAGGGAGTCTAATCACTGACGAGCTGTCATTTGTTGTAGCAGCGAGTGACGTTGAGCGTGTACGTGTAAATGTCAGTCTGCTTATATAGCCCGCGTGGAACCATAGCATTGTGCCTGTATGTGATTGGAGGGATTAGCAGGCTTGCAATGGTAAATATAAAATGTTATAAACTAATCACAGAACATTCCACCACAAGTGTTTTATTTTTATATAGCATTTTTTATATTAGCATTACATTACTACCGTTCACTAGAGTGAAATCCCCCTCCTGGATTAACACACACTTGTGCATGTATAACCTCTGTGATTTGATCAAGTAGTAAAAAATGCTATAATTTGCAAACGCAAATGTGCATAGTCTCATTCTTATTTTGGTCTTCCATTTTAAGGTAAACAACACCAATGCAACAATGAGTTACATTGGTGTGGTTTACCTTAAAAAACTTTTGTCCCAACACGACCCTTTGGTGTGGTTTGGGCTTTAATAACAGTACAGATAAAATAAAAAGTGGGTCAGCTGCCATACTGAAAGGTCCTGGTGGCTCTTTGCAGGTGTAGTGTATGATTTACAATTCACTACTTAATGGATTACTAATCCATGAGTTGAAGCTCCCTGATGGCTTTTCATAAAATCATGGAATGTGTGGTGAACTTACTTCGAGTTCCATTGACTTGTACTGACACTGTAGGAATGCACTTAATGGAAAAAACATCATGTGTTCGTGTCGAAGTGTCCTTGAGCAAGACACTGAACCCCTAATTGCTCCCGATGAGCAGGTTGGTGCCTTGCATGGTTTCCTTTCCTCTGCCATCGGTGTATGAATGTGTATGTGAATGGGTGAATGTAATGTAAAGCGAACACAAAAAAAGAAAAAAAAGAAAATTGAGATGCTTTCGGAAGCGCTTGTGTATGAAGTGCCTCTTGTAAACACTGAAACACCTAGGCGGAGCATGACACAGCAGCCTGACAAGCCAGGTGGGTCAGCTATGGTGACGATCTGTTTGTTCCTGCCAGTGTGGAGAGAGTGCCAAGGGCCATTCTACGTTTACACATGTATTCATTTATTTATTCCCTCCTCATAACAAGGAGTGCCCTCCGGAGCTGTGAGTGTGACTTAATCTGGAGTGACACTTTCCTGTAAAGAGCTAGTGGGGATGGCCCCGTTTGGGAAAGGGCCCCAATCATTATAATAACGAGGAAGGTGAGCTCAGTAGCACAGTAGCAAATCTCCACCGGGAGGCATGGCCTAATAATAGCGAAGTACGTATGCAGTCAGGGTTGCTAGCTGACTATTTCTTTGCCCTACACATGATATGCTTGTGCAGCCCCCCAACCCCCCTCCCCCGACGGGCGTCACGTTTCCTCCTGCAGCTCGTCTACTGTTTGATAACTTAGATTTGTCCTAATGAGGGTGCTAAATAACACTTAAACTCACTGCTGCTTCAGTGCTTCAGCTCGAGGACGGAGAAAAGTATTGAGACCGAAAACCTGCATATCTGTGTGTTAGTCACGCCTCCATATATAGTCACGCCTCGTGACATCACACCTCCATATATGGTCACGCCTTGTGACGTCACGCCTCGTGACATCACACCTCCATATATGGTCACGCCTTGTGACGTCACGCCTCGTGACATCACACCTCCATATATAGTTACGCCTTGTGACATCACGGTCACGCCTCGTGACATCATGCCTCGTGACACGTCATGCCACTATATGGCCATCTCCAGAAGATCACGACACTGACCTCATCTAACCCTGGCTAGCCATACATGGAGAAGACTGGATCCTCACCTAGATCTGCATATATGGAGCTGGCCAACAACTCTACATCTGACCTCAAACCCTTATATCTCCTTATATCTATGGAGCTGACCTGTTCTGACTTTCTGATCTGACCTCATCAAACCCTGTACACTCAAGATACTCTCCATATATGGCCAGTGCAGAATTCATTCCATATGTTGATCTGACCCCCCATGCCAATGTGCCAGCGCTCACCAAGCAGTCTGCCGTCTACCATCACCCAGGCAGATCCAGGGCGCAGATCCAAGGCTTACTGGTTATTATGAAGATCGGCTTGGTGCACTTTGTTGCCCCCCTCGACGTGTTGCCCTACACATACTGTGCGTATAGCTGGCAGCGGTACTGTATGCAATTTTACATTTCTACCTCGAGCCATAAAAGAGTAGTGATACAAACCAGTTGTATATTGGCTCTATATGTTCTTCTATCAGTCTCTCATACACATGCACTCTCTCTCTATGTTTCTCTCTATCTATTCTAGGGCATGTGATGACAATGATTTGGGGTTGTGCGCAGGTAGGAAACGGCACGGGGCAAAGGGACATAATAATTCAGATTATTATCATGATATCACTATCATGGTGCAAGCTGAGTAGACAGTGTATATGGAGGCATGAATCCTGAACTCCTTTCGGCACAAGGCACCACCGCACAAGAAAGTATAAAACAGGCGTAACTCATGTAAAAGTAGTGATGCACATTGCCATCACTAAGACGAACATAAAGTTACAATGTTATAGTCTAATACATTGCAATAAGTGTGCACGACTCTCCTAACTCCAATCATGCATGTAATTCTGAACAGATTTCGGTCATTTAAATTCATTTATAATCTGCTAAATCAGATTTTTTGTATTCCTTGTGATAATGTTTGCATCCCCAAGCAGTCATTCAAAGGTTGCAATTTTAAATGTGTCAATTTTTCACTCCTCCGCACTAGCTTTACTGCTTCGAGTCCTTCGCGAGAGAAAGTAAGATCATTTACAGACAATTATTGAATTTATTGTACTGTACATAAAACTGCATTCAGGATGAGATGTACATAGCTATTAGCTAGCTATACGTCTGAAAGCTGGCAGCACAAGCCAGCATAGTCTCAGGAAAAAGGTGGAGAGAGAGAGAGAAAAGGGAGAGATAACCCATAAAAAATGAATAATATTGTGGCACACTAGTAAAGAAAGTTAAATTAAAGTTATATAAAATAATTATTTTGGGAAATCTCTATGGGAAAAATGCATGGGCTCTGGATCGGTGGAACCACAAAATGGCTGTAGGAAATGCATACTCCAAAACAATTGAACAGACAATCAAGGGTTTATACCAGCTCTTTCAAACTGAAAACTAACTTTCCCATCAAATGAAGTTGGTCTATTCAGGTGAATGTGAATAGCATTGTTAATCACACAGATACCATATGGCCATTGGACTGATTATTATTTCAGTATAATTCACTTTTCAAGATAGCCACATATCTTCTTTACCCAGCCACGGTATGTCTTATTTATCAATGCCAGACATGTCTCTATTTTGTCATATCCCTGATAGTGTTTGCTTTGTTTCTTCCAAGTTAAACACCTACTGTACATAAGATATTATAAGACAGAAACCTGTCAAAGCACACCGCACTCTGCACTGAATATTTCCGGCTGCATCTGGTTGAAGTGTAATTGAAGTGCATTTTGTGACAGCAGTAATACCCGGGAGGGCTTTCTTTGCTGTGATTATGGGCACGGTGACAATGCAATAGATAATACATGCAGACGAGTGCTGCAGGCATCACTAGAATACCAGTAGCTATTCTGGAACAACCTCATGGGCATTACAGGTTTTACGCAGCGGTTTGCAGTGCGTGTGCATGTGCATTGACTTAACCGTTTTCTTCAAAGTCAAATGCACTATAGAGGTAAAAAAGCGGGAGGAAATAGGAAATGCTGCTAACTAGCTCCCTGGTCACAGCAGTTGGGGATCAATAAAGCCATCGATGGAAGCACAGCCGAGCGGTAGGGGAAGCATCAGAATGGTTGGAAGTTGGAATGCATCTTTGAGACAATGCTTTGACAATACAGTACCTGTATATTGGAGCCAAGTGGCATCATAAGCTTAGTACTATAATAATCAGTCTGTGTGATCATAACATAATATAGTATACATAATAGTGATGGGAGATTAATCGGCAAACACATCGGTATCGGCCGATATTGGCCTTAACCCATTTTGACCTGAGATCAGATTTCTGAAAAAGCTATGTTTCTATGTCAGTAGCCTGGGGTCCACCTATGCTTTCTATGGCATAGGCAGCTCCCGGCAGGATCCGCCGGGAGAATCTAAGCGCAGCTGCGCAACATGAGATTAATTAATTAGAGCGACAGTGAGAGAGAGAGGAGCGTGTGTGTAGTATGTGTACGTGTGTGTGTGTGTGCATACAATTTGCGAAAAACTTGGTTTTTCTACATAATTTCCTCTGATAAATCCTACTAGTAAAAAGTAGTAGTAGAAATTAATCCGGGTGTTGCGTAGGTTAACTAAGTAAAGAACAACTGTGTACTTGAATCTGTAGTGTACTGTACAGATGTACAGAAGTACAATTTGATGCCAATACTTTTGTAATTTTACTCAAGTAAATGTGAATACAGAACTATTTCTATATTATATCTATCTCAAGCACCTGAGGGTGCTAACCTTATTCCTAATCGTAACCTCAGTAAAACTATGCTTAATCCTAACCTATTGCCTAATCTTAACCTCAGTAAAACTATGCTTAATCCTAACCTATTGCCTAATCTTAACCTCAGTAAAACTATGCTTAATCCTAACCTATTGCCTAATCTTAACCTCAGTAAAACAAATACAAGAACACAAGAACCACTGCGGACGAGCGGTCCGCAAAGAACATAGGCAGTGTGTTTTGGGGCGAACCTTCTGGTTACCCTTGAGTGTGCTTGAGAGTGCTTGAGAGAGTGCTTGAGAGTGCTTGAGAGTGCTCACCTGTCAAGTCCAACCAGAGCGTGTATGTCCCCAGTGATCTGGTCAATAGTGAAGATGGAGCCTGCTCCCTCCCCCGACAGCGTGTACTTGACTTCACTTTCTCCATGGTCCCTGTCTGTGTGGAGCTGAAGAGGGACAACACAGCACTTTCCCTCAATTAGAGCAAATCAATGGGTCTGGCTACTATCAGTCAGAAGAAATACATAATTATACATTATTGTCGTCAGATATCGACTCCATTGTCTGTTTCTTAATGCACCGATAAGGCCAAACATTGGCAAGTCAGAGCAATATATTGAGTTTGTCATAAGTACTATGATATAATGCAGATTGCATTAGTTTATAATGAGTTACTACAAATGTCAAATATGCCAACTATAACATTTAGTGAAAAATAAATGAATAATAATAATAATAATAATAAGTTAAAATTGTAAAAATAAAATACATAGAACATGGCTACTTCACATGCATAGTGTAATTTAATGTTGTGAATTCCTCCCAAGATAATTGGCGGTTTGAGCTGCTGTAGACTTGATTTAACAACTCCGCACCACCCACACAACGATCAATCAGTCAGTTTGCTCATGGGATAAATTATGTTTCCAAGGCTTTACTTCAATCACTTAACAGAACACCATTGGGCAGAGCACAGCGCACTGTGCGCTACAGCGCAAAAAGCGATAATTGTATTGGTCATTATTGAATTTTTCCACACTGCAACACACCCACAGACAAATTATAGTCATATACCTATTTTGCAACTGTGCCATGGGTACTCTGCACGAGTACTGAAGTCCTGACGTCACTCCCACTACGCCTGGGTCACAGTGTAATGTTCTATTGGAATCCCCATAGGCAAATCTTGGGTCACATTCCCACCTAATACTTCGGTAGACTCGATGCGAATGGGCGGAGAAGTTGGGATTCTTGCATATTTTATTTGCTGCGGTTTGCCTTCACATTGTCATCCGCAGAAATTGGAAACGCAGCAGGGGGGACCTTTATCAATGTGTTCCATTCATAAACTAACCTACACAGTGAAATCTATGGTGATAAAATATACTCATAATGTGTCGTGCCGTCTGGGACTGGACCACCCCCCCTCTCTCTATCTCATTATACGCACGCAGCCACGCACTGTTCTTTTGGGCATGGAGGCACAGCACTGAGCGCACTGATTTCTGAAAATGCGCAGCAAAGCTTTCTGGTGTGAATGTCACCTTAGATTGTGTCATACCACCTGGAGATTTTGTATGGGACTCTGTGTCGTTTATGATATAGAGTTACATTTGATAACATCTTTGTTTGGATAAATTCCTCTATGGGAATTTCAATACAAAAACTACAACTCGACTGGCCTTCGGCCGGTCTCACTGTAGCGCCACCGATTTGTTTTCTTTAAAGGTGTCCAGTTGTCCAGAGTGTGTGTGTGTGTGTGTGTGTGTGTGTGTGTGTGTGTGTGTGTGTGTGTGTGTGTGCAGTGAAAAAGGGATGGGTCAGTGAATGTGGAAAATGTGATGTCATTTGCATCACAGCAAAATGTTGCACAATAACATACAAATGCAACCGTATGGTAAATATGCAAGTTGTGGCCCAGGCCGTAGCGTAACGGTCTGGGCACCGGACTGGTGATCCAGTCGCGGTGTGCCGCGGGTTCGACTCCCGGACCCGACACGGCCTTTACCGCATGTCATCCCCCCATCTCTCTCCCGTTTCCTGTCAGCCTACTTTCTATCCCTTAAAAAATCAATAAAGGCGTAAGCCGCAAAAAAATATCTTAAAAAAAAAAAAAAAAAAATGCAAGTTGTAAGCAGTTGTAACAGTATAGTGTTGTTTCCTATATGACATGCATTAGTATTTGTGCATGGAGTGATTTGTGTCGTTTAGTAGAAGAAGAGGAACGGATAAACGAGCTTACTCCTTTGCACCCCTTTTCAATTAGGGTGGAAGGATAATACTGTGTCCAAATGGGGGATAGCGCCCTCTTGCGGCAGTGATGTCAGACTTCGGCCCTCTATTCGCCATGAAAATACTACTGAAAATACTAAAAGTCTGTTGTCATGCCCCACTCACCGCTCTCCCAAAATAGAGATGCTCCTAGATGTACCTGACTTTAAACCAACAAGACAACCTACAGTTCAGTACTACCTGTAAATAAGACGCCTGACCTGCTACACAAAAATAAAATTGTGGTTTTCATGTGACATCTCAAAAAAGATACAGGCGCTATTTCACCAAAAGCATGATTCCTCTCTAGCTATAGTGTTATATATGCAGGAAAATATTCTAACATTAGCTCATAGCTTGGCTGTGATTTATTTATAATTAAACGCATGTATGACATTGGGAACAGCTCGTACTCGGTACATTTAGCACGCATAGCCAGAGGTTGAGTACAAAGCTTACGGTTCGTCACACACAATAAGGTTGATGGCCGACTGGCTGTTTAACAGTCAACAACATAGAGAAAGGGAGAAAAAGGAAGAAAGGGAGGGAACAAAGGACAGAGTGGGAGGAGGAAAGAGCCATTGAGCAGCAAAAGAAAGTAGAGAGACTAGAGTACATGAGTGCGGAAGAAAGAAGCAATCAATGATGAAATGATCAAGGAGGGAAACAAACAGAAGAAACAGAGGGAGAAGATGATGAAGATGGGAAGGAGGCAAGGGAGAGAGGGACAAAGTAATAGGGGTTGCAAACCTCGCACCTAAAGACTTCCAGAGTTCCCAGGGAATGGCCCAAATGACAAGCAGTGGAGGAATGGAGCAGGATAAAGAGGCTCACAGTTCATTTCTGTGCCTTTTCACATGTCAAAACAATCTGCCAAATTGGAATCAAAGGATAAGAAAAAAATCGTTCCCATATGGAAATACTTTGAGGTTTTGTCACAACACAACTGCCACAAAGACATACAACAGCAAAGACAAGGGAAGATTTTTATGTGAAGGATATTAATAATATTATGCTCATAATGAATGTGCGGAAACCGCCGTTTACGACATCGCAATTTCATTGCTCAAAGAAACGACCATTTTGTACAGTAGGACACTCGGATATAGCATGAATGTACAGCATTCATTAAGTGGGTTGTGTATGTAATGACTAGGGAAATTAATATGATGTTCCGGTTAATTGGCTCTTTGTGCTGAAATAAAGTCATCCCCCTCTTCTGCAAAATGATCACAGATAAATTAAAGGCAAGTGTCTGTGGCCTGTTGTTTTGATGGATGCATCCTGTCTGAAAGGGCCTGCTTTTGTTTCTTGTATCCTATGTGCCTGGTGTATTAAACAGTGAAAGGATAGCTTATCAGGGCACCTTGCCGTATGCTGAATACCAATGTTGACATTTTTTTAATGGAAATCTCGTGTAATGCGCTTCGGAATGGCTATTCCTCGTGACACATGTGATAGATGTTGGTATTTAAGTGCCGGAGCCCACACGGGTTGCCCATCTTAGTGCTTATTTTCACACAATCAGAGCTGCGTGTGCCGCCGCGCTCATGATGAATGCCAATGGCCACACATTACACTCTGGAGTGGTCCTTTCACATAAAAGTCATGTCTTGTCCAAGACGGATTGATGCACCATTCAAAAGGTCAAGGAGACATGTGTAAAGGGGACAACCAGGTGATATATCTTCCCCTCTGAAAGGCCACACGCAAGCAGCATGCGTGCTCAACAGGCTGGGAGTCAATCGCCAGTTCACAGCAGTATTTAGGGTGATGCATTGATGGCTGCAGCCAAACTGACAAAAGTGGATTTTTGGGGGGATTATCTTGAACCAGTGATATTCAACTGTTTTAATTAAATGGACCTCCAGTTTCATATTAAACCATGGACCGCCATTTGATACGATTTGTATTTCTGGGACTCCAATGTACGCTGTATTTTTTTTTACAATGTACAAATGTGACCTGATATGACTGAGAGCCTGCTATCGCGCAAACTCCAGCTTTTCACCAGAGACATACTATAGAGCATGTCTGAAATAAGTGTCAGAGCTGAGTAAATATGAAATAAATGCTTAAACATGTAGCTAGGTGTAATGTTAAAGACCACAGAAGTGAACCTTTCAAGCCTGTTTTCTCAACTCGCTGTTTTCTGCAAGACATTACTCTATAAGCCATATCTCCAAAACTGCTGGGTCAAACTGATAATAACTCAAGACAAAGGAAACAAAGGAAACAAAAAAAGAAGGAAACTCTCCAATAAAACTCTGTAGAGAGATCAGATCAGCTCATGGTCACAAACACATCCTGGGAAGACAAGCAGGCTAGTCAGGTTAATCAAAATTCCTGCAATTTCACCACATAAATTCACATAGAACTTGTGCATATTACATTGAATAATCAAGGATTCTTGCCCGCAAAATCAAGGTTTTTTGCCCGTGTTGTTCTGGAGGGTCTAGGCTTATAGACCGCTGTCTTGTTAGCATGGAATAATGCCTGGAGCGCATCTGACATGCCTGCCTGCTCTTGTGGTGAAGTTTTGGATATAACAAAATATAGCACTGGCCAGCCTGTAGTATACCTAATTATGAGCTTATCCAAAGCCAGTACAATATAATTGCACAATACAGTGTTTCAGAAAAGAAAAACAACAATCTGGTTTCGCAGTCTCGCCTCCCAGCGGTCTCAGTCTCGACTCAGTCTCGACCCCCTCCCCCCCTCGGTCTTGACTTGGACTCGCTTTTGATTTTCTTACGTGTCTTCTATCCCCACAAATACCAATTTTTAACAATCAGGCTTTCTCATCATATTTGGATATTTATGCACAGTGGTCTCACAGGCACAAACTGATTTGGTGCTACTTGTGATGTCATCGGTATCTTCCTACTTTGTATAATCCCTCCCCCTCTTTAGTTCCAAATTAGTCTTTGGAGATTGTGAAAGGGGTGGGCCTTATTATTGAGGGGTGCTGTCCCCTCCTAAAGCCTATAGCTTTTGTCCTCACACATCTCAATATTTGCCATTGACAATGAAAGGGGAATTCAGGTCAAATGTCTGCTAAATCTTATCCCCAAACATCTCAGTATTTGCCATTGACATCAAAACATTAAATGCCATTGACATTGAAGGGAAAATGTACGTCATATGTAGACGAGCAAATCGGCTAACCAATCACATGGTGGGAGTGCTTGGCCAATAAGGGCGCTTAAGGGCTTGGCCAGAAGATATCAAAGCTCTACTGATTGGCCAGTATGAGATGATGAAAGATGACAAGAGCGCCCCTTACTTCACACGGGTGTGATTATTTTTATTATAATGAGTCAAAGATGTGGGAGGGGAGTAGCTGGGATGAGGGTGTGGCGGAGAAAATACATACATTTACATACATACACAGCGCCCCCACCATATCAGGACATTGTGGTCCTGCATATACAACTGCTTTAGAAGCCAAGCAGAAATGACATGGAATGGTTATATCAGAGTGGTGATTTAGGCTCAAACCATTAGAAATACTTTTGAGGGACATAAAAATAGGACATTAAATATTAACAATTGTTTTAAAATGCATTTGTAGTTATATTATCCAACTCATTGAAACTCATATGACACTCTGGTGTGGACACGCTGGTGTTTCTACAGATTACCAGTCACACTGAAGCTCTTGTCACACTTTATGCAGTGGTATGGTCTTTTTCCAGTGTGGATACGCTGGTGTTTCTTCAGATTACCCGCCTTTGTGCCTGTTTTTTGTGGCCCACTGTGCCACAAAAAACAGGCACAAACATTCCTTTGTCCCGGTCTCTATTCACACACTGAATGTGTGCTGTGCGTAGATCGAGGATATAACCTTATGATGAGCACTTTTACTTTTTACTGTATTATCTTGGGCCTATGTCTATGCACACACACTTTTATGACCTATCGCATAGCACTTTAAACGCCTGCACTTTAATGGTTGTGTGCACCTTTTACTCTGGTATTCGCTATGTGAACTGTTTGTTGTCTGTACTGTTTCATTCATTGTTTAATGTACTGTCTATGGTGCAACCCAATTTGCCCTTCGGGGACACTAAATAAACTTGAACCTTGAACGTTGATTGAAACTCTTGTCACATTGATTACAGTGGTACGGCCTTTCTCCAGTGTGGATATGCTGGTGTGACTTCAGGTTATGTAATTGACGGAAACTCTTGCCACATTGTTTACAGTGGAAAGGTTTTTCTCCAGTGTGCATGCGCTGATGTTGCCTCATACTGTCTGACGCATTGAAGCTCCCGACCTCTATGTGCTTCTATCACTCTTGCGACACAAACCCTTCGTCACTGGTAAGTAGATTCCTAAAAGCATAGGCTGAGCATAGGTATGGTCTAATCAACACACGAGACAAACCATTGCCATGCTCGCAAGCATGGCAACCTTAATTTGCGCAGGTGCACTTCTCAAGCTTGGACTATTCACTATTTTGATTGATTGATTGATTGAAATATTTATTAACAGTTTGTAGAATTACAGTACATTTTAAGCACAAACTCAATACAAAGACTGTTAACTGTGAGTGGACGACCCAATTAAGCATTACACTTGTTTACAACAGGGTCCACATTGTTCAATTCATCAAAACATTTAGAGACGTGGGTCAGTGATGTGACACCCCAAAAAAAGTGTTTTTTAAAAACCTTTAAATAACAGGAATAAAAATGATTTACTTTTGTTCTACTCACTCTCATCTTTATGGAAACATATTTTGTTTTTAGATATTTTATTGGAATCAGAATTTATTCAGCATTTTGTTGTACTTGTGCCTAAAATCGTCATATGGTGTGACATGACAATAATTGTTTATAAAATGAAAATGGAGTACACCTTTCTTAAGGTGCTCACTTTATCAAAGTCCTTTATCATAACTAACCTGTGATCCACTATAGTTTTGTGAAAATGTATTAAATCTGTATATTATTTCCGTAATCAACACTCAATGTGAGGCCCATGTTATCGGTCTTTCAATATATTTTGTATTTATTGTGACAAAACCTTCTCTAAAATTACACAAATATTTGTGACTCTTCCTTAGACTATTTGCTATGTAATCCATGAACATTAATGGTTTCATCATTAATAAAGGTATGATTTTTTTCACTATTTGGAACGTCACACCAAATGATTTAGTGTCACACCGTATGATCATATCTTCATTTTTCAAAGCAAACTGTGTTTTAACCTACTTATTAGTGAGTACTGAACTTTACAGATTGATTTAACAATTACTCAGGAAAAACAGCAACAGGAAAATTGCTTTAACATTGAATAACATGGCAATGACTGAATAAAACGAAATTAAACACAATTTATTGTGGATAGTTGCAGATTTTAGGTGAAAATGTTTAAAACAAATGTTTAAATGGACAAAAGAAGCATGGGACTTTGTTATTTATTGTTATATCTGTAGGAAAATACAGTTTGTATCATATGGTGTGACAAAAAAGTCATATGGCGTGACAGGAAAACAGTCACACCATTATGATAAAGTGTCACACCATATTACATTTTCTGCACTTAACATAACATTGAGGCTACTAGCTACACATTAGCATGCTAACAACATGCTAGCTATAACAAAGCAACATAGATTTACATGACCAAAAAATCTAATACCTTTAGCTTTTTTAATGAAAAAGGTGTCACACCCACAGACACTTGGAAGAGTCGCATTGGTCAGCGTTCCAACAAGATCGTATTTCATGAAAATGTTAAAATGATAATTCACCACAGACACCTGTCATGCTATTGTAATGCAAGTGCTGAACAGCCTTACTGAAGAAGTACCTCTCTATCCCAATGGGTGTCCAAACAATTGCCTGTTGAAATGTCCCAAAATGGTGTCACACAATATGATTTTGGTTTGGGGGACAAAATCTTTTTGATCAGAAATGACTGAAAACATTATGCTTGGACTTTGAAAAGATTAGGCTCACAAATAGACATCTATATTATATTTATGGAATTTTTAAAATAATTTTAGCATTTTTTTCCTTAGTTTTATTTAAGTTCCTACTTTGAGAAACAAGGCCGGGACAGTCGCACCATATGATTTTTGCTGTGTTTGGTTGAAAATTCTGAAGAAATTAGGAATTACATTTTTTAATCTTGAGTATGTTCACATGAAGCATAATGTCCTGCACAATATTCAGAAGGTTTTTGACAAATATATGTTTTATTTATACATGAGTGACACTGAGGACAGCCAGGGACACCATGTCACGCCACCCTGTATACAAATAGACACTTCTATGTAGTTAAAGAACAGAACAGGAATTCACCTGCCTCAATAAAACTACCATGGACTGTCTCAAGCTAATTCAAAATGAACTAGAAAAAGTGCCCCTCGGGACACAGCTATAACAGGCAGATATGGAAAATGCAGGACAAAGGTTTTTCCTTGGCTCTAGGGAGTGTGCATATATAGTCGCATACACAGCTGTCCACAGATCGGTGCAGGTATAGGTGAAAACATCAATTGGCATGTTAATAGCGCACCACCATGAGACTGCCGCTGCCGGAAAATGCACTCGCCCGCCCTCCACGCGGAGTGCAATACATACTCTCCCCATGCCTTCGTCTGGTGGAGACAATACTTTGAACCTTTTGAGTGCTCGGATGGCAGCCTTTTCTTTCGTATTCCAGTCCCACTGATCCTTGAAGCTCCAGCCCTACTTTACATTATTATAATTTTTGCACCTCCATCGAGCACCTGGTTGATTTTCTTTTTGTCCCCCAGAATACCCAACTAAAACTTGGTCCCACGTTATGTGCCTGCAGGGAGGTCTGCTTTCAGCCTCTCAATTTACAATTTACAGATTTAGGCATTTAGCAGACGCTCTTAATCCACAGCGATTTACATTAAGCGAGAACAAAAAGCATGGCAATACATAATATACATGCAAAGTAGTTATCATGAATGATACGTAAGCTAAGAACGTAACAGTGGATCTATGAAATGAAACTATGCATATATATACTATATACTATATAATATAGTATATAATATATACTATTGTTTACATGAAATTTTATGTAAACATAGCACTATATAGTAGTGCTATGTTTACATAAAATGCTATATGTCTACATAAACTACCATCTAAGTCTACATAAAATGCTGTCTAAGTTACATAAGTTGAGCCTTTGCATATACCTGTAGGAGGTCGAGGCTAGGGAAAGTACTACGGAAAGTGGAAAGTACGGAAGTACGGAAAGTGCAGTTTAATGTTTCAGGTTGAAGGTCTCACACTTTGGAATGCTCTTCCACACTCCACAGGTCTTGAGAGCTGAAGCCTCTGTGGACATGTTTGAGTGGCGCTAGCAGCTCCAATGCATGGCTTTCTGAACTGAGGTCAAGTCATTGGCAGCCAAGTCTATGGACTTTTAATGTTTGTTTAGGGTAGTTATAATGTAATTATTTGCCAGCCAGGTCTATGGACTGTTTGATTAGGGCAGTTAATGACAACGAAAGACGTCATCTGGCTGATATAAATACTGCCCTCGCTGCTCAAACAACAACCTTAGAACACTACTATGAACAAGCATTTGCAGATGTTACATGCCTTTATTTCCATGTTTGTGTTATTTGCTGTCCTGTTTGAAATCAATTATATATACTGTAGGCTTTTTCTGCTTTAATAGGCCTGCCTTGTGTTTTTATTCTCTGTATGTAAAGTTTAGTGTAAATGTAAAATGCTATATAGATAAAGTGTACTTACTTACTTACTTACTTCAGATCTGTGGTTCTCAAAGAGGGTCCAGGGACCCCCAAGGGCCCTTAAGGGGATTCCAGCGTTTACCCAGCAAAATTAGTTTTGTGGGTTGCAGCAAGCCCACAATATTGTATGCAAATAAATCAAATGGACCTGTAGGCGTCCATTTGGTTTCAAAGTGACAATAATTTAAGTGGAGACCTCCTGGAACCCCCTCAAGGACCCCTGGGGGTCCCTAGACCCCATGTCAAGAACCAATAACTTATACAAAATAATTTGTACTAATGACTAGATGTCGAATGGTGAGCTATGTGGTGATAATTTTCCATCCGTGTGGTTTTAATTAACATGTGGCTCATTCTGCTGTTTATAACACCGCGCAGTTATTGAATTCATGAACATTTACATGCTTCCCTGAGAGGGAGAGAGAGAGAAAAAGGAAAGTTCCACGGGTCTGGTCGCTTGCAGAAAAGTTTACAGATAAAGAAGGACGGACAGGCTGAACTCTTTTGACTGACAAAGAGCTGGCGATATTGAGCCTATATGCCAGAATAGGCTGTGAAACAAATTAATCCACAGCAGCAGGCCTACATACGTTCCACGTCGCTTGCAGAAAGAACTGTTCTTTTGACTGACAAAAAATTTAGAGGTTCGGGAGGTCTATCTGGTTGGAATTATTTCAAACACTTTTTATTTTGTATCGCGCATCGGCAAGCATTCTCGCTTCATGGAAAGTAAATGTCGGGTCGAGTCTAACCGAGCATGCATTCAATAACATCCCACCCTCATCATGGATAATAATCATTGTATTCATTTCATTTTGGTATATAGATCGGTTGTGTAGGCTCTCTCTACGAAACGATATCAAGTGAAAAGGAAATGTCGGGGAATCACCATTAACACCATTATCAAGCAGCGCAAACAAAAGGCGAGTGGGGGAGAAAGGGGGACGGCGGTCGATTGTGCCGATTATAGCCAGACTGAGTAAGAGATATATGCCTAAAATCATATTTACAAAACGTTTCAAATGGAAAAGAAAACAGAGATGATTTCAATCGAATATTTAGACAAAGTCATGCAAGGGGAACTTTCTCTGGACTCCATGGGCTAAGAAAATAAACTTTTAAATCTCAAATCCGGTCAGAACGGCTGCTCCGACGTCGTAGTGTTAAACAATGCATAACGTTCTAATCTATAATAAAAAAGAAAAGGGCGGGGGGACTGCCTAATAAATTAATAATATAATAGACATGAATATGTCTTCCTTGCTTCTTGCTGGACTAAGCTGCATAACCTGCTCTATGGTCCAGCTGCACAGCTGCACGCCTCTTTTTCATGTCCTTTAGTGCATTGTGATATTAATACACTTCTTAAAATAATAGTCTGAGCTGTCTGCCCCATGGTACAGCACCTCCTGACTTCAGCAGTTCCCAGCAAGGTAACATGTAAATCACGGTTAGGGAACATCGTTGGTGTTGTTTTTTTGTTTAGTTTTTTTGGCAGTGATGCATATAACCTGCACTATTTCATCTGTGTGGGTGGCAATGAGTAGTTTGTTATAGAACTGATTAATGTGTGTTTTATGCCCACTGATGCCATGGAGGTTAAGGCGCTCACCTCCAGAACCACTCTGCTGCTTAGCTAGGCGGAAATCTGCCCATGGCCTGCTTTCCTTTTCCTATACCCGGTCTGCACTTTGCTTTCCATCTGTCTCACTAAAGAAAAGAATCCCAAGGGGTGTGGAGTCGACTGCCCACTCCTTTCAAAATAACGAATGATCTTTTGCCTGCAATTTTAAGTACCTTGGCGTCCTTTTGATATTCAGCTGTCAAACTCATATAGTCATAACCCTGATATGCATATGCGATGCGGCACATTGTGCTTGTACATCATCTATTATTGCCATGAGAAACTGGCATATGATGAACTGTGACACCCACAGAAGTACTCGTTGGACATTTATCGATAGCACCTTTAGTACTTATTATTACTATAATGATTTTAACTACCTTTCACATTACAGTTTCTTACTGTATGCAACTGTAATGCTTCTGACTCAGTGCAGTTGTTGCAGTGAAAACCCACAAAATGTTGTGTCGTCCATCATTTCAACATTGTAAAAAATGTCAAGAGAGAGTTCAACTATCATAAAGAAATACACAATGCAAAGCCCAGAAAATGTGAACCAAACAGCGACGAGAGTGTAACTGTGAACAATGGACATAAATCAAAAAGTTTGGAAAACGCATAATTCCTCTTTATACTTTGCTGAGTCCTCCAAAGGCCAGAAACGTCAGGCTCATTTTTCACCGGAATTGAAATAAATGATGGCTGTGAATGTGATGCCGTCAGTAAGAGATGTGAGATATTTATTGTGGTAGATTTGACTTTGGAGTCTGGAGATTGTTGCCTTACTGAATGTTAAATTTCGACTGTATAGGACTGTATAAATGTGACTCTCTTTGATACAGAGACAGTCATGGAGGCAAGACTAACTTTTCAGGAGAGGAGAATTACTGATTTTTTTTTTTTTTTTTTTAATGTTATCAACCAATATCAACCAGTAGATTACTTATCAAGAAGATGCAATGGAGCCTGTAGGCTCTACTGGCACCTACAGTACTGGCTGTGATTAGGAAACATGAAAGTAAAATTACTGTCGCCGAAAACATGGTGAAACAGACTTACGGTACGTGGCCAGTTAAGACTGATATGAGGGGGCTTACGTGGACGGTTAAGACTGAGGTTAGGGTTAGAGTTAGCAAAAGTCGGACAATGCGACCAAGTCTCCGAGTTTCCTAATCGCATCCCTCAATTGCATCGTCTTTATAAGTAATCTACTGGTTGATATTGGTTGATTTTCATTAATTAATCTCTTTCTCACCCAGATTGTTCCTGCTGCTCTGAGGTATCGAACCAGGAACCTTTTCGCCACGAGTGCATTCCTCTAACCTTTATTTACAACACATTCTCACTTCCAAGGCGGAAAACGGGTGACTTCTTATGGGACAGATTTGACCAAACGTTAAACGTTGGACTGGAAGGGGGTACCCACGACGGCACATGTTGACTGGGGGGACATATTGAGTACATACAATTCTCTTCCTATCAGGACATAACTCGGCGGACTTTGCAGCGCTCCACAAGTCTGGTTTAGACGGTGCACCTCTGTTGTTTCAAACAAATCAAGCTAAATATATTTACGTATATTATGCACATACTGTATAGCATATCCATACAGTATAGTGAGTATACAGTATGTAGTGCATGAGGTTCACATGAACATAGCAGCATGTACAGTATGATGTACTGTTCATTCCCTGAAGAAGAGCCCCTAGGTCGAAACGTTGGATTCTTGTCAATACATATAAAGCATCGTGGCCACGAGTGTGCTGCCTTTTTCTTATTTATACTGGTTTACTGCCTTAGGCCAGAACCTCATCAAACACTGGTGTGCGCCCTTTCCTGTTTTGTCTACCTGTACATGGAGTCTACATTGAATGTGCAAAAACAATATCAGCATGTTGTACTGTATATGAGATTAAGGTGCAAAGAGTATGTTTTTGTTTTTGTAGTGCTACGCAATCTTATGTATAAATTCATGTGTAGGGTATCTGAGTCAGTAAATGACATCATTAATGTCATCACTAACCCGATACGTAGTTCTGTCAGGTTCTCCTCCAGACTGTGGAACCATTGGCAAACTTGTCTGTATGTTCGAAACTGAATATGGTGGAACTCTTTTTATTGTATATTTCTTTCTATATTATTATCTTCTTATCTATTGTGTTGCTGTTCTGTACTGTGATATGGATTCCCCTGAGTCTGCAATAAAGAATCAATCAATCAATCTATCTGTGCATAATTCGCTTCAGGCATACTGTACACTGTAGGTGCGGTACAAAGGACATACCCACAGGTTCATCATTTGTGTGTATATTTTACAAGACAGAGAGAGGAAGTGGAGAGGAAGGAAGAGAGTGAAGGGCCACAACCTTTCTTTTGTATAATTGAGAGGGGGTGCCGTGATTTTTTCACACCTAAAACGTGATAAGACTCAAAAGCTTTCAGCTTTCAGGGAGAAACCAAAAATACATATAGGGAAGACATTATAACCACACCAGGGGGAGGAATGTAAACTCCATAGACACATGAACAACAGAAAAAGTACAAAAAACCATGGCACCCCAGCTTTAAATTACATACTGTATGTGTATTCTTGAACATAATACATACATAATACACTGTGAGGGTGTTTTTTTATGCACATTTATGTGTGTGTGTGAGAGAGAGAGAGAGAGAGAGAAAAGAGAGATAGAGAGCGTTACAATGTGAGCATTAGGTTTGTGTCATCATAAATGCATTGCAACTTGTTGCTTGTGATGCAACAAGTTGAATCTCTTGTGACTCAAGCAGCCAACGGTATGTGACTCAGACCGCTGCAAATGTTCTCTGCAATCCTTGAAAGCGGTTTCATCATGTCATAAGGCGTTGGTTTGAACTAGGCTTCATGCCACCGCTGCCCACAAAGCCTCAAAGTCCTTCACTGTTACAGTCTCAGTCTCTCTCAAGGGCGTTACAGGCCCTCATTAAACAAAGGAAACAAACACCCCCTTGCCTTAGATAGGCGAGTAAAAATGCCAGAGAGAAAAAACTTTGATTGAGAGAGAGGTAGATTGATTGTAGGGATGTGATCTTGCATTCATGATGTTACATGGCCAGACCCTAGTGCGTACATACACTCAGGATAGATGGAATTCTGCTCATGAATTATACAAGCAGTCAGATGACCAGCTATATAAAAGAGAAATGCTGGTGCCATCCTCTACTGAGCAATACTGTATATATTCTCAGCATACTGCCTCTCTCTCTGTGTGTGTGTGTGTGTGTGTGTGTGTGTGTGTGTGTGTGTGTGTGTGTGTGTGTGTGTGTGTGTGTGTGTGTGTGTGTGTGTGTGTGTGTGTGTGCGCGCGTGCATGCGTGTGTGTGTGTGTGTACTGTCATGGTACAGTGCATCTGTCCTCCTCAATGTAAAGAAAAGATTCTCTTACAGGTGTGCATGAGATGGAAGAATAGCTTTCAAGGTTTTGAGTTTTGATATTTTATTCAACACACGACCATCTTCAATGACGTTTTGCACTGCCAAGCTGCATATCAGAGATGGAATGCAAATAGGTTAAGATGTTGTCTTAACCTAGCTTTAGTAACATTACACAAGTTTTTTCTCTTTCTTTCTTTCTCTCTCTTTCTCTCTTTTTCTCTCTCTCTTTCTTTCTTTCATACTGTATGCATACATAATATTACCGGAAGCCATCTTTTGATCTTTTAGGTATTTATTTTATGAATGCCTTATTTTACACTTTGTTGTAGTGTATGACAGTGTCACACAAAAGTAGAAAAAGGTCAACCTACAAGCTCACAACACAACGCATTGCATAGTGGTGGTGGCTGGTGACGTTTGTATATCTACATATTTCTGAAAATCAATCTACGCCTATATGGCATGCCCAAAATAGGGACACAATAGGGCATCTGTCTGTGCATTTAAAAAATATTTCCTGAAATGTAACCCTTTTGAACATACTGTACATGTTTTCCACATGAAAATGACAAAGTATACCTACCAAACCCTACATGATTTGGGTAGGGTAGCCGTACAGACATTATCCACAACAATATGTGATTCAGCCCAGCCAGCATCTGTATGGTTAAGAATCTATAGGCTATTCAATCCAGAACCATCTGTATGGTTGAGGCATACTGTATAAGAATCTATAGGCTATTCAATCCAGAACCATCTGTATGGTTGATGCATACTGTATAAGAATCTATAGGCTATTCAATCCAGAACCATCTGTATGGTTGATGCATACTGTATAAGAATCTATAGGCTATTCAATCCAGAACCATCTGTATGGTTGAGGCATACTGTATAAGAATCTATAGGCTATTCAATCCAGAACCATCTGTATGGTTGATGCATACTGTATAAGAATCTATAGGCTATTCAATACAGAACCAGAAGACACCATACTGGTGTTTGGGAACATTATGGTTTCCTAGTGACCTTGGGAAAAAGTGAAGTGAGTGATTAATCAAATAAAAATGGCGTGTCAGCATTGTCCAACAGAGGTCACGCATGTTGCTGCAACTGCTTACATTTTTCAAATTAAATGTAAAGCAATTATTTGCCACCCTCACGAAGGCTTCCTGAAGTCAAAGCACGTTGTTCAGTGCAGCGTTATTTTAATCTTGCCAGGCCATGAATTAATATGTGTTGTTTATTTCTTTCAAAATTCCTATTGATCTAACATAGTGGTGGTTCCTAACCTTTTTTACTGGAGCCCCATTCTTACGTACCCGAATACAAACCCCCAATGCAGTGCATCTCGACACATTGTGGGCTTGTAGGTCGTTAGACAAGTTGGACTAATAACTAACTGATATGCTTCCAAAGAGACAACTTTGGCGCAATAGGTGTATAAAACAATAGCTTTTGCATTTTCAAATAATATAGTTTATTTCTGCTGTGTAGGCTACCAATCACACACAGAGGTACTTGACATGACGCTGCAGCTTGCTGCTCTTAATATGTGGTACTTTTCTGGAGGACAGCCACCTCTTAAAATGACAATGCTGCAGAAACATTGACAAAAAGAAAGATCCAGCAAGTTTTATGTCCAACAACAGGTACATTAAATCAAAACATTGTCTACTTTTGTATTCATAAAAGAAGGCTGTTGTTGTGGGTGTTATACTTGTCTGACACTCTGTCTCACACTCCCACCGTTGATGTACTGCATAACTGTCTGCTAAAGTAGTCTACCACAGAAGTACATTAACATTTTGACTTCTATTCACGAGTTGCCCGAGTTAATTAATATTAGAACACTTTCCCTACGAGTTGCCCGAGTTATGTTTTCATTGTTTAATCCACGTTTTTTAATCAGTTTTAAATCATACAGGCAATCCACCAGACAGAATGGGATATGAGACGCCTTTTAATGACGTCATCGCAAAAAGTCTGTGGCGCCGGTGTGCAGAAGTAGCCGTGCACTGCCCAGGCTATGGAATACTTTTCTACACTACAACCATTACACTGTTTTAAAGTGGATTTTCATGACAAGCAACTCAGCTATCGGTGCACTGACTGTTCAAAGGTAACTTTAAACATATAGGCAGTCTAGCCTGAAAGACGTATATACAGTTAATATACGGTAATATACAGGTGTGATGACTGATGGTACAATTCGGGAGTTTACCGGAGTTTGTTGGAAAGTTTAACGGGAGTTTCCTGTAATATACACATCCGTATTCCATGCTTTTTGCGCAGTGTAGGGTTTACTGTAAGTATTTAACCCATTAAAACCGAGAAAGCATCTATAAAAGCATATACTTTGACTATTCAAAATAAAAAATAACAGATACAAGCTCATAGATCTTGTAGAGCTGCATTTTATTACATTTTTTAACCGTGACATTTTTTAAAGCAAACCTTTTTAACTTAAATCTTTGCATCTGTGGGTCCCTGGAAGAAAATACAAAAAGGTTTGAGCACCAACGATATACTGTAGCAACATACGTTTTTTCAGAAAAACGGTTTATAAAAGAAATATTTTTAGAATCAGCCTCAGGTCTTAATCTGGGTTAAGTGTTTAATCAAGGGGCCTTGTTGACTCTTGCCCACCTGGTCTGCCCTCATATGCCACACAGGGCACCAAGGAGGGCAAAGAGCTTGGGTGGCATTCTGCTCCCAGGTGGCGCCCAGGTGACCTTGCTGTTCCATTTACACATCTCTCTCTTTCTTTTTCTCAACAAGGTAGAGCTACTGGAAGTAAAAAAACTCCTAGTTCAGGCAGATAACTAAATAGATTGAGACCAATAATAGCTTAAATAAGAACATTTTATTTATAAAAGTGTGAATATTATATTTGATCTTGGCATTCAGCCTCTGCTATACAGAGGCTGAATGCCCTGTTGGTGCCCTGTTGAGTCACATCAACAGGGCATGTGAGCTCAAACCCACAATTCAACATTTTGGTTTTACGATGTTGATATACATTTTGTATTCATCCTTAGGACCCCAAATCACACCTTGGAAAGCATGAGTGTCTATTTCAAACAAAGTGTTTTTTGACTTGGGGGTCATATTTTGACAGCAGGAATTGCCTGTCACGATTTGACCCCCCAGTATTAGGATGTTGATATTCACTCATCAGCCAACACTCCCCACTGACGGGTAGTACCCCCCCCCCCCCCACCCCAGATAGGACGTATAGGGCCTTAGTCCTACTCCTCCTCCTATAGCCAACACTCCCCACTGACAGGTAGTTACCCCCCCCTTTTGATTTACATCAACAGGGCATGTGAGCTCAAACCCACAATTCAACATTTTTGTTTTACGATGTCGATATACATTTTGTATTCATCCTTAGGACCCCAAATCACACCTTGGAAAGCATGAGTGTCTATTTCAAACAAAGTGTTTTTGACTGCAGGAATTGCCTGTCACGATTTGACCCCCCAGTATTAGGATGTATTAGGATGTTGATATTCACTCATCAGCCAACACTCCCCACTGACAGGTGGTTACCCCCCCTTTTGAGGCGAAGAAAGTTCGTGTGACTGAACTTCTCACCCTCTCTCACCTCTCGAGTGTACCTGCCTGAACTAGCTCGCAGTCTACGCATCATTTCCCATGTGTGAAATGAGCTCATGATAACAGGACAGAATAGCAAGGTCCACAGTCATAAACAATAATTAGGCCCTTTCTTGCTATGCATCACAATAATAGCCTGCCCTACTGTAACAAGAAAAGTGATAGAGAGTGAGAGACAGAGAATAATGGGAGAGACTCCAGGAAAGACGTGTTATAGGGGATGACAAGCAAGGCTGTGAGCTAAATCATTACCTTATGCCACTATAGGGCAACATTATTTGAAGAAGGAAGGCCCAATATGCCACTAGGGCAACCTTATGGCTCACACAATTTGGCAGGTTAGATGGACAGCAATTTGAAGAAGGGAGGCACCAAAACAATGAAATGTTTAAAACAGTGTAGGACTTCTACAGTATAGCCATTTTCTGCACTCTGGGCTCTAGTTTGAGGGCAGTAAGGATTCATGTTTATCGGCAGTGCAAAGTACTGGTCTGTAAGTTTGACACACAGCAGCGGAACCGATACAGCTGGTGTTGACAGACCAAATCATTGGCCGTAATTAAAAGGGAACAACCACAAGGACATTGATAATTTCCATAGAAACAATTACATCTGCATCTCTACATTACTCAAATAAAGAGCTCTCTGTCCAATCTTAACCATTTCACTGTCCTTTACCTGATAACACCCAGATGCCTAAACAATACCACTTTCACAAATCTGTAAAATGAATTTTATAATAGGCAGGTGCTGCATCTGCATAAACCACAGTTAACACCAACTGACAAGGCTTAACGGTTCACACTGTCTATTTTCTCTTTCATGCATTAACTTTTTCGCTTTCTGTCCAAAGGAGGTTTGAAGCCCACCCCTAAAGTAAAAAAAATGCTTTTCTGCCTCGGCAGCAGGTTTGGTGGACCTGAATCCTTCAATGTCCTGCTGGCAAGTAAATCTATAACGTTTAGTCCATCCACACATCCCAGCTGGCAAGCCCCGGCTTTCAGAAAAGCGCCTCTTAATACTTTTTGGAATGCAATTTGGACGTGGCTTTGGGCTGGTCCATTCAAGCTACAGCCGGTTTGATGAAAAAAAGACACAAAAAAAAAAAAGTCTATCATGACAGACAAAACTGAGGAGCACAGTGAGATATGGCACACTATCAATCTCTAATAAACCATTTAATTTTTTTTTGCTACAGCCAAAACTTTAGCTCTGCATGCACAAAGATTTTTCCAGCATATTATGTTCATGTTTACGTAGATTGACATTTTCAGAAAAAAATAATAAAAGGGTTACTGCTGCAATAACTACTGTTACGTCATGAGAAACATTATCAGGAAAACACTGTGTTGATCAGTCAAGGCAGATAGCCTCCCATGCTAGAGCTTGGTTCTGCTTAATTATGTTATATTGAGCGATTCAAACCGGGAAAGCATCTGTGTCATTTTAGATTTTGGAATTGGCTATTCAAACATAGCAGATGTAAGCTCACAGCGTGTCACAATGCAAACTTGTACATCTGCTATTTTTGAACATTTTTGTTCCATGATTTTCCATGCCAGCGTCACCAAATGTTTACTCAGAGGTGAAGCGTCTGGTCTCTGCTAAAGTGTCGTGATTTGGCAACATAACGATAATATAATCATATTGCGCACTGACTAATGTACAACAATGCCAAGTTGAATACAAAATGTACATCACTTCTCTATCTTTTCTGAACAACATACAGAGGAGCTGAATTGGTCATAGCAGTATTAGGTACTGTAGATGAAGCTCTGGTTTGAAAAGAGTTTTTCTAATGGCCCATGCGTAATGACTGCTATTTACAATCCTCAGGTCTCGCTCCATCTGCTGCTGTGTATGAGATTGTATACGGGTTTCCCTCACAAACTAATGAATGGAATGCAATTTGGACCGGGACAAAATGCTTTTCCTGCCCTCCCTTCTGTATTAAAAATGGATAATTAGGAGGTGCTGCGGAAATTGCACAGTCAAAGCCAAGAAATATCAGCACAGTGCCTGAACAGAATGCTGCTGATGGAGCTACGGTAAAATATGCCTATGGTACTTTAGAGTTTAGAGTAGTGGACACACAATAATGGATAAAGTACTCAACAGTACTTAATTGAGCCAAAGTAACGTGGTCAAATATTACTTAAGTGAAAGTGAAAGTGAAAGTTGCTCAGTTAAATCTTTAACTGCTAGGTATTTCTAAAAGCATATACTCTACCTAAGTATTCAAAAGTACAAATTAGAACACGTGCATCGATCGAGAGTACGTCCCACACCTATACCTACGTGGACGTACTAAAGAAAGATGCTGGTGCAGAAAGCACAAATGAGCTGGCCAGATTATATGGAGAACCGAGATGACTGGAGACGTAGAGAGAGAGACCGTGTGAAGTGAGGGGCGCTCTTATCATACATCATCTCATGAACAGCTGAATGTACAGTATGTGATTGGTTAGCCGATTTGCTCGTCTACATATGACGTACATTTTCCCTTCATGGCATTTAATGTTTGTGTTGCCACAAATTTACGTCATATTTGGCGGACGTACATTTGACCTAATTTCTCCTTTCATTGTAAATGGCCAATATTGAGACATGTGGGGACAAAATTTCCGTGCTCAACCAATCAAATCATCACAAATGTCATTCCGGCCAATCACTTTTGCCGTCTTCACTTTTCTGCCCTCACTTTTATCTGCTCAGCTAATCAAATCATCGCTATCACAAGCCAATGTCTGTGTTCACACAAACCCACGTAAGCTGGGGATAGGAGTGATTTTATAGTATATGTGAGCATTATCTAAGCGGCTACTGTGCAATGATGGAGCATAACAGGTCAGTGTCATCAGGTGCAGCTGGGTACGGCGGTGTGACATTGCAGCACTTTGAATCACGGAGGCATCCCCCACTGTGAGACACTACACCATGTTGGCTCCCAGTCTCACCGGCCAATCATAACCTCTGTGCACCAGCTCCCTGTGACAATGATATTGTCCTCTTCTGCTCTTCCTCCAGGGCAAATAACAGTTTCACTTTAGAGGTTATTGGAATGCCTCACTACTCGGCACCCTCAAAGCTGTCCGGGACAATCATGAAGCCATTTTGAAAAATTCTATTTTCTGCTCACGGCGAGTGTTGAGTAGTCACCCCCGTTGCTCTGATGTGTACTTTCTCCACACACAGAAAACGCCAGTCCTTTATGCCCTTGGATGTTGTTTTCAATTACTGAGTCGCGCTCCTATCGATCCCGGAGGCGAGGCCTTCAGAGAGGAGTGTGAGACAACAAAGAAATGAGGGGGGCTTCAGAACTCCTCCTCAGTTTCAACTCTAACCCTTGACAAAGAGAGGTTAACCAGAGGTACTAGTACAACCTACTAAGCAAGACTTCAGAGGTACAGTACAACCTACTGATCAAGACTTGAGAGAGAGATACAGAGTTCTCCCTCTCTCTCTCTCTCTCTCTCTCTCTCTCTGATTTAAATAACCCTGTGTAGATAAAAAGGTGCCATGCGGATCAATTACTCACTGACACAAAAAAAAGGCTCCAAGCTACAGGCCTCCTCCCAGCTTGGCCTAATGTAATCTATCACGGTTTGAAAGATGAGCACATGTCATATACTGTAAAGAGAGCCTGATGGGCCATTAAGCCCCTGAAATTGGCCTTCCACTGCCTTGCATTGGCCATTCCGGGTCCAGCCCTTTCTATTGTATACTGTGAAGAGTGGACTAAATGGAGCCCTTTTCAACCATGCACCCGTTCTACATCAATAACATGAGACTAAGATCCTTCTCTCGATCAAAAGAGACAGGATTGGGTCATAATACAATGATAAAACAGTGGAACAAGATACATACAGTAGCTCCCCCGGGAGGCTACAGTACTGTACCTATATCCTTTCGAGGCATAGGCGTCTCCTTTTTTAATACCTTAACCTTTATGGATTTAAATTTAGTTTGTTGATGTCTTCATGTACTACCTACTGTATGAGAAATTGACCACAATTGACAAAAGTACTCACAGTTGACACACCTTGGCTTTGTAAAAGTATAGTGCATATACTACTTTGATTATAATGAATGTAAAATGACTATGTATTTATTTGTGTGAAAGTAATAAGCAGTGTATGTACTATATTACAGCAGAACCTTACAGTACAGAAACAATGGCAGATCAAACGGGTGCAGACATTACCCCAACCGCTGCTGTGTAAAACAACGAGATAGTCTTACCTTTCCGACGTACTGTGGCTCAGATCCCATGTACTCTTCCAGGACGAAGAATTGGTTCCACACCCATCCTCTCTTGACCCGCTGACCCCGCCATCGGCCCCCGTGCCTCCTTGACCTCGTCCTGATCCTTGGCGCTGACCTCTCCACCTGCCACGTCACGCCCTTCGCTCCGACCCTACCGTGGGCCAAGGTCACGTCTCCTAGTGCCACGCTCCTATTTCTCATCCCATCTCTGAGTGATGGCTCTCTCCCCTTAGTTCTGCCCTTGTCATTTTCATAGGTCCTCCTGCTCATCCTATGTGGGAGCCGCAGGGAGTTCTGGGAACTGTAGTCCAGCAGGAAACACGAGGCTGCCAGCAAAAGCAAGAGAGATTCCTGTGTGATCATCGGGGTGCGTCAGTGGCAGTGGCAGCAGCTGTTGGCAGGAACAGGTTGACAAACCTATTCTAATTCCAGGTAGACAACTGACATGTGTTGAAAGCAGGACCCGGTCTGCAGGAAAGCATCGGGGCAAGTGATTTGGTTCTAGTATGGTTCCGTTAGATGGTTAGACATGTATACTTTTAAGTTATCGGTAAGCATTGTAGCGCGTAACAGAGTTAATACCGCACATAGGAAGCTGAGAAGGCTATGTCACAGGTGAAATTAGCTTGAATCCAGTGAGTGATGAGGTTTACATCCAGGGGTTGGGTTGTGCATACAGTTTGGGTCTCTATATGAGGGGAAAACCCAGTGAACATTTGGGATCGTCGCTGGAGACCCAGGATTATTGCCCTCTTCCGTCTTCGTCTCGCCTCAGCTTTCCCACCTGAAGGAACACAAAGTGTATGTATTAAGCAACAGATAGCAAGGCATTATTAACAACTTACAGCCTGTGGAATTAACATTATTTCTATCTACTCTTGTGAGTATACATACATATTCAATTTCCACAAAAGACAGGTGAAATCTATTGTACATGCTCCCTTTTTGATTTCAAGGTAATGCTTTTTAATTTTGATGAAGGGGAGTTGGAGTTTTAAGTTTTCATAGTAACTTAACCTGCACCTGAGCTGAACGCTCAGGTGCAACTGAGTAAGATGTTCCTAATGTTTTGTATGTTGTGTACAGTATGCTCAATGTTAGTTTGTAGTGTAACATGGACAAAAACTCAATGTGTGCATAAGTCTGCACTCCATTTTGTTGTCAGTCAAACTAGGAGCAAAGCCTGCTCCAGAGCCATATCACCTCTATGAACGGTCAAAGAAATCTCCCACCTAAGATTTACTTGTGACTCTCACTGCTCTAAGTGGGTCATGGGCTGGTTCTTGTGGGGTCTTCACGTGAATAAGGACCTGTGGGCCAGGAAACACTTCAAAAACGACTCCCCACAAGCACCGCAGTCATCGATTATACACTATCCGCCAAACTCTAGCTGGCAAAAGGCTTGTGAAACACTTGAATATATTTGGAACATGTATCATGGAACAAATAAATGATTCCTCCATCCCTTCTGCTGCGTATGAATGAAGCCAAGTCAAGCATAAGTAAAGAAATCAGTTTCATCATCGTACACAGCCATGAGGAAATAATGCTATTTTATCCCATAGCGGCTCAAAATGTCCTATCCCAGTATAGCTGATAAAAGACCTTCACGTGTACCGAACCCTTGCACTATCCTACACCCGGACTGTCATGGATCACCGCACCGCAAGAGGAGAGATGAACAAATTGGCTCCCAGGAGTGCCATCAGCGTGCCACACATACATGTGTGTGTGTGTGTGTGTGTGTGTGTGTGTGTGTGTGTGTGTGTGTGTGTGTGTGTGTGTGTGTGTGTGTGTGTGTGTGTGTGTGTGTGTGTGTGCGAGCATGTGTGCAAGCATGTGTGCGTGCAAGTGTTTGTAAGTTCTCCAGGGAGCCTTTAGCCCAGCCAACCGTATAACCTGAAATGTCGTGGAGCATTGCAATATTTCAATGAAATGTTAAGTGGAGAGGTGCACTTCAGAATGAGTGGTTGTTGTCGGTGTTATCACTGTTGCATCAAATTTCAAGATCCCAAATCCTATTTGAGTAATTAAGCTTTCTCCTCAACACATTAATGTACTGGTTTACGAGTGAATTTTCACTTGTAAGTGCACAGACTGTACTACAGTATATGCAGCAACTGGCAACAAATACAACTCATCAGTAAATGAGGCATATATAATGCATCCTCCTCACACAATAAAATAGTAAAAGAACTATGAGAGTAAAAATGGACCAAAATGGACCCGTAACTCCCGAGGACACTTTACAAAGTTACAGTAGAAGCCATTCAATAGAACTTAAATATTAATAAATAAATTACACATTAGCCACTTAAACCACATAATCTGTATAGCATTTCTGCGGAAAATAGCAGATCTAGAAGCTCTATCAAGCTTGCAGATCCGCTATTTTCAGTGACCAAGTAAAGGGCTTACGTGGGTAAGAAGCTCAACGAAAAGCTTAGTGTGTTTTCATTTGTGATGAACGAAATCACACTTGTGTGAAGTGAGCGGTGCCTTTTATCATGATGAGAATGTGTACATATAGACACACAAACACACACCACATGATGGGGGTGGGAATATATTGATCTCCCTGGCTCTGAAATAAAGATTGATTGATTGAATAATAATCCATAAATGCACCAAGTCTCTGTCTGTCTGTACGTCTGTCTGTGTGTATGTGCGTCTGTGTGTGTAATCCACTTAACTCGACAACCGTTCTCCCCACCAACTTCAAATTCGACACACGCGTTACATATCACCGCAGGGGCTGCAGTGCTCGGTGTCGAGTCGGTCGGACACACGGTTGTCCAGAACCGCCCCCAAAAGGCCTCTGCCCGGGCTCTGGACCCGGCCCCCTGCCCAGTGTCTATATATGAAAATGTAGTTACTAGTTACTTTGTAGATTTGGATTATTATTACAAAACGCACTAAAGTCACAATGCATCACATTGTGAGCTGGCAGATCGTCTATTTTCAAAAGATTTTTGTATAAATCTTGAACGTGTGAAACGGAACATTCTGCACAATTAGTACATTTTGGTACCACTTTTGTACTTTTACTCAAGTATTATTATTTTTTTTTTTTTTAAGATATTTTTTTGCGGCTTACGCCTTTTATTGATTTTTGAAGGGACAGACAGTAGGCTGACAGGAAACGGGAGAGAGATGGGGGGATGACATGCAGTAAAGGCCGTGTCGGGTCCGGGAGTCGAACCCGCGGCACACTGCGACTGGATTACCAGTCCGGTGCCCAGACCGTTACGCTACGGCCTGGGCCACTCAAGTATTATTTGAAGGGCGCCAACCCCTCCTATATTCAGCTATAGTGTATATTTTTGTCCTACACAAAGATTAAATTCCCACTGACAGTGAATGGGGAATTCAAGTCATATCTGTAGACGAGAAAATCGGCTATTTTTGTGGCCAGGACGTGGCCACACGTCTTCATAATTACACCCGTATAGGAGGCCCAGGATGTGTGGACAGTTGATACGTCTTTAGGTCCTTTTAAATGATATAAAGCGCGATCGCTAAAATCCAGGGGCTGTTAGGAAGGAAGATTAGAAAAGGAAGTGACATGGTAATGTGACTGTGCTGCGCCATGACACTTTCATGGGAGCCAAATCTCGCACCGGAAGTTACATGAATAAAAAACAATAAATGGAGCCAGCTGGACCAGCTCATAACATAACATTATTTATGAATTATGAGTGCACAGTGCATCATTTCATTTGAAGATTTAAACAGTTTCACATTTCACCCCCCGTTTTTTTTTTTTTTTTTTGGGGGGGGGGGGGGGGGGGTGGAAAGCGTGGCTTTTCAGAGTAAAATCTGCCTCATCTGTTTGGCACTCTAAAGCCTTTATTCAGAATAAATTCCCCAGCAAAAAAAAAGTGTGAGTACTTTTTCCACGCATCACTGACAAAAGGTTGTAGCGGTTAGCGCCTCTGAAAAAAGAGAAACAACACGTAGACTGGTTGAGACCCTCAGGGAGAACCTTCCAGAGTTTAGAGGACCAGCAGCACCGATAGTCCTGTCACCCATGGAGCCAAACGTGGAAGCCAGGGGGGAGCGTAGAGCAGACGGGCATCAGAAGAGCTATTGTGTGAGAGAGGGTGTTTACCGACAGACCCCCTGACCGGGGCAGGGTATTATAGAGCTAAGATTTCTGAACAGGTGGTTAACCTGCGCACCCACACTCGGGGCACAGTGGGCACAGTGCGCATGACACACACACACACCGTACACACACACACACACACACACACACACACGCTCCAACCATAAGCCAGTTAAATTGAACCAGAGTCCACCGGAGCTTAGCTTCACGTGAATCACGTCGTAAAAATCCATATCACTAGCCACCAGAGGCTCTGGCTCCACATGCATTTTAGATAGAGCATTAGTGAAACTCATATCTCATAATATTATATATATTATTGGTTTCTGCATGAAGGTGCTGAGAACATTTTGTCCTAATGATCATCTGAAACCATCGCTTCACTATGCAATATCATCCAATACGTGGTGTCTGTTGATGCATGTCACTTTAATGGGGAGAGTGTATAATGATAATCAACTGAAGCCTCCTACTGTGAATACCTGAAGTCCCTTGTTGAAATGATAAGTAGCTTGCAGAGTTAGTTCAGTCAGATACACTCGAGGGGGTTCATGCAGTGCTCAAAGGCGCATACTATACTCAAGGGGTTAACATGCTGCATGAATTACTATGTGGGGGTGTAAGTGTGTGCAAGTCCCACACGTCATTCGCTGATGGGTAATCCGCTGACCAATTGGGCGGGCTACTTAAGCTCACTAGACTGCATGCTCTTCGTGCCTTCCTCTGCATAATGGTTCCTCGTTGTTATCAAGGACTGTCTAAAGAGGACGAGACGCGAAGACCATACGGGAGACGCCATGTTGCTCCATGGTGCTCCATGGAAGGAAAGAAACATGCTCAGTTGAGACCAGGAAGTTGTACATGCCCAAATGTGTGTCTGACTCTATATCTATCTCCCTGCTCTTAATGTTTTATGATGGTGGTTAATCGTGCCGAGCAGGGGGAAAATGCAGCAGAGCCAAAGTCAAATATCATATGCACACTTTATTATTCTCATTCTATTATAAATATTGGTTAATTCTATTCGTGAGTTGTCTGACTGAACTGTTATTAATGCAATGTGATAGAAGGTTACTGGAAAGAAAATGTGAACAAAGGAGCTGAAAATAAAAGACAATAATATAAATTACAAATTATACGAAAATATATGCGAAAATAGGGCCATAAAATGTAATCTACTCTCTATTCTCTAGCCTAGCAGGAGAAATATTGATTGATTGATTGAAGTATTTATTTTTGCAGAATGGGTACATTTCACATGAAAGCACAACTCAATACAAAGACTGTTACTGGACGACACACTGATAAAGCATTACACTCGTTTACAATAGGGTCCAACTTTTTCAATTCATCAGAACATTTAGAGACGTACAAATATACACTTCTATATTTAAAAAAGGAGTTAAAAAGAAAAAAGAAGCATATACAGTAAGGGGGAAAGGGGGTGGGGTGGATTCTGATTTTACGGGGGGCAGTTTCGAATTGCAGCGGTCCGTAGGTGCCCTTTGAGAGCGGTTTTGAAGGAGTCAAGGGATTTGTATGTCTTATTGGCTGTTGGTAGGGCAATCCACATTTTGGTGGCATAGGAGCAAAATTAATTTAGTCCCTTGTTTGTGCTGAATCTGGGTTGCACTCCCTCTGGTGTTGTGGGTGTGAACTTTGTTGACATTAAGGAAGTATGTAGACAGGTACATGGGTATCTTGGTGTAGTGAATCTTGTGGACCAAACCCATTGCAAGATGCTGTACTCTGTCGTCAACCTTAAGCCATTCCAGCCTTCCAAAGTCTGACTTGACGTCAGACTTTGGTGCTCTATAGCAGATGTTCTTCATAGCCATGGCAAAAATCTAAAATGGCACAGGCACTTTCCTGGTTAATAGAGTAAAAGGTCTATTCACCTTTAGCAGACGTTCATTTTTCATATACAGGTTTCTGTCTTCACACAGTAAAAACAAAGCATGAAACCAGTACCCTGTACAGTGTGTATTTTACATTGAATGTCCCACATGACTGTGAGTGATGAATGATTGTATGGGATCTGCCTGACCCATGTCTCTCTCTCATTGCTCATCCCCTCTCATCTCCATACCCAACTAAAGCCCACACCCCAGACCCCAAACCCCAGACCCCAGACCCCACACCCCTCTCATCTCCATACCCAACTAAACCCCACACCCCAGCCACCAAACCAAACCCTGCTTCAGCCCACCAACTAAAGCCCACACACCAGCCACCAAACCAAACCCTGCTTCAGCCCACCAACTAAACCCAACAACTAAAGCCCACACCCCAGCCACCAAACCAACTAAAGCCCACACCCCAGCCACCAAACCAAAGCCTGCTTCAGCCCACCAAGTGTATTTGTAATATTCAGGGTTACACACAGTATACAAACTACATGTATATAAGGCATACTATATACATCATAAAGCCATACTATAGGGATGGCCGCAATATAGACTATCATGATAAATAAATATGTTATCACAATAAAGACGGTCATGATAATTTAACCCATTGCAGGGGAATACCACCCATTTTCAACATACTATATCATTGTTGTGTGGAAATAAGAAAAAAATATCTTCTGTGTTGAACTGAATTGATTGTTGGGGTCATGTGATCAGTGTACTCGTTGGCCTGCAGAGGCCAAATGAATGAAATCTAGTGGTGGCGACTGCAGCACATTAATCAATGGGTAAATTTAATTAATTAATTAATTCATTCATTCATTCATTACATAAATACAAATGATACTTTTCAGGATTCCAATAAAAAAAAGCAAAAAAAGTATTCGGGATTTCAATTCAAATACAGCAAAAATAGCTGATCTGATATAATCACTGCATACAAAGCTTGTAGATCGTCTATTTTGCTATTAGGCTACGACAGTATAATGCAATGTGGCCCTCTGGAGTGAGTGTGGAACTACTGTATAGTGGCCCTCTCCATGGTCAAAGTTGCCCACCCCTGCTGTAGGGCAAAACATGCACAGCCATGCCTGCACCGCCTCACTGGGTTGAATCCATTCAGCGTGAGCCCCTGCAATGCATCGTCAGGACGTTTATGCAACAGCACCACCGAGGGCGTCCTGACCAACTGCCTCGTCGCCTTTTATGGGAGCTGCATCTCCCTCCGCTCCAAAGCCAATCAAACCGAGGGAACCGAATGGACGCTTTACGTAGCGCGTGTGTAGATTCCCAAAGATACAAAATGGCACCATGCAATTAAACACTTTGTTGAGAACCACTAATGTAGATGGCTGGACCCTTCTGTGCCACCACGGCACAACAACGATAAAGGTGTCAGAGCTCAGTGGAGCACATCTATGCCAGGAGGCATAGATCCCCCAAATACACTGTTTGATGCAGTCAAACTAAAGGTCCCACACTCCCTTTCAGTTCTTTACCCAGTCTTTTCTTTCCTTTTGGTTTTTAATTACTACTTTTCCATTACTTGGAAGTACTTTATCTTGTTAGTTGATTAAGTAACTAAACGAGATGCAGGGACAAGAGTTGCTGGAAAAAGTCTAGTCTAGATCCATAGCGAAATCAATTGGTTGCCTGGCAACTAATGATCAAATTATAGCATGATGTGGAGCCACTGATGCAAGTTGCTCATACTTGCATCACAATATTGTGTTGTTTCATAATCACTGGAATGATTGAAAACTGGTATTATGGTGTACAATATTACTGTACCATCCCTGTGTATCACCCATCCCTATACACATTAAATACATAATTAAATAATTTATCAATTTAAAAATGCAACTACGAGCCATTTGGTTACATTCAGTCAGTTATACTAAGATGTTTCCTGAATTAGAACACAAAATGTAACTTTTGTCAAACCATCAATGAACCAGGGTATATTTTACCCAATGTAATATATTCCATAACAAATATTTCTCATCAAAATAATATTGAAGTACAGAAATTCACCAAAACACCTGCCTGTAGAAAAAAAACAGATATGTGGGGAAACAAACCTACCTTCTATGATGTTACTGCGCATCAGGAAGGTATAGTGAAAGACCCACCCACTTCAGACATCAGCAACATTATGAAAATGACAAAAATAGAATTGTCGGGTGTGTTCTAGGGTTAAAGGAGAATTCCATGTAGTTGTTACGTCCCCACCAAAGAGGTCCAGGTGTTATTTTGTGCAAAAGTGCATTATTGGCTATTTCCCCTACACTAAGAACTACACAGAGACCGCTGTCATAAAAAACTCTGAACATTATGAAAGACACTTCCCACCCCGCTCACTCACTGTTTGAACTGTTGCCATCAGGCAGACGGCACAGAGTGATAAAGTCCAAGACCAACAGATTCAGTAACAGCTTCTATCCCACAGCGGTAGTTGCACTCAATGCTGCTAAAAAATGATCTGTTGCTGCGACACATTTTAGTTTTCTCTGCTATCATAAGTACAATAAGGGTTTGTTGTGCGATAACAGCTGAAATTACATGTTTGTGCATTAGTGCTGCTGGGGTTGTGCAATAAAAAGGAGGCATGTGTGTTTTGTTTTAGCTTGTACAGTATGTTGTTTTTGTGATATAATGCACTGATTGGTTGGCACTTTTAATTTTGTTGTACACGTTGCAATGACAAATAAAGATCTATATCTATCTATAAGCCACTTGGGATACTATTTACATTATGAAGAGAGGATATATTAAAAAAAAATATTTTTGAGCGATGGAAATAAGCGAATTAGCACAACACCCCATAGCCCCATTCAATTCAATGCAATTCATTGAGGGCTTACGGTAGGGGAAATAGCCAATAATGCGCTTTTGCACAAAATAACCTCTTTGGTGGGGACGTAACAACTACAACTACAAATAAAGGTAAGAAAGCCTTCTAGTATGGAATTCTCCTTTAAGCAAGCAGCATGCTAAGCTAAATCAGGGAATGCAATGAAGAAACTGGCTGCCCTGCATGGGTATACAAGACCACACCCACAGCAAGACAGTTTAACATGAGCCATATAATGCAAAACATTGAATTTCAGTTTAACTTCAGAGCCATGCTAACATTGAATTTCAGTGTATAGAGCCATAAAAATGACATAAGTTTAACTTAATTTGAACTTTTAACACTTTTAACTTTTAAACTAACTTTTAAACTAATTAGAAGGTGGAGTCTGGGGTGGTGGAGGCACATTGATGCCAGCAGCAGCAGCAACAGCAACAACAGCAGTAGTAGTAGTGTGTGGCAGCAATGGAATCATAACCAACTAGATCTATAATAAGCGGCCATAATTGAAATGGACCGCCTTGTTGTGGTTATGAACTGAGTTTGCTGCCTAGATAAGTGTGGCTGATTAGAAACACCAACAATCGGTATGACAGCTGATTAGCTGGAGGCGTATCATGTACCCCTGTGTCCTGCATGAACTAATGTGCTTAATTTGTACACTTTCGCTCACACACACACACACACACACACACACACACACACACACACACACACACACACACACACACACACACACACACACACACACACACACACACACACACACACACACACACACACACACACACACACACACACACACACAGTGGAGGCACTCACTGTAATATCTTCAGAGGTGCAATTACAGCCTCTTAGTGGATCATTGTGTATCTGTGGCTGAGATAACAGTAAGTGACATTCTACAGAGAGGACAGAAACGCTCTGTCCCCAGGACAGTGTCACAACACGTTTTCTACATAGCCATATTATCACATGGGAGTGGAACCACGGAGCCACTCATGAGCAGTGGGATAATGCACCGACGATACTCTCTCAACACATTTGCCAAACCCCCAGCAAAACAAAAAAAATCACTCGGGTGAACTGAGTGGTGCAACTTTGTGTGGGGGGGTCCCCGGAACTTCTAGACCCCCAGGAACACGCCCAGGGGCCTGGTGCGGTTCGGCCCGGGGGGGGGGGGGGGTCCATCCAAAACGGTTGAGAAATGACAGAGTAAAATAAAAGTGTTCGTTTAGATCCACATGTGATTCATGCTATTGGTTGCGCACCAATACTATCCCTGTCCCTAACCCCAACCCTAACCACAAGCAGAAGCGACGTAGTCGGAATGGCGGTGCATGGGAATGCCACTCTGTCCCCATGCTATTGATAAGCCCATGAAAACATGTATTTTTGAACTGTTAGCCTATTAGTGTCATGAGTCACTGCAATAAATAGACTTATTTATTCTTTCGGAACGAGGCTGATTTCTTCACTGTGAATAAAGGCTTCAACCTGTATAAACAAAGCATCAAGTATATATTAGTTTTGAGCTTCATATCATTTTCGTAACGGTGTGTGAGTTCTTAGGCTGCTTAAGTGGGCTTGTTTATTTATCGTTTCATTATAGATGCCAGGCATTTTCCGGTCAAACTTCAGTGGTTTTCACTTATAAAGACCATATAAGATCTTGGAATAATGAAGTGCCTGCTTTTGTTCTTCACAGCAAAAAGAAAATGCTTTTATACTGTAGTTGAACCAATGCACCAATTTAAGTTGAATTGCACTTGGACTAAACTGAAGAGGCCAACGGCGTATAAATGCTACCCGAGAAAATAATGAGTGAACCTCTATGCATGCAGGAACACAAAGTCCCGAAAGTCCAGTGTTCATGTTAGCAGTAACTTATGCATACAGGAGAGTGAAAAAGTGTACCTGTGATTATGTCGTGTGTGTGCATGCGTGTGTGTGTGTGTGTGTGTGTGTGTGTGTGTGTGTGTATGTGTGTAGGGAAGAAGTTTTCTGCATAATCTATCTTTTGGTTAAAACAAAACACATGCTGAGAAGTTATTTCTTTCTGCGTGCGTGTGTGTGTGTGTGTGTGTCTTATCCATTTGTAGCCATACAAATGTGCATGCGGATGCACATTTAGGTGTGATGCGCAGACCCAGACTGGTTATCCAGTGACAGGCACGACGATAGATAAATAAATAAATGAATCCATAGACACTCTTCCTTACAACTGACAGTTTTTAGAGTGAACACCCTGTTTGTTTTGTGCATATTGCATTCTGCTGTCACACAGTCTCCCATGGCATAATTAGATTCTGTCCATGCTTCGGCACACTTCACTAATATCCCTTCACCTCACCGGTGCAAAGTTGGAAAGCAAATAAAAACTAAACTAAAAACTAAGTAAAGACAACCGCAATTTCCGCAATGGTCAACTTTTTTATTTTAAAGACTTAAAGAGTTATTGGCCTGTAACAGTCCATTTGGAACCCCCTGAAGGAACCCAGAGGGTCCCTTGAGCCCCACATCAAAACCACAGGTGTCATCTCAATCGTACGAACGTTTTCAGTAATGTTGTAAAAGTAATAGTTATGTCTATTTATGGAAATAATGTAAATTGTGATAAAAGGCTGTCTGGTTGAGCACCAGCCAGGTTGCATATATAGCCATACATCAACAAGTTTGCCTTCCCCCCTGGCCTTGACACAGTGTCCTACGCACAGGCATGCCAATCCAATGTACATACATACGAACACACACTGAATATTGATATGCACTCAAGCACGAAGGAGAGGACGCGTATGGCAGGAGAGAGGGAGTGGGAGGAAACAGAGGTTGACAGAGAACGATGCATTGAGAGCAGACAGACAGACAGACAGACAGACAGAATGAATACCAGCAACAAATAGTTGAGTGAGATAGAATAGCAGTAAGAATTTGAGACAGACAGACAGACAGACAGACAGACAGACAGACAGACAGACACAGAGAGAGAGAGAGAGAGAGAGAGAGAGAGAGAGAGAGAGAGAGAGCACTCAAGATAGGTACACAGAGAGAGACAAGTGAGATGGAGAGAGACAGGAACTGGCATAAATCAGACTTTGACTTAGCAAACAGAACGTGATGGAGAAAGCGTTAAGAGTGCGCAAAGTGATGAATGGGGGAAAAAGGTATAAGGTAAGCACTGCAACAGAACAAGTGAGAGAAAAGCGGAGATAAAGAGTGAGTGGGAAGAATCAGAGAGAGAGAGAGATAAAGTTGAATGTAGGGAAACAGAGACGGTCAGAGAGAAGTAGATAGAGAAAAGCGGAGATCAAAAATCATATGGGAAAAAAATTAGAAGGAGTGATATGGTGGGGCTACTGAAGATGGGGAAGGAGGGAGGGAGGGGGAGAGAGAGAGAGAGAGAGAGAGAGAGTTAGCCTATGACACAAAGAGGAAAGCCAGAAGAAGACGGCTCGTAGAAGCAGGTGCAAATCCCTGAGAACCCCGAAGTCATCAATCTTCCAGTGAGGTGGAACAAGGCAAGCCGCCCGCCCCAGTTGGAGCTGCATGGGGCTGGAGCCGCGGCGCTCCCCCAGTACCGCCACCGAAATGTATTACGCACATTCATTTCCATCTATCAACCTCCACTCCCTTCCCGATAACACCCGCAATTCACCAGCAAATGTAGATTCATTGCAGGAGGGAGAGAGAGAGAGAGAGAGAGAGAGAGATATGTACTTATCGTATGCATGTGCTCAAAAACAGCTACACTGCCAAATTTCTGTTCCGAGTGTTAATCTAACTCTGAAATTGTCCAAATGGAAACAAATTGACCCATAACGGTCCATTTGGTTCCATTAGTACACTAAATGAACTCTGAGGTTTTAATTGTGAATGCCGTCTTGCGCATGTGTTTGTGTATGTACTGCGCATCGTGCATGTACTGCACATCAACGCCTTTAGTGTTGGCAATTGCACAAAACATTAATGTCAGCACTTTTGAAAGATGACATGTTGTTGAATCACTGGCAACCACCACGTCCACATGCACATGACGAAGTACCACAGCTGCATGTCGTGTATCAACTTGTGTATACAAGTATAGATCCAGAACTTGCATGTAAGCCCGATTTATACTTGTACTGTACATCTCATATATTCGGCGGGTGACCAGATTGTACTCAAACGACGGAGCATACATTAAAGGACCACTTCACCACTTTTCAACCTATCTTCATAGGTCCTCACTCCTCACTAATAATCATGATAAAATGGCATGATACAAGTGTCTCATAGGAGGGCTGTGGGCAATTCAGAAACCCGTCCACCAGTGACATCATCGTTAGGCAGATTTATTTTAATATTGTGAGAACGATGGCTTCCATTTTCACATTGCAACTTTTCAACAATAGAAGTTAGAAGTTTCTATTAGCTTGGATTCCCCATTGATGACGTCACTGGTGGACATGTTTCTGAACTGCCCACAGCCGTCCTATGAGACACAGAGTAGAAAGAAATTGTGGAATTTTATCATGATTATTATTGAGGACCTATTATATGAATATAGGTTGAAAAGTGGTCCTTTAAGTATTTTCTTTATATGGAGCGTGTCACAAGGCGGGACGGACTGACGGCCATATATGGTGGCATGACGTGTCACGAGACGTGAGGGACTGACGGCCGTATATGGTCACGTGACGGACAGAAACGACGGACGGACTGAAAGGCTTTCATAGTAATCTGCGACCTACAGTCGCAATTACCTCTCTCTCTTTCCCTACAATACTAATGTAGTAGCAATTCCTAAAAAGAATACAAGCCCGACAGATGTGTTGAAAATGAGCCTTCCTTTGGAATTCTCTTCACAGCACTGTAGATGTGAACTACTGTACAGTGAAAGTATCTGATCAGCATAAAGCAAAGCTGAGTGAAGGCTCCACAATGTGCGCTGTGTATGCGAGTGTGGACGTATATGCTGCGTACATATGTGCGTGCGCGTGTGTTTGTGTGGGACATGTTTATGTGTGTCTCTACTTCTTCCCTTGTGAGGAGTTTAAGGGAATCATGCAATGTGAGTGAAGACACTTTTTGCGTAACAGTTTATTACAAGTAGGCCTAGACGTTTTTTGAGAGAGAATTAAGGTGAGTGCACATTACAGCTGGTGTGAAATTGAAGCCTGCTCAACTTTTTTTCCTAAAGCTTTGAATCGAGCATCAACAGCTACAGGTGTCGAACATCAGCTTGTATCTTCACGTCGCTGGCTTCCATTGAAAATGAATGTGCGAATAGGCAGCAAAACACCAGAATAGAAGACACCGAAATAGCCCAAGCACGGAAAGCATGTACGGTACAACTCTCAGTAAATAATCATCAGACAATGTACGCTTTGATGTCTGGAAATAGCCTGAATAGCATGATTGCCTCTATCCACAAAACAGAGGTCCTCATCAAAATAAATACACACACAATAGGCCAAGCGGCCCACTCAATGTTAACTGCCAGGCTGCACAGATTGTCAACAAACAGGTTCATAGAATTTGGTGGTCTTCACTTTTTAGGGAGCATTATTAGGGTTATGTATTTGTGTTTTGTTTCTCAGAACCACTGCCACAACTTGTTAGTAGGAATAAACACAGGACCACCTGGGTAGAAGTGGACTAAGAAAGGGGAGGAGCCAAACCAAGTTCATGTTTCTACCAAAAAGGAGGCGGTGCCCAGAGGCAAAAAATAAAGGGGGTATTTTTACAGAATGGGTTCCCAGATTGGGCATGTACAGTAGTACTGTATAAGTTAGGGGTAGTGGAAGCGTAAATGCTACAAGGATCACATAAAAACTAAGAAAAAAAAAACGGGTAGTTCCACCAATCACAGGGTATCACACAACTCGAGAGAGAAGAAAACATTAGCATGCTGCAGGGGGCATACCTCTCGGATAACCATACAGGTCAGGTCGTGCACTGCAGAAACAATAATCCATTTCCATCATCAAAATCAATGGACTCATCTCAAATAATTGTGATTAGGTATGGCACATACAGTACATACACAACTTCACAAGCATGCTTATGCATGTGCATATGTATTTGTCTCAGGAATCTTCACACAGAATACATGCTTTGCCTTGTCATGTCACCTTCTATTTACGTTGTCCTCACGAAGGGGTTACATTACACTATGACTGTTACACTTACATTAATGTCTGTGCATGTGTCTGTCTGACTGTCTCTCATTGCAGTAATGGGCTTTTTACTTGCCCACTTTGGCTCTGCAATTGTACCCCAAAGAAATGTTATTGAGCCAGATAATTGACATTACTCATTCTGCTCAGCTTCTGTTCTCCATAATAAGTCCAGTGAGGACTGTCTTTCTGCTCAGTTCCTATTTAATGATAAAATTCAACACTTTAATTGATTTGAGTTTAACAGATCTGATTGCTCAGTTCCGTCCCTCCGTCCGTCCGTCTGACAGACATTTGGTGCTAATCTCAGCACCAAATGTGTGCACGCTGCCAGTAGGTCCAGGAGGTACCTCCATCGCACCACAGTGTGGCCATTGGTGCTTCTTTAATAATAATTATTATTATTATTATTGGTGCTTCTTTCATTAAGAAAGAACAACACATACTGTAATAGGAAGGTACAGTATACGTCATACACCTGTGACATCAAAGACATGCAAATACGGAACACATTTTGGAGGCGGCGCAGCATAACTTTTAAATAACATTTCCCAAGTCTGCAGGGAATGACGTGCACAGTGCCAACATGCAGAGCCTAACTAAATCCACCAGTGAGTGCTTATAATGTGGGATGCACACGGACATCCGACACACCAAAGGTCCGACATGTGGAAACAACGGTCGGACATGTGGTCGGACATGCGCTGCTCCCTGCGGTTATGGTTAAGTTAGGGTTTGAGCCGTTGAGGTAGGTTGTCGTTCTAACGACAGTCGGACCAATAGTATGTCGGAACTTGTGTACACCAGTGAGTGCATACACAGTTCAAGCAGCAGGGGAGCTCAGGGAGAGGAAGATCATGTTTTGGAGGAGGTGAAGACAACAAAGGCATGGAGATTAGGGGAATTTCTGGGCTGTGCTCCTGGGTGTCTGGGTCTCTGGGTTCGGGTTGCATGGGGTGAAAAACCCTACGCAATACATTATAAAACAACAGAGGGTTATATAGGCTCCTGGTTATCTTCCAACACATTGTGTGGCACTGCTCTGCACATTGACTTGAACTCGCTGACAGCGATGTAATGAAAAAGGCGCAGATTAATCATTTTAAAAATGGATGAATTTGTTTTTGAACACATCAAAGAAGAACAGGATGGAGCTGAAATAATGTGCTGACAGTTTGGATAAAGTGTACAGGCTGTGCCCTGCACCATGTATTGTAGACACACTAAAATGTCTCTTTCTTGAGCTCCCAAAACAACACTGAAGTGTCATTGAGGCCCTTTGAGGCCACTTTCAGAGCCTCTGGGTGTACATGGCTGTATCATCAGCCATCAGCCAAGTGAGCCCTTTGAGGCCCTTTGAGCACTTTCAGAGCCTCTGGGTGAGCCTTTCCTCACTGTGTATTTTATTTATGTATTTATTTATAAATACGGCTCTAATGTAGTGTTGAGTTTGAGAAGAAGTGGACACTCCCTGCCAGGAATTTGGACCCTCCCCCCCCCCCCCCCCCCCTCCCCTCCCAGCAAGCACGGTCAGGACCTGGACGAATTAGGGACATCTCGAATGATCCAGATCAAGTTAAACCAAGACTAGTTATAGATCTGGTCCAGAATATCACCTGATTCCAACCCACTAAGACTGACGTCCTGGATGAATCAGAAAGAGTCAGATGGAGGCCAGATGAACCCAAGTCTGCTGGGCCAGGGACAGCCAGTCGAGTACAGAAGTGGTGTAAAGCAAGTACAATTACTCAAGGTGTTTTTACTTTAGTGTAGTATTTCCGTATTTCCAAATACTTTAACTTCCACTACATCTCAGAGGTAAGTATTCTACTTTTAATTATTTGAAAACTTTTATTATTACAAAACATACATTAACCACTTAAGCCCTGTGTATTTTGGCCAATCTAAATATAGCCAATGTACAAGCTCACAATGGTGAGCTGGTATGTCTGTCACAGTATTGATACTTTTAAGTGACAAACGTGAGTACATTTTGAGAAGAAGTGGACACTCTCTGCCAGGAATCTGGAATAGACAGCCCAAGGACAGCCAGGCGAGTACAGAGGCAATGGTGGTGAACAAATCCCACCGGAATGAAAGATCAAGTGCAAAGTGTGAGAGGGTTTTCTCTCAAACTCAAACATTTCCTCGCTTTTTGTTTCTATTGTTGAACCACAACTCAGTTCAACGCTGTTCCTATCCCTGTGTAAGGTCATGGATTTCACAAGGACTTTCACAAACATTATATTTACCAGCAGTTTTCTTTTGTAAATGAATTGATCATACTACAACGTCACATGAAAGCATTCAAAGTAGGAACAGCTCGAAACGCAGTGTGAATCGAAGTGTTTTCTCTACTTTTGAATCTGAATCCTAAACAGTAACAGTTTTGGACATAATGAGGTTTCCAGTTCCACCCAACAGAGACCATATATAGCCAACATCTAAAATGACACAAATTCTTTATCGGTTTTAATGGTATTAAGACCCCAAAACATATAATTTTACAGAGTTACACTCACTTGGTAATTGAAAGCTGCATGATCTATCTAATAATTTGTAACCCAAACCAAATATATCACATAATATTTTTGTAATACATGTTCTCTTTGTTTATTCTCTAAGTAATTATAAAATGCAAATATATTGTGTTCAAAAAGCCATTTAAGTCTGCATCACTTAACCACATCAAGCTTTGGAAAGCTATTAAAATTTAGGCATTTAGCAGACGTTCTCATCCATAGCAACTTACAATAAGCAAGGTAATATACATATCAATAAAGGCGAGCGGCTAGTACCTCATTGAACTACAGGATCACAGGTAATCCAATACCCTAGTATTAGACGTCTACTCGAAACCAAGGGTTCTCAAACTCTTTAGGCCGCAACCCCCCAAAATAATATTTCGAACTGGGGACCTGGGGACCTGGGGACCTGGGGACCTGGGGACCTGGGGACCCCCCCCCCCCTCCCCCCCCTGACTAGCACTAGGAATTGTGGGCATTGCATTTAGTTTGACTCGGTTCCAAAAATAAATATTGTGAAAATAACAGATCTACAAGCTCACAACACCTCACACTAAATATTTGCATCTTTCTTCTTACGTAATATTTGACAATTTGGCATTAAAAATGTCTTAAAAGTACTTGAATTGTCAGTGTCACTGTCGAAATATGCAGATACCCTGTAAGCCTATATAAGTATTCTGTATATTGGTTTGTTTACTGTTTAAGTGAGATTTTTTTTATTTTCTTTATTGCAATTTGCATCACAAGTTTACAGTTGGGTGAAATTTGGCAAGGCAAAGTTTGGTTTAGATAAATTGTGTAACATGATTTAGAGTGGAGAGTTTGGTTTTGACATGGATGTTTGAAGTTTGAGAAGATGAGTGTATATTTCAGTTTTTTTAAATTGACCTAATTTCAAGAAATGTCTTGGCAATCACGGAAAACAGTAATTTGGCTGACTATCACTGTCCGTGGTCCTGAATGATCAAAACAGCTTTTTTCCCCCCCTTTCGGCTATAGCAGTGTTTCTCAAACTTTTTAATTTCAATGACAGCCATAACTCTGAGAGTATATAAATGGAACCACATAAGGGTTCATGTGTATGCTCTCAGAGTTACAGACCTCACAGCTAGAAGGTCCCGGGTTTGATTCACGTCATCAGTGCCCATACCCTAGGTGGGGTTGGCGAAAGGGCCTTTCTGTGTGGAGTTTGCATGTTTTCCCGTGTCCTTAGGCCTAGGGTAGGTAACCCTACTAACCCTCACAAAATAATGCAGTAATGTTGGTCTCTATACTGCCTCCCTCTGGGAACCCATTCCACTCCATCAGCCTGATGGAGTGGAATGGAACTGTTTGGAATAACGTGTTCCTTCCACATGCTACACGTCCTACCAGGAAAACTCCCTCTGTCCGTCAGTTCACTGCTCTCCCCAGATTGGCAGAGAAGAGTTGCGCCAAGAATTACAGCTTAGGCATTGGCACCGGGTGAAAGGAAAAATGGGTCACAAAATCATGGAATATTTTTTTATAAATGAATAATAATAATAATAATAATAAACTTACAGACCTGTAAGCATCTATTTAATGGGTCCCTGGACCCTAATTTGAGAACTATACTGGACTAGATAATTCATTGTGGATGAAAGCCCTTTTTTTTGTTTGTGTTGGTATGATTAAAGGACGACTTCACCCAGTTTCAACCCATCTTCATATAGTTGGTCCTCACTAATGCTCATTATACTCTGGAAACGTTTGTCTCTATATATTGACCTGATGTCCTCACTAATGCTCATTATACTATGGAAACGTTTGTCTCTATATATTGACCTGATGTCCTCACTAATGCTCATTATACTATGGAAACGTTTGTCTCTATATATTGACCTGATGTCCTCACTAATGCTCATTATACTATGGAAACGTTTGTCTCGATATATTGACCTGATGTCCTCACTAATGCTCATTATACTATGGAAACGTTTGTCTCTATATATTGACCTGATGTCCTCACTAATGCTCATTATACTATGGAAACGTTTGTCTCTATATATTGACCTGATGTCCTCACTAATGCTCATTATACTATGGAAACGTTTGTCTCTATATATTGACCTGATGTCCTCACTAATGCTCATTATACTATGGAAACGTTTGTCTCTATATATTGACCTGATGTCCTCACTAATGCTCATTATACTATGGAAACGTTTGTCTCGATATATTGACCTGATGTCCTCACTAATGCTCATTATACTATGGAAACGTTTGTCTCTATATATTGACCTGATGTCCTCACTAATGCTCATTATACTATGGAAACGTTTGTCTCAATATATTGACCTGATGTCCTCACTAATGCTCATTATACTATGGAAACGTTTGTCTCAATATATTGACCTGATGTCCTCACTAATGCTCATTATACTATGGAAACGTTTGTCTCGATATATTGACCTGATGTCCTCACTAATGCTCATTATACTATGGAAACGTTTGTCTCTATATATTGACCTGATGTCCTCACTAATGCTCATTATACTATGGAAACGTTTGTCTCAATATATTGACCTGATGTCCTCACTAATGCTCATTATACTATGGAAACGTTTGTCTCGATATATTGACCTGATGTCCTCACTAATGCTCATTATACTATGGAAACGTTTGTCTCTATATATTGACCTGATGTCCTCACTAATGCTCATTATACTATGGAAACGTTTGTCTCAATATATTGACCTGATGTCCTCACTAATGCTCATTATACTATGGAAACGTTTGTCTCAATATATTGACCTGATGTCCTCACTAATGCTCATTATACTATGGAAACGTTTGTCTCGATATATTGACCTGATGTCCTCACTAATGCTCATTATACTATGGAAACGTTTGTCTCTATATATTGACCTGATGTCCTCACTAATGCTCATTATACTATGGAAACGTTTGTCTCTATATATTGACCTGATGTCCTCACTAATGCTCATTATACTATGGAAACGTTTGTCTCTATATATTGACCTGATGTCCTCACTAATGCTCATTATACTATGGAAACGTTTGTCTCTATATATTGACCTGATGTAAAGATACAATAAAAGAGAAAAAACTCACTCTTGCCACATAGCGTGTGACCTTTATGAATGATATTGATCTAAATGGATAGACCAGAGAAGTCAGAGCACGGTGGTAACAAGAAAAGTCATTATAATATGGTAATTATTTTCTCCACTCACTCTGTGTATCATAGGAAGGCTGTGGACACTTCATAAACCCGTCTATACCAGAGACATCATCGATGGGGAATCCGAGGTTAATAGAAACGTCAGGCTTTCTATTCCTGGAAAGTTAGCATGCGATAATGGAAGCCATTATTCTTGCGTTAATAAAAAACAAAATCTGTCGGGTTGTACACAGTCCTCCTCTGAGACACAGACTAGTAGGAAAGAAAAATGGTACCATTTTATCATGAACATACTGTAGGTTGAAAATGGATGAAGACGTCCTTTAATGCTAAATAGCCTCAGTCAGAGAGATAGCGAGATCCCAGAGAGGTTAGGGGAGTTGTAATGGAATTTGCTGTTCACCTTCACGATAGTGATACGCACAGCTTTTGTTGACTCAATAGCCAATTCCTCAAGCACGGTCCATAGACCAAAATGCTGTTTCAAAATGTTTGCCTGAACATTTAGAAAGAACAGTAACTCCACAAGCTCTCAACGTGCTGTAATACAGTGCATTGAGAGCTTGTAGATTGCTATTGACAGAGGCCAACAAAATGTAGTACTGGGCGGAGAGAAAAAAACGACGACACAACAAACAGAGTACAGAAACATTGGTCAGCTAAGAATATATGGTTTAACTGCAAATGCATTTGGGTAAGCATTTGGCACACCCCCAGGTTAAAATGTCAACCCTAGGCGACTTGTTTTGTTAAAGGTTTATTTTCTCTTACAATAAAGCTTTTATTATTTACAAAATGAACATGTAAATTCTTCAGTAAACATATACCCATCACATCATCCCCATTTCTGCCTCTAATAAGAATTTAAAATATTATTTTCTTTTTTAGCACAAATTTTGCCAAATTATGTGTGATAAAAAAAACTAATGAGCATTTGTGCCTCTCGTAGACATGCGCAGAGCAAGTTCAGTCAGGGAACCTCAGTTCAGTCGTTCTGGCCGTTAATTGGGCCGCCTCAACATCATGCTCTCATCCACATGATTCACTCAGCCAATCACACACTCACACCATCTCATACCGGCTACTTTAACCGGAGGTTTGCATTCCTCCTGCTTGCTTGCTTGCTGCTGCTGTATCAGCGTGCCGCTGTATACAAACCTGCTGCGCACCCACCTCCACCCCAGCTACCACCTGTCATTTTTGATCTACTGTTTAGGTACGGGGGATTTCGGAGTCCCCATGGCCGGGACTGATGCGCTTGATCTGAGTACCTAAAAAGCAGATCCAATACATCGCCAAACCATAATATATATATTGCTTTGCTCATCTATATTTAAAAAATATATATTACATCCTTCTTGAGTTGTCTGACTGAACTTGTAGCTGGTGTCGAACTAAAGAGTTGGAAAGTTTTAGAATTTTGGCGTGGTGTTACAGTAGGTAGGCCTATGGGTATAAGGTTTTCAAAAAGCTGTGCAAACAAGTTGGGCGCCCCTAGTGGTCTGTTTGCATTGACTCAAATATTAGATATATCAGTATTATGGTTGAAACCCCAATAATTGATAAGACATTTTTCTAAGATCTGGATTCTGTTACTACTATATATTGGGTGTGCTAAAGAACATACAAAAAAACGAACAACTGGAAAGGCATCGTTTTCAAGATGGCGTTAACGATGGCTGCCGGGATCTTCTTTTATCAATTATTTTTGTTTTCAACCATACCTTTACCTATTTGAGACAATATTTGCACAGCTTTTTGAAAACCTTATACCTTATAACCTTAGTTTGAAAACTAACACCATGCCAAAATTCTAAATTTAAGTTAATTCTCAGCTATTGACCTGGTTGGATGTAGAACACCATGTTTGTAAGTGGTGCTTTTAGACTCTTAGGGGCATTTTCCTGACTGAAAACTCTTCCAAATGTCAGAGATGAAAATATTTCAGCTCTCAGCAGGCAGATAAAAGAAAATGCCACTCGTGATCTCAAAATAAAAGCTCAGCGCCTCATCGTGCTGCTGCAAAAAAAAGTTAAAACAAATGTCTTGATGCACATGGCCCCTTAGTCTTGTTGGATTCAATCTCAGAGTGCTCTCGAGGTAGTGAACTGAGAAGTTCATTGTCATTGAACATCTTGGCAAAACATGCACATTTCCCTCCTAGTTACAGATACAGTATGGACAGTAATATTGTGTAATGTTCAGGATAGACTATAATAATACTCTATATACCCCATTTCTTTTTCCATGAACGCAAATTAAACATTTGAACTATATAGTTTACTTTTGATCTAAGCTTGTACAGGCTCAACAGGTCCGAAACTTAAGGCTACCTGGGCCCTCATCAAACCCTGTACACTCAAGACACTGCCCCCACTGACACCCTTAGATCTCCATATATGGAGCTGAAATGTTCTGACCTTCCATATGTTGATTTGACCTAATCAAACCCTGTACACTCAAGACACGGCCCCCGCTGACACCCTTAGATCTCCATATGGAGCTGACCTGTTCTGGCATTCCTTATGTAGATCTGACTTCATCAAACCCTGTACACTCAAGACACATACTCCATATATGGCCAGTACAGAATTCATTCCATATGTTGATCTGACTCCCCACCCATGTCAAAGCGCCAGCGCTCCCCCATGTCTGCCGTCACCCAGCCTGATGCGTGCATGTGACCTCAGTCGCTTCTTGCCCTCAGGGCGTCTTACTGGTATTAATCGGACTATATTGAGTTTGAAAGAGGTTTATGCTGCAATTTACAGTATGTCTAGCAAACAGTAGTACTGTACATTGGTCAGATATACCAGGCAGAAGAATTATAATGACATAAATGTGTATGCTATTTTGTTATACGGTGCCATGCATGGAGCTGACCTACAATGTTAGGTGTCACTGTGTGACATGTTGAAAGGTCGTATCTGCCAGTCCGTCAGTGGGATTTATATATTTAACCAATGAAAAGTATTAACAAGACAAGAGCTGTTCTTTTTTGGTAAAGGTTATATGGCCTTGATGCCCCCTCGAGAGACCCGGAAAAGAAATCCCTGTTCATTTTCCTCATAGACTTTTCAGAAAGCATTTATTTAAAGACGTTTACGCCGCGGACAAAGCCAACTCTTGTCGTGACAAATCATGACAATAAACACAATGTTTTGGGCCAAACAAAGAATTAGAACGTTTTTTTGTTGTTTTTCTTCTTTGTAATTATTTGTTTGGTGTTGTGTCATTATTTTTTGTTGTCATTATTTTTCACGACTCGAGTTGGCTTCGTACGATGCTTAAAATAAATACTTTTTGAAATGTCTATGGGAAAAATGCATTGGGATTCATTTCCTGGGCCTGGCGTCGTCATGAAAGGGGGCGGGACTGCGACGCTCTATACACTTCTTTTATATAGCCAAAAGCAGGAAATCATCATAGAGGAGGTAAAGAGGGAAAATAATATATACAGTGAGGGGAAAAACTCGTGGGTGGTGGATTCAGAATTTACAGGGGCCAGTTTCGAATTGCAGCCGTCCGTAGGTGCCCTTTGAGAGCGGTTTTGAATGGAGTCAAGGGATTTGCATGTCTTAATGACGGTTGTTGGTAAGGCGTTCCACATATTGGTGGCATAGAAATGAATTTAGTCCCTTGTTTGTGCCGAATCTGGGTTGCACATGCATGGTTTGTTGAACTCCCTCTGGTGGTTGTGGACTTCGTTGACATTAAGGAAGTATTTAGACAGGTACATGGGTATCTTGGTGGAGTGGCGAATCTTGTGGATCAGACCCATTGCAAGATGCTGTACTCTGTCATCAACCCTAAGCCATTCCAGCCTGTCAAAATGGGCAGGGGGGGGAGACAGTGTTCCGTTCACCTTTACCATCTGTTCTCTTCCCTCCAGGTAGGATTTCATCCAGCTCACTGATGTGCTATCAAAACCTATTGCTTTTAGTTTGGTAACCACTAGTATGGAGTGGTTCGCAATGTCAAAAGCCTTTTGGAGGTCCAGCATGACCGTGCCGCAGTATTTGCCAGCAGCATCCACCTTGTGTTTGATGTGGTCGCTCAAATTACACATGTAATATTGCTGCTTCATACTGTACATTGGGTCTTGACCATCTGGCTGAAAACCCTGGCATTGGCATGCACAAAGTACAAGATAGTGTAGACTACATGAGCACAAGTGATGGGAAGCCACAGCACCACTAACCATACTCGCACAAAGTCAAAGATGATGGACCTTAATTCAAACATAAATCCATATCTTCATAAACAACCAAATAACTGAACAACTGATCAATATTCAAATGCTCTGCACAACCTGATTGCAACTGCTGAAGTTATAGAGCCTGCTCTTTTCTCTCTCTCTCTCTCTCTCTCTCGTTCATTGACTTTATCTACTTTCAACCTGGCATCCCTATTTTGACCATTATATCTGAAAGTCCCCCGACCCCCAAAACAGAAAGAAAAAAAGGAAACAAATTGCGAAAATAGACAACAAGATCTTTTGAGCTTGTAGATATGCTATTTTCGCAGCAGCACAAAACTTCATACAACAAAGTATAAAAAAGTATTTAGAAACTAAAAGATGTGAGCCAACACAGCCCTAGTATGAAACACATGTAGCTGACACGATCACAAGACTACACCTAACACTGTGTGCTGTGCGTAGAGTCACAGCCAGTATGATGCTTGTGTTAACCTTTTCCAAGTCAAAGAACATAACCAGTGATAGTACTTAACTGAACAGACAAGCACAGAAAATCACATACCTGTAACAAATCTCTCTTTTCTGTCTCTCCCTCGCCTTCTGTGTTGCTGACGGTCAGAATGGATTAAAGTAGTCCAAAGGTTTGAGCGTTCTCTGTCTCTCTTCCTCAGTCTCCCTGCAAGTGAACAGTGGAGGGCTTATGGCTCTTTGCTCACACACACACTCACTCACGCACACACACACAAACACTGTCTTTCTCTCTCCTCCCTCTTGCTCCGTGATCTGCCTATCCTCTCAGTTCTCTCAATCCCCTTTTCTGGCTAAGACCCTCCTTCTTTCAGCCAATTCAATCTCTCTCTCTCTCTCTCTCTCTCTCTCTCTCTCTCTCTCTCTCTCTCTCTCTCTCTCTCTCTCTCTCTCTCTCTCTCTCTCTCTCTCTCTCTCTCTCTCTCTCTCTCTCTCGCACACACGCACACAGTCACTTTAACTAGCTTCTACCCTACTCTGCTATGACCACCTCCCCCCCCCTCTCTCGCACACACACATGCACGCACACAGTCACTTTAACTAGCTTCTACCCTACCCTACTCTGCTATGACCCCCCCCCCTCTCTCTCTCCCCCCTTTTTTCTATTATCTCATCTCACCTTGTCCCGGCCTCCTTTCTTCCTGTCAGACATGAGGCAGGGAAAGTGAATACTCTCCCTGTAACCCCCAAACCTCTCTTTCTGTTCCTTTCTGAACCTCACCGTCACGATCTCTGATGCACTCCAACATTTTGTTTCCCCCCTCCTTCCCTCTCCTTTCTTCTTGTCATGGGCCATGCAAGGCCAGGGTCTCCATCTCCATCTATTACTCCTCCTTCAGCCTTTGTGTCTAAATTGTTGTCTCCTCTGACTCTCTTGCTTTCTTGCTCTCCTATTCTTCCCCTCTGAGCCCCCCCCCCCCCCCGCCCCCCTCCTCTCTGTCTCTATGTTAAGTTCCTCTGGTATACTAATGATATAGTATACCCTCTGAGCCCCCCCCCCCTCTCTGTCTCTATGTTAAGTTCCTCTGGTATACTAATGATATAGTATACCCTCTGAGCCCCCCCCCCCTCTCTGTCTCTATGTTAAGTTCCTCTGGTATACTAATGATATAGTATACCCTCTGAGCCCCCCCCCCCTCTGTCTCTATGTTAAGTTCCTCTGGTATACTAATGATATAGTATACCCTCTGAGCCCCCCCCCCCTCCCCTCCTCTCTGTCTCTATGTTAAGTTCCTCTGGTATACTAATGATATAGTATACCCTCTGAGCCCCCCCCCCCCTCCCCTCCTCTCTGTCTCTATGTTAAGTTCCTCTGGTATACTAATGATATAGTATACCCTCTGAGCCCCCCCCCCCCCCCTCTCTGTCTCTATGTTAAGTTCCTCTGGTATACTAATGATATAGTATACCCTCTGAGCCCCCCCCCCCCTCCTCTCTGTCTCTATGTTAAGTTCCTCTGGTATACTAATGATATAGTATACCCTCTGAGCCCCCCCCCCTCCTCTCTGTCTCTATGTTAAGTTCCTCTGGTATACTAATGATATAGTATACCCTCTGAGCCCCCCCCCCTCCCCTCCTCTCTGTCTCTATGTTAAGTTCCTCTGGTATACTAATGATATAGTATACCCTCTGAGCCCCCCCCCCCCCCTCTCTGTCTCTATGTTAAGTTCCTCTGGTATACTAATGATATAGTATACCCTCTGAGCCCCCCCCCCCTCCTCTCTGTCTCTATGTTAAGTTCCTCTGGTATACTAATGATATAGTATACCCTCTGAGCCCCCCCCCTCCTCTCTGTCTCTATGTTAAGTTCCTCTGGTATACTAATGATATAGTATACCCTCTGAGCCCCCCCCCCCCCTCCTCTCTGTCTCTATGTTAAGTTCCTCTGGTATACTAATGATATAGTATACCGTTTCTCCCTCTCTCCTTCACCCCCTAGTCTCTTATTCTCTCTCTTCCCTGTTTGCAAAGCTTCTCTCTCTCTCTCTCTCTCTCTCTCTCTCTCTCTCTCCTCTCTCCTCTCTCTCTCTCTCTCTCTCTCTCTCTCTCTCTCTCGTACATGCAAGGCTGAGATGTTGACAGAGTACCAGGGGTGTGTGGTAGTGCTTGCAGTGCTGCAGGGCTGTTTGCGTACTCCACAGAATTGTGGTTCAGATGGGTGTCTGACTACATCTCCCATGAGGTTTTCCTCTATAGGGCTCTTTGTCTCTCTCAGAGTAGACTCTCACACTTGCGTGTATGTGCAAAGAATCCTGCAAATGAGACAAGTTCACACTACAGTATACATACACACACACATGCACACGCACACACAAAACACAATGGGTAAAGTCTATGTATATGTATGGATATACAGTAGCTGCAAAGTGACACACATATATGTATGGATTTCATGATGAGGACCTTGGGATGCACATGTCCAGCTTTTGATGTCAGTCGTCTACAGTATGGCATATCTATGAGTACAGTATGTATGAGTCAAGCATTTCAGCCCCATCCGAGCGGCATTGACTTTCATCATAATATTACAGTTTAATATTTAATTGTAATGAGTCAAAGATGTGGGAGGGGAGTAGCTGGGATGAGGGTGTGCTTTAGAATATGACATGGACTGGTTATATCAAAAGGGGTGATTTAGGCTCAATTTGAGAAAGCCCGGAGGGGCGAAACGTTGTTGTATTTATAGGTTGAAATAAAAAAGACGGGGAGCAGAATTATATCGTGTGCGGACATTCCACTTTTTTCTTCATTCAGTCATTTTTTGGGTCCAGCAGCGTATTCTGAAACTGGGATGTGCATATCGTTTTCCTGCCTATGATTTAGGCTCAAACCATTAGAAATACGTTTGAGGGACATAAACAATATGATATTAAATATTAAAAACAGTTTTAAAATGCATGTTGTGGTTCCTTTAAAGAGAAATGAAACATATTGTGGACAAGGTTAAGCCTACTATATGGCAGCATTAAGAAATGTGGCACTGATCTGTCCTGTGGTGTGATTATCTCAGGAATAACACCGCCCCCCACACACACACACACACGTCTTCACAATACAAGTAAGACGCGCAAACGCGGGAAGCGTTAGTAATTTTTTAAAGTTTTCTACTGTGTGTGTGTGTGTGTGTGTGTGTGTGTGTGTGTGCGCGCGCGCGTGCATGCGTGCGTGTGTGCGCGCGCGCGCGTGCGTGTGTGTGTGTGTGTGTGTGTGTGTGTGTGTGTGTGTGTGTGTGCTACAGCTGCGCCCTCTGGTGGCGGGCGGGTGGTGTCACAGCGGGACAGACAGACAGACAGACACACACAGACATGATCTGCAAGGTCTCATAGTTAGTGCTCACTGAGTTCGCAACAACAAGAATGTGGCCTGGGCCATGGCTCAGTGGTCCAGACACCTTGTCTGGTAATCCAGTCTGGCAGTGTGCCGCGAGTTCGACTCTCGATCCCGACGGCCTTTACTGCATGTCCTCACCCCCCCCCCCCCCCCCATCCATATCCCTTTAATCAACTTCTCAAATGACCTCTCACACAAGGAGAAAGACAACTTAAGATATTTAAATCGCAATATTCTAAAAGGCCATGGCCATAGTTTCCTCCCGAAATTGGATGAAAGGGACTTTAAAGTGGGTCTTGATAACATACATTGGAAACAAGAGACAGGCAAAGCAATGCTTGAAAATTGGCTTACTAGTTTAAACTTATTGACCCCATAAACCAAGAAAGGAGGGGGAGTAAGTCTAACATAATTAATCTGTCGCATTACTTCCAACCAGATCAACACCAGACCGAACTGCTGGAAAAGGGGCTTTCATTTGTTCCAACTCTGGACATCTACAAACAACAAACCAACAGGTTAAAGAAAGACCTTTCCCAGTATCACCGCAGACTGAAACTAGCCACACACTTTGGAAGGGACCAGGGAAGAGAAATACAACCATTTCGACCAGGTTCAAACTGGGAACCTGCCGAGACGGTACTCCCTACCAGCCTTAAACAACTAATCGAGAAGGACATGAATACGGTAAAACGCATACCAGGACACATTAAGGAAAAAGATAATCTCACAATAGAACAAACCAGGGCACTTAGGGGACTAATCAACAACAAACAAATCGTTATCAAGCCAGCCGACAAAGGGTCCTGCATAGTAATTATGGACAGACACCAATACGTGTTAGAAGGTGAGAGGCAGCTTAACAATCAGGATCATTATAGGCAATTAGACCAACCAATTTACATAGAGACAGCCAGAAAAGCCCAAGCCACAGTTAACAAACTGAGGGAAACAAAACACATTAATGCCAAACAACATCAATATTTAATAGGACAGGACAGCCCTCGAGCTAGGATATTTTATCTTTTACCAAAAATACACAAAAGCCCGGATTCATGGACAATACCATATGAAATTCCACCCGGTAGACCAATTGTGTCGGACTGTGGCAGTGAGACTTATCAGACAGCAGAGTTTATTGAATATTTCCTAAACCCACTGTCGATAAAACACCCCAGTTTTATAAAAGACACTTACGATTTTGTGGACAAAATTAAAGCTATTATAGTAGGAAAGGAGGCCTTTTTGTTTTCGATAGATATAGACAGCCTCTACACAAACATTGAGACAGAAGCAGGTCTACTAGCAGTTAAAGAAGTCTTTAGTAAATACCCAGACACAAATCGACCAGAGGAGGAATTACTCCAATTACTAGACTTAAATCTAACCCAGAATGATTTTTCCTTTAACAACAAGTTTTATTTACAAATCAAAGGGACGGCCATGGGAAAGCGATTTGCACCATCTTATGCAAACATTTACATGAGCATATGGGAGCAGACAGCACTAGAAAAATGCAGACTTAAACCAACACATTATTATAGGTTTCTGGATGATATTTTTGGAATATGGGAACATAGCAGGGAAGAATTCCAGGAATTTATTGATGTTCTAAATAGCCATCATAGATCCATAACGATAAAATTTGTGACACACACTGAAAGGATTGTAAAAATCTTCAAGGGCCCAAACTTTAACACAAATGGGAAACTAGACTTAAAAGTATTCTTTAAAGAAACAGACACCCACGCCCTATTACACAAAACGTCATTTCACCCGACACACTCTTACACAGGGATAGTCAAATCACAACTACTAAGATTCCATAGGATTTGCACGCAAATAAGTGATTTCAAAATAATATTTAAGGCTCTCAGACTAAGAGGTTACACTAGGACATTCCTCCGGAAAGCTCAAAGTACCTTCTTAGAAGTAAGAGTGCGAGATCCAGGCCCTAAATTAGCCCTGATAACCAGTTATTCAACACAGAGCACACTAGCCAACAACAGAATAAAAAGGAATTTTGAGAACCGAACGGATGATCTTCTAAAAGATTATAAAATTATATCGGCCTACAGAAAAAACAAAAACCTTAAAGATTATCTAGTACACAGCAAGCTAAAGGAAATCAACACACCAGTACGCGAGGGACCAGAATACTTCAAACCCAAACAATTAGTCAAAAATAGAACTACAAAACGCATGTTAGAGATTAAACAACAAATAACAACCAGAACCAGCAACTGCATTTACTTAATCACATGTGACAAATGTGGTTTACAATATGTCGGAGAAACGGGTAAAACAATAGGTACAAGGCTGGGACAACACAGGTACAATATTAACAATGGAAAAAAGACAACCACAAGGTTTGTGCAACATTTCATGGCTCATGGCATTGAAGCTCTAAAATGCGCTGGACTTCAACACAATCCCAACTGGACAGTAGGACAAAGAATTAAATTAAATTTTTATTGAAAAACAGTGGATTATGAACCTCAACACGGATTTTCCTGGAGGCTTAAACATGCCTAAAATCAGATCTTGAACACAACAAAACTTAAACTCAGGATTAAACTGGAGAAATCTAAAAATGGTTGGATTAGACTTCCTTCGGATACATGGCGAATGCATTTATTCCTTGCATTGTGCCTACACATGTTGCGACCTGCAGTCGCAACATGTGTAGGCAGGTCGCAACAGTGCACTGAAGTTTTTTAATTCCCCCCCCCCCCCATCTCTCTCCCCATTTCCTACTGCCTACTGTCTAAAAAAACAGAACGTCATTCAACAGCGTCTCCGCCGTATATGGAGGCCGAGACAGTACAACACTTCACCGCTCCTTTTGCCTCGCGGGCATGTCTGGGAAGCAAAGTTCCCAGTCTCGCACCACCGCCCGGTGAGTGGTGACAAAGCGCCCTCCGCAGCCACTCCCACGGGCCTGGAAGTCCACCCAGCTCTGCTCTGACAGTGGACGGATACACCACCCCAGGGAGGTCGCCGGGTACACGGTCGCCGCCTGGTGAGAAAGCACCCTCCATAACTGCTTCCATCATGGGCCTGGAGGTCCGCCCACCGCTGCTCCGACCGACGGACGGCAGACACACCGCAGGGAAGTCGCCCACAGAATTGCAAAAATGCGTCCTAAATCTACACCTACTATACTGTGTAATTGAACCCGTAGTTAAAACGGGTATGGTTGGTATAGATGTTACAGAACCAACAACACTGGTGTCCAATGGCGTCTCACAGTGCGCTGACCCGCGCATGCACGCACACACGCACACACTCACACACGCACACACACTATATGCAGGATTAGTCAGCCTTACCCCCTGCTGTTGCTAAGAAGACCTGTTTTGCCTCTATCTGCAGGGGTCTATGCCACAAAAACATCATTATAGTTTCCATCTAAGGCATTCACTGCATGGCTTACAAGCTGACAACAAGTACTTTGTGTGTGTTTGTGTGTTGGGGGAGGGGGGGTGCACCCGCATGTCTGTGCACGTCTGCATAGAGGGATATATGATAGGTATTTTCTATGCATTTTGGTGGTATTTTGTGGGTGGATGGTCATTGACCCCTTTGACCTTTTAATCTGGTTGCCCTGTGCTCCACTCATATGTAGATAGTATTACTTCACGCTGTCTCAGCGTCTAGTTAGTAAGAATTATTATTGCACTGTCTGTCTCGCTCTGCGAGACTGCCCTGCATGTAACTGACCTCGTTGCCATAGCCACCTGCCCAGCCTCTGGGCTTTCCCGGACTATACTTGAGTTATGAACTACAAGTCATTCAAAACTACATATCCCATACATTGGTTAGGATGCTCCTCTGTATTGCCACATCTATTTTGTACCATTCTCCATTTTGAGTAAAGAAGTATAAATACCCCATGCCATTTTGGAACGGCATTGAGAGACCACGTTGGACCGGCCCTGTGGGGTCTGTCTAATCTGATTATAAATTATTATGCTGAATATGTGGATCTTGTTCTGTCTCTCTGAATCAATATAAAATATGACTAAAAACCTCACTCTTAATGGACTTCTCCTCTGTGGTGGACTCAAGGTAAACATTTTGGTATGTAAAAGGTAATTCTCCTAGAGTAACATTATTTATATTGGCTATTTACTTAAAGTATCCTGGTTAAAGTTAAGTATATTGTAATTCGATTACTTCTAAAAGTATTTCCAGAGTTCCGGTGTTTCTGAGCTCTCAGTTCCCAGTATCATTGCGAACGCAGTGATTGCGAACGCAATGAGCACTAACTATGAGACCCTGCAGATCATGTCTGTCTGTGTGTCTGTCTGTCCCGCTGTGACACCACCCGCCCGCCACCAGAGGGCCCAGCTGTAGCACACACACACACACACCAGAGGGCGCAGCTGTAGCGCGCACACACACACACACACACACACACACACAAACACACAACCACACACACACACACAACCACACACTGCGTTCGCTTCCCGCGTTTGCGCGTCTTACTTGTAGCTCTGCTGTCGAAGCTATTTATAGTAACTATTTTTAATACAGTCCTTGGTCCTTGTTTTTATAGTCTTTAAAGCTATATGGTGGAAAAATACCCATCAATATATTCTCATTATCTGCAAGTGCAAAATGCGTTTGCTCAAGTGGTGACAGCTGATACATAATTCTGTAAATGACCATGTGTGTGTGCGCGTGTGCGTGCGTGCGTGCGCACAAACATGCTTTGAGGCAAATCAAATGCAGCCCATGCAGTCAATTGACAATATTCCATTCCATCCCATGGCTGAATAGCTTTGACAGATGATGGCAGAGGCTACATTTTAAATCTGGGTCCGTCCCAAAAAAATGTCAGCTCTTTTTTTGATAGCGGCCCTGATAGATGAGGACGTCTTTCATTAGTGCCTGACCCATATAGGCTACTGCATTTTCTGACTCAAACTGCAATCTCTCTCCTGTATTTCTGACTGTTTCTGTGTGTCTGATTCTCTGTTTATCGCTTTTGTTTGTGCATATGGCATGATCTCACAACTGGATGCCGCCATTTACAAGTTTTTGTGACAATATAGCGGTACACAGTACATGTGCTAATTTATCTGGGAAAGTGAAACAATTAACCCGTTTTTACAGTGCTCTCTCACACACACACACACACACACACACACACACACACACACATACACACACACACACCCCTTTGCTTCAGTGTAGAAGTAAGACGTGAAGAAGTTAGCAGATGGACTCATCACTTCCTTTTTTGGCATATGAGATGACAATAAGTGAGAGACAGATGTCTGCTGGCTTCCACAGTTTCATCCAAACTTTCCACCTGCAATTTAATTACCATGACTAAGCCAGGCAGTGTAATGCCGCTTATCCACCGAATACCTGGCAGCCTACCTATATGGCTGTGTAATGCTGCTTACAATTTACAATTTAGGCATTTAGCAGACGCTCTTAATCCAGAGCGACTTACATTTAAGCAAGAACAAAAGCATGGGAATACATCACATAAAGCATTTATCATGAAACATGCGTAAGCTAAGAAAGTAACAGTGGAATATCTATATAATGAAACTATACATACACTATACATATAAACTATACATATTTACTACTATGCTATACATATGTACTATGGCATGCTATATGACTATATACAATACAATTATAGTGCTGTCTACATAACATGCTATAAGTCTGTGTCAAATGCTATCTAAGCCAACATAAATGCTATCTAAGGGGTTAGGGTAAGTGCTATGGTCCATGATGGAGTCTGAAAAGGTGGGTTTTCAGGCTACGGCGGAAGATTGGGAGTGATGCTGCAGTTCTGACTGCAATGGGAAGTGCATTCCACAGTTTTGGAGCCAGAAGGGAGAAGAGTTTGGGACGTGTGGAGCGTTGTCCCGGCGTTTTTACTGCTTAGCCACTGAATAGTATAGCTACTATAGTGTTGCCACTTGCCTTTTTCTTTTGCTTTGGCATTAAGCCAAAGTACCTGGTAAGAAACAGATTGTGGGCCTGGGCCGTGGCTCAGCGGTCCAGGCACCTTGGCCGGTAGTCCGAGTCTGGCAGTGTGCCGTGGGCTCGACTCCAGATCCCACCCCTACTGCATGTCACTACACCATGTCCCTCTATAAAAATAATATCTATAAGAAATATATAAAATAAAGAAAGAAAAAGAAGCACATTGTGACATTGGCAGGGATGGTGTGTGCATCTCTGCACCAACCGCCAAAAATATATTGTTGATATTGTTCTAAAGCAGTGACTCTCAACCTGTAGGCTATAGTACGTTGTTTTTTTAAATAGAATGTGAAAGTGACTAAAGTCACCTGCGGCGGGCAGTGATGCAGTTGAAGCAGGGTCTTCTCCTTGACACCCTTCCCCAGCAGGGTCCCTGGGTTGGCTGTCCCAGATATTTCATTAGTGCACCTGGAAATACAGATGTATGTAGGTCTCACTCTGTAATGAAACTGAGCAGCCTGACTAGTTGATATGAATTGCCTGATGGACAATTCATGCAAAACAATGATTTTGAAACAAGTGATTAACAAGTGATCAACATTGAAACAAATGAAGTGATTATGGCTAACCTAGAGTTATTTCTGTAACTTCTCCTGCACACACAAGATTTACAAGTCAGGTGGAAATCTAAATGGTATACAGTATACAGTATCTACTGTAGGCCCGGGGTTGTGTGGTCTATCAAAAATACTGCATATACCCCAAAAGGCCTTGCTTCGATGGTGCCAGTGCCCCCCGCTCAACATCTTGGCACCCTATGCGATCACCTACTGCCTATATGCCCTGTTAACTATGACATTTTGTCAGTGTCAGCACAGATTGACAGCAGAAATACAATCCCTGTTGCCATTTAGGGCAATGTGCAATGGGAGAAATGTGCTGTATTATAGTTTGAAAAGTTTCTCAATGTGAATCCAGACTGAGTTATATGACTTTCAGAGAGACAAAATATAGCAACTGCTTTTTTGTACCAAGCAAGCTTGGATTTAAACAGAGTACAGAGGGAGTAACAGAAAACAAAACAGTGAGAGCGCGAGACTGACACATTAAGACAGAACCAGCACAGTGTACTCTGTACTGCAACCACTACATACACACCTGCAAGCACACACACACAAACAAACAAACACAGAGGCACACACTGCATCAGTAATAATAATGCTCATATCCTTGCAGCATAAACAATCTGCCAGGACAAACAAATCCTAAACTGATTCAACCACACAATCCAATGTGATTGTTCATGTACTGTACAGCAGGCAAACCATTTCCATCATTTGTTCACTCTGTCCTCGCTGACTCAGGCATTATTGTTTTCCCCGTGCCTATCTCCAAGGCATTAGTGAAACGACTATCTTGTCCATCAGCACAAATGAATTAAAAGGGCAGTGAGCACACTTAAGCCATAGGGGCCCTGCTGGTGTATCCTGCTAATCTATATGCGTGTTTGTATATGCACGTGCATGTGTGCGTGTGTGCGTGCGTGCGAGCGACTGACCACGTGTAACGACATCTCGAGAGCAGAGCTGCCAGCTCTCACGCACAGCATCCACTGGTCATTGTCTACCACGCTATCATAGCCACAGTGTTGTCTGCTTTGTTTCGTCTGTCTGTGCATCAACTTTGTCCCTTTTAGCACGGTCTGCTTTTAAGTGATTCTGGTGGACTGAGCAATGCAATAAAGTATTCATGAGCGTGTGCCCGTGCGTGTGCATCATGTGCGTGTGCATGTGTGATGTGTACATTCTCTGATTAACCTCTATGCACAGATGGCATGGTGTACCCCTTTGGAGATGCATCTAATCCCTGGAACACATGGTGTGTTCTCTCTCTCTCTCTCTGTGTGTGTTTGAGAGAGAAATAAGTGATTGTATGTGGCGGGGGAGGGGGGGGGGGGTTGGGTGGGGGTAGTGGACGTGTACAGCATGCTCCACATACCACTGAATAGTGACTATTAAGAATGCACACAAAGAAAAAGTTACCAGCGCTTTATGTACTGTACATGATAACAGTGTACAGGAGCACTTGCTTTTTAAATTATGCCCTTTGATATCCCATAAAAGACATTCTAATTAAATAATTAAGATTAATTAACTTGCGGAAATGTTCAGCAGAAAGCTGGTTTACTGAGAAATGCAGTCAAAGTACCATTCGGCAGGATTACCAGTGTGAGTGCAATCACTCTTCAAAGGTACAATTTAAAGTGTTTAACAAATATTGGGATTTTACATTGTGGTCTGTGCGTTTATGCCAGTGGTTGTTCGATGTTTCCATAATGCATAAAAATAATCCACTGCAACATCCACTCGGTTTTAATACATTATGACGACTAGGGATTACTGTTTTTTTTAATCATTTTCCCCAATCAAATTGTACAATTTATCCTGATGATAGCTATTCAGCTCATTCACAACCAAATAAATGGGGTAACACACATGGACCCACTGATAACCTAAGCCTAATACTATGTGAGCAAAACCACCAATGGTATCTATAGTATACTGTAGCTGGAACCGCTGTATGTAGCATGGGCCACATAGCTTGGCTCACACAGTAGGAATTTGGCATAATACATGTCAGATTATCCCATATTATGTACTATAGCCAAGATAGGAACATTGAGATATGGCGTTTACGGACAGCCTGCCACATGAATGCAATTATATCCTGAATATCAAGCATATACACATCCATGCACAGACGTTTGTGAATCCTTTTTTTCTTTCTTTTTTTCTATTGTTTTCTCTGTGGCCAAAAAATAAGAAATGCTGATATTGTTCTTAAATTTTGCCAAAAATTGCCAAATTATAATTCCAGAAGAGACAATGACTCAAATTGACAGTTCAAAACTTTTAATCCCTCTTCGAATGGATCAGATTTTGAATTTGGGTAATCAAAAAACAGCATTGGGAATCACTTTGATATTCAATCTATGATCATAGAATTATCTCAGCAAACATTATATCAATATCTCAGCAAACATTATATCAATAAGAAATATACATTTTATAATCCAAAAATAACTTTAACACCTAAAATCCTAAATATCCTAAATATCCTAAATAAAACATTGTAACTATAGGACCTTGAGGTAGTGTTGGATTGGAATGAAACTGCCACTGCCAGCGTAGGAAACTCTTTAACCTCTACTGTTGTAAAGAGATGAAAGGACTTTCAGCATGCTCCTTAGTAATGTTACAAGGCTGTGATACATGAAGCACAGCTCTTATCTACAGCACCCAGAGGTTAAAACAAATAGGTATGACACTTTTATTTATTTATTTTAGCTCCACTAGGGGTTGGTCAGTAGCGGTACTGTATGTCTGTCCATTCGCCACTTTTATTCCAAACAATACAGTATATATCACAGTATGTCGCAGTAACCAACTATATATCACAAACTGGCTGCATTGCTGTGGAATTTCCTGTCGATCTCCATTCTCCACACGACTTGGCCCTACTCATTAGCAATATTCCTCCATTGCCACCATTAGGGCAAACTTTCCACTTGCACTCAAGATATCTCGAAATGTAATGTAGAGATATGAAACTTGTGTGAGTTCACTGGGCAGATCTATTATGTAAAACAAAGCAATAATAATAATCTACAGATGGGCACGGACCGCTATAGCCTAGAGTCCCGGTGCTCAATGTGCAGCCTGACAGCGTGGTGTAGGTTCAAGTCCTCCCCATCTCTCTCTCCCCAATTCCTGTCTAACTTCACTTCACTATCAATAAAGGCATAAAATAAATCTTAAAAAAATAAAAATCTACAGGTGTGCAACCACAGCCGTGGCAGCATGTAAATACTTGGCTACTACTACATTTAATTCAGAGCTAACAACACGAGACAAGACAAAATTACAAGCAATTTCCATGCAGAATGGAAAGATAACTATTTTTTCGTCGACGGTGAAAGGGAAGGGAACTGAAATCTCAACCACCAAAATGCCAGCCCGTTTGCACGAAGCCGGTGGTTAAAGTTAATGTGAAACTGATGTTTCCCAACTGTGCATTTTCATCAGAATGGTGTTTATGAGTGCATGAGTTGCAATGAAATATGACCCAGAGGAAGTCGTAACATCGAAACGATTGATTGTCTAGTTCAGAGGTTCCCCAACTTCAAAAGGACCCCCAAATTGACGCTAATTAGCCCACTGACCCCCATTTGAAAAGATATTCCAGGGACCCCCATAAGAAAAGATTTGTACGGCTCTAGCAGTGATTCTCAACCCGTTTAATTTCAAGGACCCCCAGGTTGACATGCATCAGTCTACAGACTCCCATTTAATGGCATCTCCATCTCTGGGACCCCCAATTTATATTGTAAAATCAATGTTAATTTAACTCTGATTTGGTTCCATTTGTACACTCTCAAAGTTACAGACCCATAAGGGTCCATTTGGTTACAAACTATATCATTTAGCTGGGGACCCCCTGGAACTCCCTCAAGGACCCCTGGGGGTCCCCGGAACCCCACTTTTGGAAGCACTGGTCTAGTTATAGCACAATAAAAGGCTTCATGTTTCCACTTCTTCAGTATGCTCCTTACCTTCCCTCCTTACCTTCCCCGACCTCACTGAGGTGTTGAGGAATTCCCTTTCTTCTTGAGATGAAGGTTGTTGGTTGTTCTGTGTTTTCTCACAAGGCGGCTTTTAGGCTTTTAAAGGCTACCACTCAGCACTCAGCAATGACAAATAAATATCTTGCTGCCTCTTTGAGTATTACAACCAGCCTGACTTTAATGGACTGGCAGTTCCCACTTCCCAGTACTAAATCTCACACTAATGGCCCCTACACACTGCACAATATCTGCTCTGATTATGAGAGCTTTTTTGGGCACTCGCTGACAAAAACCCCTGAGGTTTTGCTCGCCGTATGTGAAAGGTTCTGCGAGAAGATCCAATGGCAATAAAAGCGCTCGCCAATGCCTTCGCGAGCGACAGACCGTCCCACCCTCTTATAGATGGCTAGACTCATGCAGAGCATGTAAAAAATACAGAAGAGCAATGCAATAAAAACATTTTAGTGGAAACTTCGGCCAAGGAGTGGCATATGGGCAAAATACGTTGAGTCACCAAAATCAGTGAGGGCCATGGGGATCATGGTGCACTGCAAAGTCCATGGTCAGCCAGCCAGAATGTTTTGAGATGTGTTGTTTGGGAACAAACCGGTAGATTGAATGGCTGACAGCCATCCTCAGGGGCTGCGCCACTTGTGGGCAAACAATTTAGTTAAAATTCCATGGCCATTGCCCGCCGTGTAGACAGGCACTTTTTATTGGAGTGGAGTTGTTTGGACTGCAAGATTATTATTTTTTTCTTTTCTTTCTTTGTATTATTATTCTCCAGCGGGCTTTGACTGATTCTTCCATTTCATGTTTGCTAAATCCTTAGGAGAGACTGCCTTCATTCTGTGTTCTTCTGCCACTCTTTCGGAATCTTGAATTGCTCTCCTTCCAATTTGTCTCCCATCTTTCTTCTTTCTCTCTTTGAGACCTGTACCGAAAGGCAATGTGACACACCGATGAAACTCACTATATTGTGTGCTCTGGAGTGGACAGTGGCAGAGTGGGAGTAAACACAGCTATCATACTGTCACAGTAATGTGTTTTCATCACAATGGGCTCGACTTTCTTTCCTTTACGACATGGGCTCTATCTAACGGATAATAGAATTACTCCAATACGCACAAGTTCTGAGATGTTTGTGTGGATGTATAGGTTCACACTTTACACAAATATTCAAAATAAACTATACTATTACTATAGTATACTAAATATACTATTTATTTACATTCAGAGTCACATACAGACTGGCCTCTTTGTTAAAGGGATTGTGACATAAAAAAAAAAGGTTTTGGAATTGTTCTTATTTTTTTTAGGTTTTCTAATCTCAATTGCACCCAAAAAACATGAACTTTTAACATTCAGTAGATTTTCTGTGATCTGGGGTTTTCTGGCTCAAACAGGTGCTCTGATTTGCCGGCAGTTTGTGATGTAAGACCCTGCAAATCCCATATATGTCAATGGGATTTGCCAGCAGATGTCACTGTTTTCACTGTTTTGCCTGTTTTCATTGTAGCTCAAAAGGCTTCCAAACCCCAAAGAAAACTTCAGACCACAGAAAATCCACTGAATGTTCAAAGTTCAGGTTTTTTGGGTGTAATTGAGGTCATAAAACCTAAAAGAAAAAAGAAAAAGAAATGAAAATGAATGTCATAAAACCTTTAATCTTTAGAAATGTAGCAACTGCATTGTGCCACTTGTTTCTTTCACCTTGACACGACTGCCACTGAATTTAGATTGTAAAGCGTCAAAATTGCCAGCAGGAAAAGATATAGAACGCACTTTTTCATGTAGCCTCGTTTGCTCTTTGGAAACAACATGACATTTCTACAAGCCACTAATGATGTATTACACTGAAACTTACTGCTTGGCTGGGCACACATACTGTACAGTAGATAACGCTTTATTATCACAGGGATGGATTTATTGTGACTCCATTATACTTTTATGACTGGGTGTCTCTAGAACCCACACACCAAGATAAAATACATCTTTATTTGCAGTAAAAGAAGAACGTTTCATCAATCTGATGTTGATGTCTTTCTTCAGGTCTTCTTCAGGTACTTAACCCACGTTTCACGTCGTCTTCTTTTTCTTCAAATAAAGACTTAGCTTGGTGTTCAGGTTCTACCTTTAAACTTGAGTTTTTAACCCATCAACAACTGTAGGATCTTTTTTTTTTACAAGGCAGTACTTGTCTACTAGTCAACTAGTGTGCTTATATGCCAGACACAAAATGTAACCAGAGGCAAGTTACACAGACTGCATAATTAGCTCAATGTTTGTCTGACCAGGCTGCAACGCAGGCTGCTCTTCAGATCACTGTAAAGCCAGCTCATGTATACTCAATCGGTTTTCTCTGACATACTATATAATTTCTTGGACGGAAATAGCTCCAGGGGGTTGTGGGGTTGCTAGTACAGGACGATCACTGAGTACAGCCTGTCGAGTATGGCGGCGACAGTGTCCCGGGAGCATGCTAACAAGTTGAACCTGTTCTTTAATCGGTTTGACATGCCAGCCACAACCGACAGTCACCTTGCTCCTCTTCCATCAGCCCTGGCTCCCTTGCAATCCCTGACAGGTGCACAGTAGCTTAAGAGAGTAGCTCAGGGAGTAGCAGCAACAACGGTGGCTCCGGGAGGCGTCACCAGGCAGCACAGATAGTTCTAACTGTGACGGAGGCACTGGGTGGGCGGCAGTAGCGACTCAGGCAGTAAAAACAACAATGGGCCTGCAGGCCGTGGCTCAGCGGTCCAGGCACTTTAGCTGGTAAGCCAGCTTTACAGCGTGTCACAGGTTCGAGGCCCGATCTCGACGAACTTTGAGGTGTGTGTGTGTGTCCATCTCTCTCCCCTTTCCTGTTTACCTACGGTCAACTGTCACAAAAAAGCCCCCAAAAAATATATTAAAAAAAACAATGGTGCCGATTGACTGTTCATGGTGCGAAACCTCCAAAAAAATGGGAGCATGTTTCTGTTGTGTATGCAACAAGAAGTCACAATAAAGCAGAGTCACAATAAAGCACTAACAACAACATGACCTCTATAAATATATACTGTATTAATGATAGTGTTTTCTCTTTTGTATACATATACATGATATACAATTGTATATCTATCTATAAATGCACCAAGTCTCTGTACCTGTATCAGTGAGTGACAAATAAACCTTCTACAAAGGGTTGTGTAGTTGTCTGGTCGGTTTGAATCATTTATGTTGTTCTGTAAAAGTGGTGGTATTAGGGCTTGTTTGATTGTGTGCCTCGACGGAGCGGGCGCTATAGTTTCTGCTATCTGCACACTGGTTGTGGTGGGCCGGTCTGGGCCAAATTCACACGAAAATGACCGTGTCGAATTTTTGTCGGCCACTCTAGTTTAATAAATGGTGCCTAGCCTGCGAGCTAGTTCAGGCTATACTCGAGTGGTTTCACACATACTGTACGCATTACAACGATGTGTCATGCATCGTCGTACCAATCAGCTGACCAATTTGGCGGGTTATTTAAACACACCTCAGTCTCTGTTCTCTGCTGTCAAAGTCAAAGTCCTACAAGCCAGGTCATACCGAAGACTGTAAAAATGGGACCCACTGCCTCCCTGCTTGGCACTCAGCATCAATGGGTTGGATTGGGGGTCAAATCAACTAATGATTCCCGACCGTGGCGCACGCTGCCCCTGGACTGTGCTGGTACTGTATGCATCTGTTTGTTCCCACCGCCACCCCGGCACCACCGCTGGGCTCTAGCTGCTAATAGTTCTGTTCCCCATGGGGGTTGTTATTATATATAGGCTATATATATATATATATCGCCCTATAATCTTAATGGTTAATGATGGTTGTCTTAATGTGCTGAGTGGGGGGGGGGAGAAATATACAGTAGCAGAGCCTGAATGCTATTTACATTCTATACATAAAATATTGGTTTTAATCTATCCGTAAGCTATGTCACTGAACACAGTAAGAATGGCAAAAAGTTTTGGTAAGCTTCAGACCTAATTATCGCAAGAGCGGGCAACGAATACAAAATAAAAATAAAACAAATATTCTCCTATTCTGCCTATAGAGCTATATTACATTTATAATATGTGTAGAGTTTAACCTGTTAAAACCAGGAAAGCATTTGTGTCATTTTAGATTGCCAGCTGAGCTAAATTGAACCTCTCTAGTCTATTACCTGGAGCTGAATATGCATGACTTCCATTCGCTACCGTCTAAACGTCTGATAGATGGTCTGTCTGTCTGTCCCCCTCTCTCTCTCTCATAAAAGTGAGGACTGCTTGAGTTGCTCTGTGTGAAGCAAGGTCACGTCTCAGTATCCGTTTTTATTGTTCTATTCCCCCTCAGTTCGGTGCTATAAATGTGTTTATCTGGATTCTCATGCTGGGGCTGTTGCAGTTTTAACATAGATAGATGGAGGGATGATATGCATTGCTCTCCAGCATCCATCACCATCAACTATTTAAGGCCCATTTCCAACACTGAAGAAGAGCACAACAACTCAATTATATAAAGTCACAATTGTGAGACAAAAACACAATCCAGGTCTCCCATACCAAACAGCCAAGGAGCATACACTATGGAACAGTGCCTACACGCTCTGTTTCTGTGTGGATGTGCAGGGACTGAATGTGTCTCATCTCATCTTTAAATAGGAGCAAAAAGAGCAGAAGCGGACCAAGGGGGTGGCATGGCGGTCCATTCTTCTAGTACTGTTGCATAATGCAACAACAGGTAACGGGGCGAGAAGGGCATATAGGTCTAAGAGAGAAACAGACACACAGGCTAATGCTTTTGTCCTCTGTAGGAACCCCATCTCTCACACACACACACACACACACACACACACACACACACACACACACACACACACACACACACACACGCACACGCACACACGCACACACACACACACTTCATCCGTTTTTCACAGCAGCTGCAGCATAGCATACAATAATACACTGGCCAGAACCTTTGCTACTTTACATAGATTATATAGCTTTCACACAATACAACGCACAGTGAGCTTGTAGATCGGCCAAATGCCGAAATGTATATCGGGCTGAAGTCGTTCTTCGTAATAATAATACAAATCTACAAAGTAAAAGTACAAGAATTGCCTCTGAAATGTAGTGGAGTAAAAGGAAAAGTACAGAAAATCGTGAATATACTCTTACGTTACACCACTGAATGCATTAATTCAGTTGTTGCCTTGTCACTCTTGCATTGTGGTCCCAACGGTGGGCTACACATTGTCTGGTTCGCAGTGTTTATATGGCTGTCTATAATGTGTATACGGCCACATTGTTTCTCCCCAGATAAACTATAAGGAACTGTTTTATGGCCTTTAGCAAACACCCAGGTAAGATTACTATCAAGAATTATGGGGGCAGCGCTTCTAAAGAGAGAAGGGACCATAGCAGGTCCTCGGTCAAGACGTTTCCATTTGTCACTCCGTACTTATTATACCCCGTGCCCTGTACCGTACCCCAATGAGGTGCTTTGCTTTCATACAGTGCAGTTTTAAGGGCCTTGTAAACGTGAAGCGAGGAACACAGGCGTTGTTGCCTGGATCAACACAGGTCTCCTCCAGGTCTGTTGAAGAGGGGCGCAACAACGCAAGCGTAAAAAAAAAGGTAATCCAGGTCTGGTGAGTCGCGGGCGTGTGCACGTAACGAGCACACGCGCAACAAATTCACGGGATCGTGCTCACGTAAATACGCTTACGTTGTATAACTCTATGGTCGCACCGCGACTTCTCCGAGCAAAAACGGAGGTCTCATTGAAAATGAACTATAGGCACGTTTTATCACTCCCCGTTTGCAAGGCCCTTTATCCATCCAGCGCCCAGATTCACTGTGAACTAAAAGAGAGGGAAGTGAGCTATTGAATTAGGTTAATAATAATGTTTTTCTTTTATATTATATTATTTCAATATTTTACACACAACACAAACTGAAAGAGTCTCCCGAGTTGTGATACACTAATACAAAGTACCCAAACAATGTGAAAACAGATCTTTAGTTCCCTGCAGCTTCAAATACAGTGCAAAACAGAGCATTCTGAAACTATGATCAGATGAATATGTTAACAATCCTCTATGGTTGGTGTGTTATGCTACTACAATAGCTAGATGCATGTTGTGTAACCCGCAACAACTGTGGAATTCTTGTCTACTGAAATATTGAAAGGATTAAGATTGTAGCTCACCAGGCAGACTAACACCAACAACATGTAGGGAAATATAAGCTTGGAAATAATGACTTGTCTGTCAGACAGACAGACAGACAGACAATGTGTTTGTTTGTACTTTGTTCAGTACCAAAGGCCATACAAACAGACAAATAAGCCAGTTTCGTACATCCAGGCCATCAGGGCTGAGCCCTTGTGCACATGTCTGTATACATCATCCACCCATAATAACTACCTGCTACAGTTTGACTGTATACTTGCTTCTGTTTTTACATGCTCTATTTTGCACACAAGTACTATACACTGACCTGGCATTACTTTATGTAAAAGCAGACATTCTCATATGTTCATTTTTTAATGTTAGTTAGATATTATTTTTGCATAATACTGAGACATCGGGCCCTTATCCCTAAACTTATTTGCCATTTTTTACTATGTGTGTGTGTGTGTGTGTGTGTGTGTGTGTGTGTGTGTGTGTGTGTGTGTGTGTGTGTGTGTGATTACAACCACACACAGAGACTTTGAAAACATGACCAATGACAAAAAACTCCCATATCTGCTGGGCGAAGTACAACAATGTGCAAACACAGCAGCAAGATTTGTGAGTTGCTGTGATAGGAGAAGGATATCAAATGGAACACAACCACCCTAAAGACTAATCATTGTGTATATTCCTGCACTATACCTGCATTGAGTTACCTTGGTACATAGAATTTGATCTATTGAAGATTCTGACCTTCAAATGTACATCATTTTTGTTTTGATTGTATTGCTGTATTGTTCTTTCTGCTTTGGCAATGTAAACGTATGTTTTCTCATGCCAATAAAGCCCTTTGAATTTAATTGAATTGAATTGTGTGTGTGTGTGTGTGTGTGTGTGTGTGTGTGTGTGTGTGTGTGTGTGTGTGTGTGTGTGTGTGTGTGTGTGTGTGTGTGTGTGTGTGTGTGTGTGTGTGTGTGTGTGTGTGTGTGTGTGTGTGTGTGTGTGTGACACGCGACTTGGCCTGTTGTAGCACCACCATGAGGCTGATTTGAAAACGGTCAAGTGGCATTTCTTCCTCAGCCTAGTATGCATGCACAGTTTCACCGCAACCGGTGAAACCGCAATTTGTACAAAACGGGTACAAAGCGGGCTACTCATGAAAACTTTAGAAGCCAATCGTAGCCAATCAGGATGGATTATGAGAAATCAAACAAACCCGTCTTGATAAAATCTGAAGGAGTAATATTAGAAAATGTGTTTTACATATGTCAGCCTCCTGGTGGCGCTATAAAGAGAATATGTGAAAAATTCCAGGCAAAGATTTTTCCATGGCCTCTAGGGAGTGTGCATACAAAGTTTTATACAGATCCATGCAGTTTGAGGTAAAAACACTAATCAGCCAGTTATAGCGCCACCATGAGGCTGAGTTAAAAATGTTCAAGTGGCATTTCTTCCTCGGCCTAGTGGGAATGTGCGTGCACAATTCCACGGAAATCACACGATGTGTTCATGATTTGCAGCATTTTGTTTGAAACTGAGCACTTTGGAAGCCAATCAGGATGGAGTCTGAAAAATCTGAAAGACCCATTTTGTTGAATGGCTCTAGAGAGACTGTGTACCAATTTGCGCTGCGTGATGTTTGAACAAAATCTGTAGGTGTACTGTCCAAAAAAGTGGTTTGCACAAAGCGGCCTCCTGGTGGCGCTATAAGAGGCCAATGTGAAAATATTGGGGCAGAGGTTCAGCTGTGGCATTCAGGGAGTGTGTGTGCAGACTATGGCTGTGATCAAGCCAACGGTGCCGGAGATTAGCTGTCCACAGACGGACGGACACACACACACACGGACGGAGTGCAAAACATACTCTCTCCCCATGCCTTCGGCCTGGTGGAGACAATAAGATTAGGGATAAGGGGTAACGGGTGGTAGCTGGTAATGTACTGTATATTTGACCTGATTTTTTTATTTATTTATTTAACTGAAATTTGTACAGGGCTTACACAAAATAAATCCCCTTTACACCTTGTGTTCACACACTAGAGTTAGCTTTTTCAATTGTATCAATTTGTCAACCACTGCGCTTAAATGTTTACCTTATTTTCCCACCAAGCACTCGTGAAACATTTGACACCCTCAGTCCCTGACACACTCCACGTTCAGCTGTTTGTCTGGAATATTATTCCAGTATTAACACCACTTTTGGTTGTAGAAGATATTTGATGCAAGTCATCCAAGTTTTCTTGGATTCCTATTAGCCGCCACTGGTGTGACAGCTGTTCATCCACCTGTTCGTCCACTGTCGTTTCATATAACATCTCTGGACTGAGATGGAGTCAACTCTGTGCATTATGCATAGTGCTTATCTGAACCTGGCAGGCTGGCACTGGCTCTGACCTCCATTGGGGGAGTTTTTTTGTGGCATTGCGAAATTACATCTCCGTGAATGGTTCACCACATTGGACATGGCCCTAGGACAGCCTTCTATAGCAGCCTTGCCGTGCCTAGGATGGAAGCACATGAAATAATCATTCTGTCATTCTATCGCGTGTCTAGTTCTTCATTCTGAGTGTGTTTCTCTCCATTCGGCCTTTGTCTTGCCCATGTTCTGGATATACTCTCCATCACACTCTATAGCTATGCGTCAGTTTTCCTTCCTCTGCTCATCATTCTGCCTGTCTTCCTCTCTTACTTCCTTCTCTTTTGATTGTTTGTTTTCACTCTTCCTTCCGAACAATAATCAGTAATCCTGTCTCTCCTATCTCTCTCTCCCCTCCGCCTCTCTCACTAACTCTGCTGATTTGATGAATCACAGCATGCCTGCAGGGATAGAGCTCGGTACACAGGGGCTATGGACACCAATTATACAGCTGGAGCGCAAAAAGTTTAAAATAGGAGATAGAGAACCCAAGGCGTTGTCTCATTGAGTGCACTCAACTAGTACTCTAGTATAGAGCCCTGAGGAACTCCCCTCAACCATAAGTGCCTAACTATAGCCTACTGCACAATGAGTGCCTCCACTTTATGGAATATAAATTAACGTCTTTCCCAATTCTATCTCAATGTGTAAGTATTGTACAGTAGCTGTGTGGATGCTAGGGGCTGACTTTACTGTTGTACCATGGGCCTTTTTGTTGCATTGTCATTTCCTGTTTTATTGTATTACTGTCTATTAATGATTTCCTTTACTTCTATACTTTTTATATTGTCTGTGGTAAACTTCACGGAAATAAGCTTTGAACTATCAACACTATATTCACACCAGAAATAGACCTTATTATTTGCGTGAACTATTACGATTATGAGTATAGTAGTAAATGGAAGTAATCGCATTGAGGTGAACAACTTCTGCTCATCATCTTTCTGCCTTGTAGAGACCTCACAGTCACAGAGGACTCTATTAAAAATAAGTAATAATCTGTCTGGCCTTCCACTTGCATAATCATGTTGACAGAGCTTGACTGGAGGAGCATGAAGGTCACAGCCTACTGGATTCCTGTCAGTCAGGCCATGCCACAGGCGACCTGCAGTAGACAAGCACCTTCATGCAGCTGGGTCCGGTGTAGGTCACAACAGACCCTACAATGGAGAAAAGTAAAACAAACTGTCATCAAACTAGAAACAACTAGAAATGTGCACCTCTTCGCAGCGCATATGCGTCAGGCTGGGTTGCCCAGGCCCAGGCCTGCAGGTATTGGGGCTAAGATGGATTCATACGGCAAAGCAGAAATGGAAAGAAATCATAAGGAAGGCAACGAGGCTGAACCTGTTTGTAGATGGAGCCAGAGAGGATTAACACCATCTTTCATGTGTGTGTCAGCTTGTTTTTATCATCCACCCACAGGGCAGGTTCACCATGCTGAATGTATGGGGCACCAATGGAGTGTCCATTGCCTGCTGCATTGATCAGACATTAGATGCATGGGCTATAGGAGAAGACACGGTGCTGCTCATAGTGACAGATAACTGCTCCAACATCGGCAATGCTTAGTGATAGAAGGCAGGAGCAAAGTGGAGTCAGCAGATGTTGATATTGCACAGGCCCAGCCAAAAGACAGGCAGGATGAATTGTGGATAGACGGAGCAGTCTGATGACAAGAGTGGACGCCTCAGTGAGGGACGGGTGGTGGTTATACTTTTTGTCTTTGTCTACTCGAAGTGTACATGAGGTCACAGTCCAATTTCAACCCAAGTAGGTTATACCTTTTACCCCATCTGCTGCCTCCTGCTGGACGCAGAGCCAACCGTAGGCTTCCGAGCCGTTTCTAGTGTAACACACGCTGGACTCACTTCCTGTTTGGGTGGCCATCTTAGATGCTAAATAAATAGCGTCAATATAGTGAGCTAAAATTATGCCATCCTTGCTTTAGAAAGCGCCAATGTTCCCATCTAGACCACCGGATAATCAGCAAAGACCTCCGAACATCGCGTGTTTTATCCAAACCATGGAGAGCTCAGTCGAGTTAATCAGCTTTTTATTAGTCAGCCTGTATAATGGTTGGTGGACGGCAGCGCAGTTGCGCAATCTGGAAATAAATCAGCGATCCGGTTTGATATCAATAATAAAGCTTATCAGACGGAACGTTACGCCAGAAGCAGTTGCCGTTTGGATTCCAACTGTTGGAACCTTCCGTCAGAAGGTAGTTTCAACTTCAACTTAGTTCGTCTTCAAAGGTCTGGAGTTGACAATAACATTCTGTACTTTTACATCAAAGCCATTCATATGATTTCACATCCAAGATCAAAATTACAATGTCATACAGGGAAGAGTCCATGGAGATCACAGTGCAAGTTATTAAATATAATAAAACAACTTAGTGAGCTTATATATGATCCCTGCTGTAAAACCTAGCGTGAGTACAGCCCAAATCCCTACTTCATAAACCAGGTTTTATTAAATCAAATACACGGCTCAAGTGGGATTATAACAGAATCAGAACTGTACACGTGTTCTTGGAGAGCCTTATATTTTATGTTTTAATTATCCAATAGTTTGGCTGTTTCTCTTTTTTGAAGAACTTGACCTGCCAGATAGATCAATAACATGCAGATGCCTGGCACCCTTCAGCTCCCCCTCAAAGACACCATAAAGCACCCGAGTGCTGACTCAGTCATAAATGTAAACAAGAAAGCTGGTACAGAGAGGAATTCATCAGTGGCGAATGAAGCAATCGTCAAATGGTGTGTCAAAACTCACATGCTGGAACAGCACTTTCGCCTGGCTTTGACCATATACATACCGTGGATTCACAGTACAGTAAAGCCAGGCTACTTTTGATATGATTTTTTTTTAGCAAAAGGCTGATGCACACCTCAAAAGCCTGGTGACAGGTGCGTAGGGCAATAGAGCATATATTAAAAAGGGTATCTTTGAAAAACAAAGAATAGGTCCTGCACACTGTCAGATACTTGCCGAAAATGTTGCTCTTCATTAGGTCGACGTTTCGGTCGATTTGATCTTTGTCTGTCCTGATGAAGGTCTATTCGACCGAAACGTCAACCTAATAAAGTGTCTGACAGTGTGTGGTACCTTTTCTTTGTTTTTCAAAAATACCCTTTTTAATATTAATTTTGATATGATGACATGACTGCTGAACTAAACCAAATTATGTGTATTGATGACGATTTGAGCATGGACACAAGCGATTGGGTTAACCCATTTTGGGCGGGAACCCCTTTTGGTGTTAGCATTATGTTGTGCTTTAGCTATTGAAAAATAGCAGATCTACAAGCTCATAGCGCACCACCGAGTGCGCTATGAGCTTGAAAACTGTCAGGATTTAGAAGACATTTGTAGAATCGTTCCCAGGTCAAAATGGGTTAAGCTAGTAGAGGAGCCCTATAGCTGGCTGTCTCCATTCACGCCGAGTAGAGCAGCTTCATAGACAGCCAGTGACGCTCACAAGCAGTGCCATACACTGCTCAACCTTGAAGCACACATGCTGACTACTACTGTCAGCTCAAGTGCTGCTATAGCATTCCTATATCCCAGATTCCCTACAGTTTGATGCTACACCAGCAGGAGCCTGTCTAATGGATCCAAGTGTTTTGCTATAGTTCTTCAGTCACTCGACTAGACACATGCCACTGGGCACAGTCATGCAGAACCTGGCAGCTCAGCCGATATCTATACAAATGTCTTCTAAAAAACAGTTTTCTGAAAAAAACTATGTTGCTTACTGTATATCAGTGGTTCTCAAACCGTTTCATGTCAAAGACCACCCATGTCAAAATAAGTTGTGCCAGGATCGCTTTAAAAAATTATATTTTCAAGATTTTTCACAAATAGCAGATACAAGCTCATAGGACAGCACAAAATATACTATTTTGACTGAAGTATGTCGATGACGTTAAACAGGCTGCATTTAATGAGACGCTATTGCAGTTCTGGAGAGGGAGAGAGAGAGAGAGAGAGAGAGAGAGAGAGAGAGAGAGAGAGAGAGAGAGAGAGAGAGAGAGGCTGTCTATCCAAAACTTTCCCCAGTGACATTAGATCTCATTAGTGCTCCTGTCTCACAAACCATTGTGGAGTGCATCTTCTCTGTGTGTGCACTGCTGCAATCTGGCCTGACAAACAGACTATTAACCCATGTAAGACCTGAGGCCCATTCTGCAAATATTTTTCGTGCCAAGACCCCAAGAAAGAAATGGATTGGCTGCTGAAAATATTTTGTGCCAGAGACGCCCAGATGTACAAGCTTGCAGAGAGGCACAAAGTCAATAGAATTCTATTGACCAAAATGTTGTCTAAATAAAGCTGTCATTATTGTTGTCCTTATAGACATAGACATAGAGAGCATTTTATGTAGCCACTATAGCCTATGCATAGTTTCATTATATAGATATTCCACGGTTATGTTCTTAGTCTACGTATGATTCATGATGACTATTTTTTATGTATGTATTGCTGTGTTTTTTGTTCTTGCTTAATGTAAGTCGCTCTGGATTAAGAGCGTCTGCTTAATGCCTAAATTGTAAATTTGAGTGTAGACAGTGTGCAGGTCATTTCATTGTATTCTGACGTCTGCTCCCTGCATACGCACACACCCGTCTCTGAGCTGGCATCAGGCATGCATAAGACCTTGCTTTTTCCTGTAAATAGCCAACGCAAAAATGACACAAAGATGCTTTCCCAGTTTTACTTTTAATGCAGGGTCAAGAAACACTCACAGAATTCCCTGCAGCAGTACTCTAGCAGAGTGTTTTCCTCAAGATCAAAACAAGAAAAAAAGTTGAATGCATTGCACACGTGTGTACTGTGCACGCACGCATGCGCGCGCGCACACACACACACACACACACGCACACACGCACACACACACACACACACACACACACACACACACACACACACACACACACACACACACACGACCTTGGAAATGTTCTATTTGAAACAGATGAGTCATTCATAATGCAAGCACGTCATTCTTCATACTACAAGGGTATGACAACAAAGCACGTCAGCATCCGGCTGGAATGGCAAGTCGCAGTGTACTTCCAGGTACACGTCGTGTGCACTTCAAGTGTCCAACAAAACATTCATTGTATTCACTGTATGGTGTCAAGTAAGAAGTAAACTCGCGAGGTATTGTATTATTAATCAACTGCAATGATTTGCCATTGATCTGCAGTCTGGCAGCAGCTGGCTCCAGCCCCTGAATCGCTAGACACACCTATTCAAAAATATGTTCTGGGCAATTCAGGTCTGGTTGACTCCATGGCAGCCTCGGTTGAAAATCAGCGCCGTTTCAACTCGATGACGTCAAGTAACAAACATGGCTGCCCTCACTATGGTAACTTGCGACCGTATCAATCTGGCTATTTAATCGCCTTATGATAAATAGTTTGTTTACATGCTAGTAGCGCTCGTTGACCGTGTCCGTTTGCTTAGCCACATTGACAATGACATAATCTGCTTTGCTACTATTTGGATTGGTTGGTGTGAACCTAAACCAATCGCCAAAGACTTCCGCTTTGGCAACGCCCATCCCAGAAGGGCTTTCAGTCTGAATAAGTGAAACGAAATGAAAATTCAGTGTCAGTCTGGTGCTGGGCAGTCCAATTCATTGAGATTAGTAATTCTTTTGTTGTTTGGTTTATTTATTTATTTTCATGTTTTTCTATGTTTTTCTTTCTCAGACTGACTAATACATGCTGCTAATTTGTGTCTATTGGCTAATTTACATTTAAGGCTTGTGGACCGTCAAGTGTAGGACAGGTATAGGACTTGAGCAGGTACAACTGAAAAGGTACGGTAGTGGTGTGTTTAAAAATGGATATTAGCCACGTGTCCATTTTTTTTTTTTTTTTTTTTAAGATATTTTTTTGCGGCTTACGCCTTTTATTGTTTTTGAAGGGACAGACAGTAGGCTGACAGGAAACGGGAGAGAGATGGGGGAAGACATGCAGTAAAGGCCGTGTCGGGCTCGGGAGTCGAACCCGCGGCACACTGCGACTGGATTACCAGTCGGGTGCCCAGACGGTTACACCACCGCCTGGGCGCCACGTGTCCATTTGAATTCATTATTCAACCCCATGCAGTCCTGCACAGCTTAGTGGGTAGGCTACAGAGTGTCATCATAAGCCCTGTCAGGGCTGGCTATAAAGTTAGATCCCCATTGGGTCTTTACATGTTAAAAATGTATGCCTGTAGCACTGTGAGGGACTAATGGAATATGACACAGCTGACAGATTGAAATGAAGCAGCCCAATGAATGTACAGTAAAATATGGACATATAGGATGGGGTCTCAGGGGGATATGGCAATTGCCACCCCTATAGTGTTCACATTTAACCCCAAATGCAGTTAAACTTCAATATTTTATGCATTATTTTCCCCAACTCAGATTTCTTTCTGGCAGATTAATCTGAATTCAGATCAACACTGAGTGAATCTCAGTCCATGCCCATCCATCTATGTGACACGTGTTATAGATATGCGTTTCCTTGTCTGCAAAGATTGCTTTTAAACTGAACCTTATTTTGGGCATAGGAGAACATTTTCTCCCTCCAAATAAATAGTGACAATAGTGGATCTACAATCACACAATGCACTGCGTTGTAGATCCTAGTTACACTATTTTGGAAATGGCGTATAGATTATACATTATTCTCTACAATGATGAGGCCATTGAGAAATATTGGGGGACGAAAGACAATGGTTTTAGGGATGCACCAAAAGGGAAACCGAATATAGGAAAGAGTTGGCCGAAAACTGAATACCGAATATCCGAATATGATTAATATTATATATATATATTTGTCCTACCATTGCTGTCATGGTCGTTGCTGTCATGTCATGGTCGATTTATGGCAAAAGAAATGGTTATGGCAAAACTTAACTTAAATAATAATCACTATTATGGGTCCATAAAACATTTATTCAGCTCTTTTGAATGCATTAATTGCATACACTATTCGGTGATATATTTTCTGCCTATTCGGGCCGAAACCGAATAGGCCAAAAATGCATTTTTTGCCATTTTCTGCTGAATATTTTCTGCAGACGAATATTCGGTGAATCACTAGTTGTAACTTGTTGTAACAGTGAAATTTTAAAATATTGGGTAAGTTAGTACGCGTAAGAAGAACAAAGGATTGGTGCAAATCTTAAACCAGAATAAGTGGCAACTTATTTCTGATACCCCCATATTTTTCATGCCTCTGGCTTGGTGGAGATATAGCTTTCAGACCGTTAAGCCAGCCAAACAGAATTGCTAAACTTTTAGTCATCTATACTGTGAGTTCTATTGAAGAGAATTTGCCATCCACACACAATGAATGTGACAGAACATACAATGGCAAGGACCTGGCCAAGCACTTTTTGTTGGAAGGCAATAACAAACCTTGAAGACGCTATTACATTGAAATTAAAATCCGATGCTGTGGCGTAACCGTGTTGTGTGGGTGAATCAGGGTGACCCATCTGTGTAGAGAACTAAAGTTGAATTTATTTGACATAATATATCATGTTTTATAAGCTGTCGTGAATATGGGACATCTTTGTGTGTACCAATGTCCAATACTTCCTTCCTTGTAAATTCATAAACTGCAAGTATTTGTAAGTTGTAAGTAACTGCAAGCTTGTGGAGCAAAGGTACGTGGTGTTTGATTAACTCATTCTCTGTCCATAGCAGGCAAGGGTATGCTACTTTCACTCCTAGATGTTTGGAAAAAATATTCTGGGTGTGGCAGGCGGGTCTCTCTCTCTTTCTCTCTCTCAATCACATTCAACCACACAATGTAATACTTCAGATATGCATTCAAAGCAGCGGTCCCACGCTTCATTCACCGTCCAATCACATATGCTCACGGTCAAAAGTTCAATCTACATAGTCTATTTAAACAGACACTTCTACATGCTCAGCATATCTCTCGACTCTCATTACATTATTGCCAGCTTGTACAGTGATCTTAACCCTAGCTCCCATCCACCCACTTCCATATGTAGTATCATGTTCTTTTAATATTCAAGTTCTTTTTGGTTCTGCCCTTGAGGGGTTTCACGTGTCTATTATAATTTTCCATGTAATAACCATGTATCTTCAGGCTCTACTTCGGCCTTCGGGGGAGGGGGGTTTCAGAGCTCATGCAGATTGCATAGTTGAATCTGTGTTGTGCAAATTTGTTCTCAAGCATCCCGTGGGGGGGGGGGTTCAGGCAAAATTACATTTATTTGGATGCATACCACTATATCTGATCAGGTTAAAGTCAGAGAGAATGGAGAATGCTAGCTTCCTCTGAAGATGCGACAAATCATAGTTGAAAATGTGTGATAGCACGTAAAGTGGGCCAACAAAGACAGGAGTGAGAGAGATTAAGGTGGGTTGTCCTGTCCGTTGAGTCGATGACACAATTATTATAGTGTATGTTATCTGATTGAGTTATGAGGCACAAATAAGACTTGTATCTGTATCATCAAAATCTGCATGAAACCTGAATCAGCACGCATGAATATTGAATATAGTGTAGGAAGCTATGAAGCTCCCTCTCTGTGATTCTTACAGTCACAACCAAAAGCTTAATTTGTAACTTGATCCGGGTCCAAAAGAAAAGCTGCACTTAAGAACGATTTGTGGATAATGTGTGCACTGTGCATCAATTCTGTCAGTAATGCCTAGACAAATGGAGATTTCTTATCCCCCAGTAAAGATGAATCAGAAGATATGGAGAGTACTACCAAACCCAACTCAGTCCTGGTGTGGCCACTGGTTGAAGGGACATTGTAAACAGCAGATCCATGTTACAATTGCCACCTTCCTCAGTTGACATATAGAAAATGCTCCAGACAGACACAAGACTGGCAGTGCAAGTCCAACCCTGAAAAGTGACAGCAACCCTCATCTCAAACCTGTACACCAAGTCTGAGCAAACTAGTCAAGATAAGCTTCAGCCTGTAACATCGGAACTACAGAGAGGGCAAAACATGAAGGGTCATTTTTCATTATTAACAGTTTGACTGTTTTTTACGATTAACCCGCATTTTAATCAACCCCCCTTCACTGCCGAGATTGTTGTATTACCTTTAGAGCATACGCTGAATTATTTGGGCTTTTAATCCGCGAAAATCCATCAAAAAAAGCTCCCGTGGTTTGTTATGATCTGTGTGTAGCATCCACCATCTTGGTGCACGCGGAAGACGCACGCAAGATTGGTTTCAATGAGGCGTTGCACCCAATGCATTTCCATTGGCCTCAATTTCCCAGAAGCCCTAGCAGCCCACAGCATGTGACGATTTCCGGTTTCGTCATCACAGCGAAGGCATCCGGTCTCATACTCCGCGACGAAGACGGATTTTCATTTGATTCATTACATTACGGCGGATTAAACACATAAAACAAAAGGCGGGTATGTCCGTTTCGGCAGCGACATTAACCTGGAGTAATCCATTCAAGGCACGGAAACTGTTAAATCCTTTTTCAGTGATATACCGATTACCGACCAAATAAAATGTTCTGTAAATATAAAACGTGGCACAAATTGATGGATTTAATTGTATCCCAATGTTGAACTGAAATTGTGTTCAATGTGATGGTTATTTCATGCACAGGTGCATTCTGAATGCTACCGCCTCTCTTTGTATAGGCCTTATAACTGATGATCTACTTTGTATTTTAGAGATGAAAGAGAATGCATTTGGTGTGATTCTCACAATGCATTGCTCTCTTGGGTAATGTATCCCCATATAAAGAAGGCATGATGCTGTGTCAAAGTGCATGGCGTGTCACTGTCCACCGGCAGTGGTGCTGAACCATTCAATAATATATAAATTAGAGACATTTCATTCCACAGGGAAAATTCAGCTTCTCAAGTGAGCATGTGTGCGTGCATGCGTGCGTCAGCTATGTACTGTAGATCTGAGCAACGTGTGCTGTCCTTGAGTTTGGCACAACTACTGCTAATTATTTTTGGGTTACCTATATTGTAGCACTAAGGAGGATACGCATCAAGCATCCCCAGGGAAGAGTCTTTCGACGGCACACACATCCTGAACTGACATAATGGTGATGATTAATGACAAAAAAAGGCCAGTATGTTCTTGAAAGGGTTCTCAATAGAGGGTGCGATGAGTCCGTGTCTGAACTCCACGTTGTGATATAAAGTACTCCGACGGTCTCCAGCATGGCCATTACAGAGCTTTTACATTACAAAGATATAACAGTGACTTTGTGATGATGGCCAAGAATCATTAAAATTTTCATCATTGAAAATACAGAGATTGTTACTGGACTCAATTCACTGTCAACGAGTGCCAAGAACCAAGATTGACTTTTAAATAATCACGTAACGTTACACCTCCCCCCTCCTCTCCATGCTGGCTAGAGCAGTACTGTGCATTACAGCAACAAGCTCAGCTGGTCGCTTGATCAAAGCACGTCAAAGTAGGTTAAACGAAATGTGGACTCATTATTTTTCTATAAACCGTGCAGCCAAACACTGGGCTTAAGACTGTATAGAGGGTATGCACCTATACAGTATGCATGTAGGCTAAGGCTAGGCTACTATTTGTGAGTGTGCGTGCGTGGACCCTGTAGCAACTCATGATGTAATAGCTGCTGTGTCATCATGTCATCATTTCTTGTTATTATTTTAAGAAACATTACTTTTTCTAATAAATGTCTTTACATTGGAACCATACAAAGGATGGATGTCGCTTGGAACACCATTTATCTGGTTCTTTGTGACACAAAAATGTTTGTGCTATAGTGTGTTCAATCACATGAAGAAGAGCTATAGTGTGTTCAATCACATGAAGAAGAAGAAAACACATGTGTGAACCGAGCGTTGCAACTATACATGTATTGTTATAGTTACTGCTAGGGTTGTCCCGATCGGATCGGGTGATCGAAAATCGGCTCCGATCACATGATTTTCAAAAGATCGGAATCGGGGAGACAAGATCGGATTTTTAATTGTCTAATTAATGTAAATCTCAAAGAAAGATGTATATTTTGTCCTTCGGACAAGTACATTTCCCATTCACTTGTCCGGACACAAAAGTCACTTGTCCGGAGCAGGGGTCATCAACATGCAGGCTTGTGATGGACATTTTCCTCAAACAAAATGTTTGCCACAGACATACAAAATGTAATATTACCATAAATACAAAATGCATTCTAGTCCAGTACACGATGAAAAAAAGCACTCTGTGAGTGGAGAGTGGTTTGACCTTCACACTTTTCTTTTCAAGCAACGTGAACTCGTGAAGTGGTTTTAAAAGAAGCATGTCGTGGTTTCCTCAACCCTTGAGAGGGAAGGCGTAGATGGAGCAATTTGGAATTAATTACTTTAATAGTCAAGCGTATTATTGTCTCCACCAGGCCGAAGGCATGTGGGGAGAGTATGTTTTGCACTCCGTCCGTCCGTGTGTCCGTCCGTGTGTCCGTCCGTCCGTGTGTCCGTCCGTGTGTCCGTGAGCAGCTAATCTCGGCCACCGTTAACCCGGTCGATGCCAAATTTTCCACACACACTCCCTGGATGCCAACGATGAACCTCTGCCCCAAACTTTCCAGAACGGCCTGTTATAGCGCCACCAGGAGGCCGCTTTGTGCAAAACAAGTTTTTGCACAGTACACCTACAGATTTTGTCCAAACATCACGCAAATTGGTACACAGTCTCTCTAGAGCCATTCAACGAAACCGGTCTTTCAGATTTCTCACACTCCATCCTGATTGGTTAAGATTGGCTTCCAAAGTTCACAGGAGTGCTCAGTTTCAAACAAAATGCTGCAAATCATGAACACATCGCGTGATTTCCGTGAAATTGTGTACGCACATTCCCACTAGGCCGAGGACGAAATGCCACATGAACAATTTCAACTCAGCCTCAAGGTGGCGCTATAACTGGCCGAAAAGTGTTTTTACCTCTAACTGCACGGATCTGTGGATAACTTTGTATGCCAACTCCCTAGAGGCCAAGGAAAAACCTTTGCCTGGAATTTTTCACATCTGCTCTTTATAGCGCCACCAGGAGGCCGACATATGTAAAACACATTTTCTATTATTACTCCTTCAGATTTTATCCAAATTTCACGCAAATCGGTACACATGATCTCCATAGTTGGCCACGATTGGCTCCTACAGTTTTCAGGAGTAGCCCGCTTTCTACAAATCGCCACAACTCCTCAACGCAGCGTCCGATTGCGATGAAACTGTGCACGCATATTCCCACTAGGCTGAGGAAGAAATCCTGGTGGAGACCTGTGCCGATTGGCACTTTATCTAGTTGTTACTATTTCCATGGCCATCTCTTTTGTCTACTTTCTCTACTCTACACTCAACCCGATCTCACCCTAAAGTCAAATACATATTATAGTCATAAATAAATCATCAGTAGCGAGATTTGATATTGTTTAATATCGCAAATGAATCGACAGTCCAAATAGTTGATTTTGCACGTGACGTCACTGACGAGCAACGTATAGAAGTGAACGGGGAGGAAATAAAGTACATCTACACGGCTTGTCGGGGAATCAAGTGTCATATGCACGCATTTGCAGTGTGCCAATCCGTGGTATTTCACCGTCTTTGGGTGAGACCGGGTTGATATTGAAGTGATTGCTTTGAACTTTTCAAAGCATTAAAGACAATCCGAGACAGTGGCAAGAATTGAGCAGTTATATATCCATCAAAAGTCCAAACTAATGGTCCATAAATGTACTGAATATAAATCATGGATAAGTGATCAGGACAAAAAGGCCTTTTCGGGGAGGGGTCAGAATAAATTGGTTATTCGTCTCAATTGTCATATTGACGTCATCCACCGGCCATTGTAATATTTACATAATATCTATAAATATCAGGCTGGAAGACTAACAGGACACAGTTGGCGAAACACAGGGAGGTGAGACAACACAGGAAACAGTAACTAAAACAGGAAACACTAGGACATCACTACATAATAAAAGTATACAACATATATGACACTGACACTTATTTCAGACATGCTCTAGTATATGTGAAGAGTGTGCCTGACTGCCTGTGCTATTAACTCATTCATTCTCTGGTGAAAAGCTGGAATTTGCACGATGGCAGGCTCTCTGTCAAATCTGGTCACATAATTATATTCTTTCAGAGCGAACGTTTTTTCTTAAAATATTTTTTATCCCACGATTTTGTAACCCATTTTTCACCCCTGTGTCAATCATCTAATGTGATCCTGGGCTCTACACACCCTCCGCCAACCTGGGGAGAGCAACGGACTTAAGAGCGAATGTTTTTAACTCAAATCTTTGCTTCTGAGGGGCACGGTGGCACAGTTGGTAGTGCTGTCGCCTCACAGCTAGAAGGTCCTGGGTTCGATTCCCGCTGGGGACGCTGTGGGCACTGGCGGCGTGTTCCCTCCTCCGCGTCATCAGTGCCCATACCCGAGGCGGGGGTTGGCGATAGGGCCTTTCTGTGTGGAGTTTGCATGTTCTTCCCGTGTCCCCTAGGGTAGATACCCTCACAAAAACATGCCGTAATCCTGGTCTCTAAAACTACCTCCCCCTGGCCAGCCGGGGCGCCTGATGGAGGGGAAAGGAACTGGTCGGAATAACGTGTCCCTTCCACGCGCTACGTCCGACCGGGGAAATTCCCCTCTGTCAGGTGAAAAGAAGCAGCTTGGACTCCTCATGCATAGAAGGAGGCATGAGGTCAGTCCGCTGCCCCCCCAGGTTGGCAGAGGAAGTGTAGCGCCCAGGATTACATTAGATAATTGGCACTGGGTGAAAAATAAAACTGGGTTACAAAATCGTGGGATAAAAATTGAAATAAAAAATATTAAAATCCTGGAACAACATATTTTCAGACGGGGGTCGGCGGCCAAATACATATATTTTTGAGGGTCCTTGACATGAAAATGTTTGAGAACCACTGACATAGAAACATAGGGTTTTTCAGAAAACTGTCATGATTTAGAAGACATTTTGTAGAATCGGTCTCGGTCGAAATGGGTTAACAAGGTTTGGATACCTGTCAGGCACTGTCTTCATTAAAGTGTTAATGTCAATTGCCATTAGGGAACCTATAGCTCTCATCATGGTATGTTAAAATGCCCAGTGGTTCTCAAGGGGTCCTTGAGGGGGTTCCAGGGGATCCCTGCAGCAAAATTGCTTATCACATCAGTTTAAACACTGTAACAGAGTGGTCCTCTGTTACTTATTTTGCACAGCATAATTGGCACTTTATTAACTTGCACAGAAAGTTCCCCTTCCATGACCATCATCATCCATCACCATCGTCTCATCCATCATCTCAGAAACTTTTGACATCTGAAACATTTTCTAAATATGAATTTAAGCACATGCTACTTGTGTCTGATTTTACTTCAGTCATGCTAGTGTTAAAGGGCAACACAACAGACTATACAGTATCCACTAGAGTGACAAGCATTAGGATATTTGCTGTTGTGATATGGCATGTTATATAAAAAATATAAAGATCGGATCGGGAAAAATCGGTACATTGCACTGTACTGTACTATAGTTGTAGCCTACTGTACTGTACTGTACACATACTGTATGTGTAGTGTACTGTAATCGTACTGTACAAGTATGTACTACTGTACTGTACTGTACTGTACTGTACTGTACTGTACTGTACTGTACTGTACTGTACTGTACTGTACTGTACTGTACTGTACTGTACTGTACTGTACTGTACTGTAGGCCTACAAGTATGTAATCAAACTGTACTCGTCTCGTACTGTACTGTACTTGATAGGAGAAGTCAATGGAGAAGCCAGAACTGCAGTTTTGGGTGGGCCTGGCCAGGAGTGGGTGGGCCTGCATACACACGTGCAACGCCACACCAAGCATTTCTCTTCACATTATGTATGTACAGTATAACATGATAGCCTACTGAGCATGACACTGGTCTAGTTACTTTAATAAAGGGTTACTTTGTTGCCGCTAATTAATAAACAATTCCATTTCAAACTATTTCTGTTTATGGCTTTCTTGACTGAGCTATAATGCATATAACGTTGTTTTGCAGGCCAGGTTGATTTCAAGTGGTTGATTAATGCATGTTTTTGTGGGATTGCTGGTGCAGCTCAGCACTCGTAACGGGCTGGGTGGGTGTTGGTATTAAACATTTTCCATGGATGGTAGTAAAGGCCTAATGGAATGGTCAGCGGAAAACAGGAAGCCAGGGTGGGGCTTTGATTGGTGATTAAAGTAGCCAGCAGCACTGAAAGTGCAACACTTTTTATGATAAAAAAAACCGAACTGATGCAGCGTGTGATTGTGGCTAGAGCATAATAATACCCTCAACCCAGCCAAAGTCACCATCACTGGTGTGGTGTGGGTAGTTAAAACATTGGTTGGAAACAAGGATATTAATTATTATTCAGTACATTTTAATCAACAATTGAAGTGTTTTGCTCCGTCTGTTGGTGTTTTTGTGCACAACATGTGTGTAAAATCATACAAATGTCAAATCATATAAACTGCTCAGTGAGTCAAAAATATAGACCTTTTTATAAAAAGGCGAGTGAGTTGTAGCCTAAAGTCTGACTCTGTTGGCTACATTTGAATAGATTGTCTTACTTTTCCATGTTACAGCTTCATTATCCCAAAATAATGACGACTTATTCTGTCTCCCTACCTGCCCTTGCTCATTTATTTCCACCATGGACGGTTCCATGCATGTCGTTAAATATTTCTTGACAAGTACTTTTCCAGTTCCATATCCAATGTGTTATATGCTAAAATGCTATATTCAGCCATTCTTATTTGAATTCTTACAGCACAGAAAATGACAGTGGTCACATGGGACTAGACAGTGATGTGATGGACCCCAAACCCACACCCAGATGGAGTTTAATGCATTAAGACCTGAGGCTGTATCTACAAATGTTTTCTAAATCCTAACAGTTTCCTGAAAAAGATGTTGCTACATTAGTGGTTCTCAAACTTTTTCATGTCAAGGACCCCAACGTTTTGGCCGCAGACCCATCATCTCAAAATATTTTGTTCCAGGGACCCTCAGAAGCAAAGATTAGAGTTAAAAATGTTCTCTTTGAAAATATATGATCAAACAGTATAAATTATAAAATATGATAGTGGTTAAAATATAGCTAAGATCTAAAATGACACAGATGCTTTCCCGGCGTTAACAGGTTAAAAACATAATCTGTAGCTGACCTTTATGGTTTGCTGAAATTACAAGAAAGTTTGGATCAATAACCTCTTAAATCCATAACTCCCTGTCTCTGTCTCTGGATTTGTTCACAAGTCACGTTCATTTAACTATAGACCTGTCACAATAGAGACCCTTGTGGACCCTTTTTAATTTGATCGGTTCAAGACATTAAATCATCTATCGCTGGGCAGACATGATGCATACAAATTGAACAGTATATCGTTGTCATCAAAGGACACTGATGGATGATCAACATATCCGCCTGGGTAACTGAGCGAGCGCTGTTGAGAACTCTAGTTTTCGCCAGCTGCCGGGCGCAGCTGCACTAAAAACTTTGGGGCAGGCCCGTCTAGAGTTTGAATCGACAGGTATCAGTCAAAAGGGAGAAATCGAAGAGGAAGGATGGATGGGGAAGGATCAACATATGGAATGTCAGAACAGGTCAGCTCCATATATGGAGATCTAAGAGTTTGAGGTTTGAGGTCAGATGCTGGCGAATATTGATGACATCAGGGATCTCCATATATGGGCTTAATATTGATGAGTGATGACATCAGGGATCTCCATGCCTGATGATGCCACGTGATGTCACGTGCCCGACACACAAACTGACGGGAAATGCGCGATTCCATAGTTAACTATGTGGACTTCATTAAGCGAGGTGATATTGAAGAGGCTTTGGATGTATAGTGGTTAATTGGAGTAGTCAGCTGTGGGGTGGGGGTAGGGAACTGTGCATTTGTTTGTTTAACTGTATGTAATGTGTTTTGTTTAACTGTATGTAATGTGTTTTTTTTTTTTCTGTATTTATTGTCAAATCATTTTGTGACAAGATTTTGTTTGTATTTGTGCTGCCATGGGGATGTGGGGGGGGGGGGGGGGGATATATGTAAATTGATTTGAAAAGACTTCTTTGTACTTTAAAGAAAATCAATAAACATATGTTTAAAAAAAAAAATACTATGTGCCTGAATAAAGCGTTTTATATTAACTGTACAATAATATTGTACAGTTAATATAAAACGCATATTGTATTTTGTTATCCTGCCCTCAATGTCTTCACATATTATGTGAAGACATTGAGGGCAGGATAATAAACCTAGAACATTGGCAGAGTACTTATGAATAGTCTGTGTGGAGTGTAGTAAGCTCGGCCCTAGCAACCAGACACCACGTCCACCCTATTCTGATTCTGGTAGTGGGATGCATATGATTATGATGAACACTCTTCACCATTTTGATGTTACCAAAACATTAAATGTGCAAATATGTGTGCTTATGGTAATTATCCAACATAAGCATACAGTAGCTAACTAACATTAGGAGATAGGGTGGGTTGTATTGGGGGCATGCTGGCCAGTGTTAGTTTCTAGTGAACAGTTTATTCTCCCACCATGATTAATGAAGAGTGCTGGCCACACTGACTCTAATATAACAGATGGAGGAGAAAGGTCCAACAGGTTTTGTGGACATGTGTGCATGTGTATTAATGAAGGTTGTACGTAGTTAGGATGTCTACGGTCTGCTGGAGAATATTAACTGGTTATTCATGTTTTTAACTTCAGAGGAACCTTTTTGTACAAGTCAGCAATGAACGAAATTTACCAGAGCTGACGATACTGGTAACATCATTATACAGGCCACAGGTTTCTGCGTTACAACATTTATATCTGTGGCACTAGAGCTCGACCGGCTGCTTCTAATTTCAATAATACAAAAACCAGGCTGTCTGAAATCATTAACTACTGCCTACAACCCTACACCCTATGGAGTTCTGTGTAAAGGAGGCGAGCGCATAAGAAAATAAAAAAATCACACCTGTGTGAAGTGAGTGGTGCAACACCTAGGGTGCCGGCCCGGTTGCGGCAAGCCGCTCCACGTCCGAAACGGTTGAGAAATGACAGAGTTACCGTGTGGGGGTCCCTCTACTGTACTATACTGTACTGTACTGTACTGTACTGTACTGGGACACCCAAAATCATCATATATACAGTTAATATGTGCGTGTGTGTTTGTGTGTGTGTTAGGTTGTGCACAGGTGGTGAAAAACAACCATGCTGTTTTCGTGCTCAGACGCACCCAGCCAGCCAGCCAGCCAGCTGGCCCAGCCACCCAGCCACCCACCCACACACATAGCTCCAGGGAGTGGTTGCACCAATCAAAAAATCAGACCAGTCTGAAGCGAGTGGTGCAACAGCACCCCCTATTGGTACTCTAAACATAGTGACATAGTCCCATAGTCCCACAGGGTCAAAGCTGAAAACACCTGCGGACACCACTGAGTTGCTGTTCAGTAATATCATTGAAAACACTTGCGGACACCACTGAGTTCACTGATGTTCAGTAATATCATTGAAAACACCTGCGGACACCACTGAGTTCACTGATGTTCAGTAATATCATTGAAAACACCTGCGGACACCACTGAGTTCACTGATGTTCAGTAATATCATTGCTGCTGCACAATTAAAACCTGTGCCAGATACTGCCATGTATTTTTTATTACAATATTTTCAGAAATTAAAGATACTTTTTTTTTTTGCTATGGAAATGTTGCACCGCTCTCTCAAGTTTATTTCGTGGGCAATGCATTATAGTGCTTGTTTAGTGACCATTGGTTGTACATTACTGTACTTTCCATGATGCATTGTGGGGTATGATGGGTCCACTATATCACTATACATTTCCTCTTAACGGTCCGATTCCTTAATGGTTCCCTTTAACAGTTCATATAAGGAGTTCCAAATGGACCCTAACAGATCTGTAACTCTGAGAGTGGCCTGGGCCACACTCCACAGACAAGTAAACGTTTGGTATTCAAAAATGTCTTGAGTAAAAGTACAAAAGTATTGGCATCAAGTCAAATTAGTCATTACGCAGTTCCCAAATGTATATAAAATGCTTTGAAAATAGCAGAACTACAAGCTCACACAATGCGTCATGCAAGCTTGTAGATCGTACAGTGCTAGTATAGGGCTGAAGTGGTTAATGCATGTTATGTAATAATGATTCAGTAACTCGGTTTGCGGACCTTTAACAAAGAGTCCACGGAAGTTGTCAAATAATTGTAGTGTAGTAAAAAGTACAATATTTTGCCTCTGAGATGTAGTGGAGTAGAAGTAAAAGCATTGGAAATGTTAAACACTCCAGTAAAGTAAAAAGCAAACCAAAAAAAGTACAGTAATTACAGTACTTGAGTACATGTACTTCATGGTTACTTTACACCACTGCCAACAACACATGCTTGCCAAGTTACTGTACACAGCTGCATCAAGACCTATTATATAGAAAGTACATTGCAGAAGCTGCAAAGTGACACTGACTGAGCAATGTCATGCAAGTCCATATAGGGACTTCACCCTGCACAGACTCTACTGTAATAACGATACAGAACAGCATACGGTGCAGCACTAGAAGGCTCTAAGGTGTGCCTAGTGACTCTTTGATCATGCCTCCGAGGGATGAGAGTGACACGATGGCGTGCGGACGCACACACGCACAGTCGCACACACACACACACAAGCTTAGACGTGCGTGCATGCATGCACACAAGCCGTCATGCACGCACAATTCATCTTTCTTTCTCACACATGGACAGGCTGTACACGTACAGTATTTTGTGGTACAGTATGCATGTACACACACATGCACATTGCACACACACGCACACACGCACACACACACACACACACACGCATGCACGTGTGTTCTTCAGCAAAGCGAAACATTGACCTTTGTTGAGATCATCTCTGGGCTTATTACTCTTTTAGACAGACTGTCATCTCAGCAGAGTATCATCATTAGTCTAGCAGCACTGTACATGTCCTAATATCACGTTCATGTTAGTGCTACAATGCATCTCTATATCAAATACCAGCATGTGACATTGAAAGCCCATGCGGCGGAAGACATTAGGTCAATCTGACAAAATGTACGTTATTTCATTTCCACATCTGGCTAGAAGGTGACTTGGGTCCCTCAACGCAGCTGTTATTGTGCTGTTAAGTATCCGTTTGCTTCGCTAATTTGTTTCCCAGGCTATATGCCATCCACAAGCAGATGTGCACTGTATAGTAACCTATACTATCAAGGTACAATTAATCATCATGAATGAATAAAAAAATAACTTTAATGATAGCATTAAAAATGCATTGTGCTTTATTAGTTATAGTCTGAAAACGATAAGCACTGTGTGGAGGTATCATTCATAACTTAAATTATGCACAGCGAGCGTCCAAAGCCAGCCCAACTAACTTACCCTGAGACCCTCACTGGAATAGCATGGAAGGAACCCCACTCCCATCCCAATAGTCATGCTTCCCACTAAATGATCCAGTCTGAGTAGTTAGGTTTGTCTCGCTTTGGCAGCCGCAGTCTGTTGGGCTCATGTGAAGGGTCTTGTCTTGACACACTTTCTTTCTGTTAGTAATCGGAGATTAATTATTATTCATTAATTGGTCCAATTGTCTTTAGAAAAACACGCCCAAAGTAACAGCTTGAACAGATACAAGCTCACAATATTATATTTAAGGGAAATCTGACTTGCCTAAGCCTGCAGTGCAGATACCTGGCTGTTGCATGTATTTTTCAGAATGGACAAAATTATTATATATTTTAAATACAGAATGAGATCATATCGGATATCGATATTGGCCAAAATGTCTCACCAGCACATCCCTTCTACCAGCAGCAATCACTGTATAGTATTATAAGTTTCTTTTAACACCATTCTCATATTATTGATGATAGTCTGATTATATCTTGACAGTTATTTATCAGTTATTTACAGACAGACTCAACCACAGTCCTATTCATAACAACCACCTTTTTTGTCCTCCCAGCAATGATAGGCATAATGGCCTTTTCTCTATGGCAGATATCAGGCCTTGTCAAGCTAAAAAGACCTTTTATGTAGACAATATTTTTGTAGTTTCAGTGAACTGTGTTAAGACATTAACCTTCCAACATCTCATCTATTCCGATACTTCCATGACATTTTGTCAACTTGACAATGCTTTTATTCCAAATTCAAATATTCATATATTAATTTCGAATTACACAGCGACTCTTGAAATGTAAAACTATTGGGACCGTGAACTGGGTAAGGTTCACGGTCAAAGTTGTGCATCACATTTGTACATCACATTAATTCATACTCCCAAATGTATTCCAGTGTCACAGATGCCTGTAATAGACAAGGATACTGGACAACTATTTTGAAGCACCTCTCTGAAGCTCTGGGCATATGGAGCTGACAGCGTGGAGGTGTCAGTTCACAAAATAATTGAGAGAAGTAGTGCATCTTTATTAGCACGAAGAAGAGTATATTGGAAGTTGACTGACCCCTAGAGCATCTCTCTTGCCTATCATGACCTTATCATGGCTTTAAACTTGTAGAAAAAAAAATGTTTAAGGGAAACACTTGCAAATTGTATAAATTAGTGTGGTTGTCGGCTACTAAATTGCTAGTGCAAGTTCACAGCAAATTGTTTCATGAAAATATATCAAAAGTAAGCATTTGAGTTCTTAAACAACTATAGCTAGTGTGAAGTGGTTTGAGATCTCATCAATGCTTTAGTGGATGAGGAAAAGATCCGAGTCATCTTTTAGCTCCACTTAAAATATGTACACAAAGTGAAAAGTACAGTAAGAGTTATTTTTCATTTAGTTAATTTCATGTTTCATTACACAATAACGGAGTTTGGTCGGTTTAACAGTTTTATTATTCACATTTGATAGGACTTTTTCCTAACTGAATAAATCTCTATCTAATGCCAATGATGCAGTTTATTTGATCAAATATATTATACATTTACTGCATACTGTATGTCGGGGGAAAATGCATGGGAGTCAAAATGTATTAAAAATGCATAAATTTAGCTCACTGGATGTGTTTTTCAAAATGTCACGTCAGATTGATTGAATTCAGTGCAGTGCAGTACAGTACAGGGTTAGATAAAACAAATCAGATGTCTCCTCAAGGAAAAGATGATGCGAAATTAATGGCATGCTTGTAGCTTCAATTTAAGGCTATAAGCAGAAATGAAGATCATCAAAGGTATTCACCTTGCATAGATATACTTTGTCTGCCATTTATTACATTTTTGGATGCGATACCTTTTTGTAATTCTTATTTTTTTTATGTATATTCATGGGTAAATAAAAATATAACATAGACAGTGAATCTTCTCTCAAGAGAATCTTGCTTTCTGTGTCAATATATGTCAAGTAATTTCTCTTTGGTAGTGATTCTGAAGTGATTGATTCTGTCAAAGCATTTTGTAGCCTCAGAGAGCAGGCGTTTATACTCTGTATGACTCTGCCACCTGGTGTACAATGGGGAGATGACAGGTGTCAACAACTATCTGGAGGCTATGTATGTTTGCATTCAGCAGAAAGTCATACTCACCATCACCCCTGTATACTCTGAACATTCTGAATGTTACCATTAATACTAAAACTAAACCGGTCTGTGGGCTGTGTGCACACCTCAGCAATGTCAGCATCTCATGGTAGGTATGTACATACTGTATAGATTACAGAGTATGCACATGCATCACCTTTCCACCGGGACATGCCTCATTCTAGACTGAGCGGCAAAACATTGAGTAGCATGGATGGAATGTTGGAGTTTGGAAGCGATCATTGGAAATGTTTCTAAATTGCACATAATGCAGGAGGCAGCAGGACGCTGCGTTATTGAAAACGAGCACTTCCAAACTCTGACACGTATTATCACACTTATATCACACTTAGAATAATCATCTGCTCAGAATTTATTGACAGAAAATAGCTCAAAACTATACGGTGGATATTTTAATTTATGAAAGAAAAACTTTGATTCAGGAAAGAGTCAGGATAATTCAAGCTTCCCGTACACCTGCATGTTGTTGAGTTTAACATTGTTAAAGGGGGAATTAAGGAGTTACAATGGCTCTCATAGAGACATCAATGAAAAACTGTCTACCTGATACAATAGGCCTCTCAACCTACAATATAATATATAAATCAATGACAGAGTCCAATCAACTAACCCTAATCCGCCCACCCTGGGCAAGACCTACGCTGAAAAGACTATCATCGGAAGTTGCGGGATTTTAGTGGAAGTAATGACGTTTTACAAATCAGTTTACATTCTCCGCGAATGAAACAAATGTTGTGATTGGTCGGGAAAATATCGTATCCGGGGGAAATACATCTGACGGATGTTCCGGGGAATACATCCACCGATAGCTTCTCTGCCTTACGTTGTGACCAGGCATTGTGACCAGGGGAGGAGAGACCGGAGCTGACGGACAGATCGATGAACCAATCAGGGTGTGCGCAAATCTGAGCCGCGGCCCTCCCATCTAGGCCAGAAAGATCTAGCGTTAGCTCAGGCTATGCTTCTTGTACAGAACCTATGTATTCCTGTAGATTTCCCACTTCCCAGTCCAGTCCAGTTTATTGTCCAATGGGCTATATGCATACAACATAAATCTTTCTACTAACGGGCCACTTTCCAACTTCCTTCACAGGTGTTACCGATGATACTAATTAAGGCTCTGTTCCATTTTGTGAGCAGTGGTTTTAAAACTTTTACATTTCAAGGACCCCCATTACTGTACAGAGAGAGAGAGAGAGATTCAGCACGCTGATCATGAAATAATCAGCTGGATTTAGCACAGTTTACACTAAAGCAAACTTGTGAACAAAATTAAGGACCGGCGATTCATACTCTTTTAGAGAGACAAATGTGTTTGTGGCTGGGAAATGAGCTTCGCACCGCGGATACATATCTGACTGGCCCTCTTTGAACAGTTTTCCACATGCCCATTCCATGGTGCATTTTTTCTGCTGTTACAGTAGATCAACTATTACCAGGTCCAGTTCATGCTGTGACTGGATGCAACCAAGTTCAAAATAAATGCACCTTTGCTTGGGCCACTTACTAACAGTCCGACAGGCATTAGTCCGACACGGCGACACCCTACCCCAAACCCTAACCTATTAAAGCCTGACCTCACAGGGAAGGCACACACACTTAAATGGCAACCCATGTCGGGAGCCACGGGTGACTGTTTGGTTAGTAAAAAATCTGGAGGACAGCTCATCATGAGCCCCCCTAAGCTGATCCCACTGAGTATATGGGTGGGAGAGGAATAAGGATAACCAGTGACCAGTCACATTATTTACCAGACAACCTGCAACAGACTTACTATATCATGAAGATAGTGTATTGTGCATGTAAAACAGAAACCCCATGTAAAATCAAGGCATGTGGTTGCGCATCAGCCAGTCTGGCTTGCACAATGTTTTGCTAATGTCAAGGGAGATATACTGCAACAAAGCAACCCTTCAAGTCGAAATATCGAATATACTGATGAGGAAGAAGTTGATGTCTAACTGTCATGCAAGTTGGACTAAGTTGCAAGTCAATGCTAGAATATAGAGAATGTTTTATTCTCTATTAACACACTCTTTCAGGCAGCCTACTTCTATGGAAGCATAAACTGCTATAACTCAAATGAAATGGCAAATTTTTCAGACAAAAATAAATCTAAAATGCAAAAGCATTTACATTTCATCTCCAGGTGGGTGTGCTCATTCTGACAGAAATAAAAAGATAAATAAAAGATCATTTGATTTTACATTTTCAAAAAATGGTCCGCTATAAAGTGGACAATAATAAAATGCAAATGCAATTTTGATAATGCAAATGAAAAAAGATAACGCTTCCATAACTTCTATAGCGCCATAATGTTGGCGCGCGCGCTCGCGCGCGCGCACACACACACACACACACACGTTTCAACTCGCTCGCTTCCAAAACAAAAATTACAATCATGACCTTTGATGTCTTCACTCACCTTCCATAGTCCAGGGCAGACGCTGTTGTGGACTATAAAGGTGAACTCCTGTACCTCCTGCAGCACTGCTGACGTTTGACATTGTGAAGTAATATTTAGGCTACTCTCACAGTAGAGAGGCTTCTAGTTTGTATTTAATCATAAATAAAGAGGTGAGTTTCCGTGGTGAAGAAAAACAAATCTGCCGCATTCTATAGAAACAGGAAATAACAACAGAAGCACACGATGATTGTGTCAGGCATCAGACAGGCATGACCAATCAATCTACGCAGGCATAGGGACAAATAGGCAGTGCAGTGGCAAATTGAAAAGGTGAACACACAAATGAATACACCAGACACCAAAAAACTGAATTATCCTATTGCTGTTTGTTTGTTTGTTTGATTGATTGATTGACTGATTGATTGATTGAAGTATTTATTAACAGTATGCGGATATGTACATTTCAAGCACAATACGAAAACTGTTAACTGTGTGGACGACACCATAGCATTACACTTGTTTAATTACAATAGGGTTTTCAATTCAACAGAGTAGAGTGTAAAGTCTAAAGAGTTTAAAAAATCACACCTGTGTGAAGTGAGCGGTGCAACTATACATTGAATAATTTGTTATAGTTACTGTACTGTATTGTGCTCTGTACTGTACTGTTTTTTTTGTTTTTTTTTTTTAATAATTTTTATCCCACGATTTTGTAACCCATTTTTCACCCCTGTGTCAATTATCTAATGTGATCCTGGGCTCTACACACCCTCCGCCAACCTGGGGAGAGCAACGGACTTGAACTCATGCTTCCTTCATGCCTGAGTGTCCAAGTTGCTCCTTTACACCTGACAGGGGGGAGTTTCCCTGGTTGGACGTAGCGCATGGAAGGAACACGTTATTCCAACCAGTTCCTTTCCCCTCCATCAGGCGCCCCGGCTGGCCAGGGGGAGGCAGTTTAGAGACCAGGATTACTGCATGTTTTTTGTGAGGGTACCTACCCTAGGGGACACGGGGAGAACATGCAAACTCCACACAGAAAGGCCCTTTCGCCAACCCCGCCTCGGGTATGGGCACTGATGACGCGGAGGAGGAAACACGCCGCCAGCACCCGTAGCGCCCCGAGCGGGAATCGAACCCAGGACCTTCTAGCTGTGAGGCGACAGCACTACCAACTGTGCCACCGTGCCCCTTGTACTGTACTGTTATTATTTTTGGAAAAGTCTTTGAAACATCCAGACCCCATGAATGCGGCCAGGGTGCCGGCGAGCCTCCCTGTCAGGGACAAATTAGCCATTGGGCCAGTGGGGCCGTGGCCCAGGGGCCCTTGGCTATCAGGGGCCCTTTGGGGAAATTGGACCGTGAGGTACTAGGTTTGAACCCCTGAAAAAGGCTCCTGGGGCCCTTCATTGGCCGTTGAATTTTGTTAAATTTAGGTTAAAAAGATGATAAAAACACGGAAAAACACGCAAATGTCGCGCACACGCGCGCTATGGGGGCCCTGGGGTCCTTGTTGGTGTACTCAACATGTCCGGGTTCACATTCTGGCTACTAGACTAAATGGCTTCGTACACACATATCAGACGAACATGCTCTGTGCTGTCCGTGTTTCATGGCCGCCTCAATGCTTTTCCAATGGAAGTCACGTGGTTTGACCAAACATTTTTGTTTGATGCGGGGGAGGGGGGCAATCAAACAAGTGTTTTGTCAAACCACATGACTTCCATTGGAAAAGCATTGGGGCGGCCATCAAACACAGGCAGAGCACATGAGCACAGCTGTTTTTTATGTGTGTACGAAGCCTCAGGGCTCAGGCGTTTTATGGTTAGGCGAAGTGATGGTGCGTTCAGGTTCAAAACAAGCTCGTAAATTAGAAAATAAATAAATACTATTCTACTGTTAACACATACCAACTACATGCACCTCTGTGATTATTCCCACGTTGTTTAACTGTACCAATCATTTATAATAAAATATTGAAGTATTTGATTATCCCCATCCGTTTCAATGAAAATATAATAAAATAATAATAACAAATCGTTATCACATACTGTGCCAACTGCATGTTATTGTTCCTAATGTACTGTACACATGTACATCTGTGATCATTTCCAAGCTGTTTGTCTGTGTAGGCAATAGGCATACTTGCAGGGTTGCTTAGGAATAATGTTGTGAAATTGGCTCTAAATTAATTATTCATCTATTGGTTGTGCTGTTGTAATCAGGGAATCAGTCTTTCTCAATATACACCACTCCCAGAGGGATGATACATATCAATCCTAAATAAACTCCACCATCCATAGAGACACATTCAGTAATATGTTTATACCTGCTGTGGAAATGTACTTTCAGATCTGAAACAAGTCAGGAATTGGCTATAACATTACAATAAAAGCTATATTTGCATGGTTTAATGTCTTCTTATTACATAGGCTATTCCTACATATGCGCACACTAATACACACACACACACACACACACACACACACACACACACACACACACACACACACACACACACACACACACACACACACACACACACACACACACACACACAGTTTGAATCCAGCAGTAAGGCTGTGCAGTGATATGGTGACCTCACCACTAGAGTGAGCCCACAATCTTTACCATCAACCTACAGAATGTGCTTTCCTGCCACTGGAGGGCACCAGAACAGAGATGATCTGTAATTACTAGACAATATCACTTTTTCTTTCTCAGTGTTTGTGCTTAGATTGGATTGGAACATGCGTCATAAAAGTCTGTACATGTGTGAGAAATATGAATTGTGAGTGGATGGCAGAGAGAGAGAGAGAGAGAGAGAGAGAGAGAGAGAGAGAGAGAGAGAAAGAAAGAGAGAGAGCAACACAGAGAAGATGTGTGACATTGAAGCAGAACTAAGGACACACATGACAGAGACACACATGTTCAGTCATTATGTCCTAATGAGCATTGTCCTCCATGCCAGGTTCATTGCTTCTTCTGCATTCACTGAGAAGATCTCGTTTCTATCTTACTCCACAGCCTATATTTCTTCTTGCACCCTATCCCTGCACCTGATGGATATATTTCCACCAAAAGACTATAGGACTGTATTAGGACTGTATAAATAATAATAAACAATAGCTTAGGATCGATAGCTTGAGAGCTAGAGCTAGAGAGAGCTCCGGAGCACCGGAACTAAATAAATACTTTAGAAAGTAATCTAAGTACCATAAATACTCTTTACCAGAATAGAAGCAGAGGGCTTGTAACTTTACAGAAATGGTTATAAAAACCTTTTAGGCTATAATGAGTAAAAGTCAGAGTATAACAGAGTTAACCAATATACCTTAGAATGAATTTGACAGACACAAGAAGAGAACTCAGACAAGCAGAACTTAGAGGGAGGTTCAATCAGATATATTCACCATTGTTTCGGGAGAGAAGAAGACATGTCATCCGGACAGCGTTTCACAACGATCTCTCCCGATGTTCAAATTGAACAGGGTTGATATAGCATACCGTAATCAATACACCGAAGAATGTGTTGAACAACAAGGTTAAAAAACATATTTGTTTACAAATGGACAGATAATGCAAGACGTCACGAATATTGCACACAGGAACTATCTCACGGGGCAGAGATAGTCCGGACCTGCAATATCAGTTAGTGGAACCGGGGGACAGGGCATCACGTCATTGAGTGCAGTTTACCAGTCTGTTAGAGAGAAATCTAACTTTCAAGGGCAAAAACACAGAGGCTGGGTGTTTATGGCCAACGGGAAACAAAACAATTCATATCAAGACACTGGCTAGGAGAGAGGTGTTACTATTTTAAAGTCAGTGGGACAGAGGGACATCAAATGTCAGTCACAGGGCAATACATAATCCATGATTCTGCAAGACTATAGGGGACACTGAGTCATAGATCACATGAAAACCATCATCCACCAAAATAACAGATCTACAAAAGAAAAATACCTAACAGCACCCTGAAACAAAAAAACTAAAAAAAGAAACATATAGATACTCCACCTCAATTATGTTGTCCTCAAGTCGCAACGTTAATTTAATATCCACACAAAGCAGTGTTCGTGTGGCAGGCTAATAATAATAATAATAGCTTGTAGATCTTCTATTTTTGACATGGATATTTTGGTTCCTTTGCTTCTGTGTAAAGCACATTGAATTGCCTTGTTGTTGGAATGTGCTCCATGCAAATAAAACTATGCCAAGCAGGCAAGCACAGACCTCTGGTGGACCCCATGGTCAATGAAGAACATGGTTTAAGTCAGTGGTTCTCAAACTTTTCAGGTCGAGACCCAAAAGAAAGTTTAGACATTTGCATGGTACTTAGCTTCAGAGACCACATGCATTTTCCTTATGCGGTACCCAAACTATTGAAAATAGCAGATCTACAGGCAAAATTGCTTCGCGTCATGTAGCGAGCTTGTAGATCGGCTATTTTCACTACTTGTTAATTATTATTATTATTTATTTTTGTTATCTTTTTTAATGTAGAAAAAGAAAATGGGGTTTTTACTTGAGTTGACTCGTGACAAATGGGTCCTTACCCACTGTTTGTGAAACAGTAGTTCAAATCTGACAGGGGTCACATGGCCACCCTTTTCGAATGGGTTTAAAATGTTAAACGCTAACATAAATCACAGGCTCTGATGACAACTCATCCATATGCTGGCCACGGTCACAGCTATCAGGGCAGTGTTTTCCCTGTCATGCACATTCTCACAGGATTAAACAAGTGAGATTACTCGTAGTCTTCCGTCTTAAGGTTGTGTTGTGTTAATGCTACTCTAAAGTAAGCCTGTCAACAATCTCTGAAAGCATCCTGGGGGGAGTTCCATCAACGCCACTAATGAAATCTGCACTTAATTGAAAAATTAACGTCGACTTTCACTTAAGGCTCAAGCTGTTCCATTAACACAACTCAGCCGTGTCTTGTCAGCGTTGACTCAAACCAGGCTTGAACAATAATGCATTGTGAACGCGCACAGAGTGCATAAGCAGCCAACAGTCGGCTGTGGAAAAGAAGGTACTATATATAGTATGTTGCAAAAAGAAGATTCCGCAGCAGAAGAAACCCTGCAGATGGAATGATGTTATTCTATAAAGACTTCTGGATTTATATTATTAATCAAAAACAAGTGGATGTGTTTAGTTATTGCATATACTGCAGCTGACAGTCTCCTGGTGCTATGAGATATAAACTCTACGCTCTCCAGGAGATTAGATCCAAAGGTCACGGCACTCAAGGACTGCGAAAGAGTGATCCAACCGTCCAACGAACCTTTTTATGTGCTCGTATTTCAGCAATATAAACATGTTTAGTTTAAAAGTCAATTGATGAATGGCCAGAAGTATGGGTAGTGCTTTATACTGTATACAGTCTGGCAAGAGGAATCCCTCTGCCTCACGATCTGATGCACCTCAATGTCAATATAGTGAAAATTCCAACTTGATAAAACAAGATAAAGTGAACAGTACCTTGTACCAAAAGCAGGTAGTCGAGTTGAGACGGTTCCATGGGGTAATAGAGAGGGACCTCATAAGACACATCACATCAGGCATCATCATAGGTGCTCAGCAATATTGTCTACTTTTATGCCTGTTAGAAATGATTTTAGTCAGATAAATTAACTCATTTATTGTCCCAAATCCCAGTTCCAGGTGCCACCATACGCGTTCACTTTAAGAGTCAGAGTTTGCCTGCCCCCCCGCCCCCCACACACACTCACTACAGTGGCTACACACACTCGAGCATCATTGGGACAAGCACACGCACACTGTTCACCTTTCGTTAGAAGCTTTTACATGGCGTCCCGCGATGGTGTCGCGCACACAGACCTCTACGCTCGCATCCGCGATGCGATGTGAGCTGTTCTCTGTGCGCAATACTGTTGCACTTTGAAGTATAAATGTCTCCTAGGGTGCATCTCACTAGCCAACACACAAGAGGAGGTTGAATGGACTGAAACCTGTGCTCCCCAAAACAACAGGTTTGAAGATCTGTTGGGAATTGATTACATGAAACAGTCCCAATGTTTGTAAACAAATAATTGGTCTATATCCCATGGCTCAGAGGTCGGCTAGAGGCAAAAAGTGTGTGGTTGCCTAGAGACGAGGCAGCCAATCAGGACGATAGGTTGTCAGTACAGCCAATGGGAAACATAGGTCTCAACTACAGCAAGTGGGTGTGAAAGTGCCACAGAGAGAACATCGACCAGCTGTGCTTACACAGCAGCTGTTTTGATTGAAGGTAAAACTATATTATTTGTGCCATTATTGTACACAGTGTATTTTCTTTTCACCTTTATAGGTAAAGGTTTTAAGAATACATAATTATTTACAATAACAACAGTCTTGCAGTGCTTGCAGTGCTCTGAGCTTGGGTTAATGCAATTAATGTAATTGTAGCCGACAGTATGAAGGGCTTTCACGTTTCAACCAAAGGGACATGGCAGTAATGTACAGTTAATGTACAGCAGATGCTGCATACAGTAAGTAACTTTGCCAAGGACAGCTCAGTAGTGCTATAATCTGATTTGTATAACTCATCTTCTGTACCTTGGTTTTCCCGCAAACGGTTCAGGGATTTGATCCGGTCACCTTTGTGTGGAAGTAATCATAACAATAATGACTATATGCTCAGTAGAGCACAGACCTCTGCCAAGGTGGCAGTTTGTTTATAAGCTGTTGCGGTGCTCCTGGCACCATGTCCCCTTTTGGCCAATATAACTTCATGATGCATGTGACCACTGACCAGTTAATCACTTCTTTCCTGCATGGACCCATGCTTAATATTTTTACCCTGTGGTGCCAGTTGGGGCCAGCCTTCTACAATATGGGTTGGACTGTATACTGTAATCTGTACAGTGTCCCCACAAATGTAGGCCAATCCCAGTGATCTACATTCTACACAGCTCAGCTGACGCTGCTAGGCCAATGACAGCTCACCTTAAACTGACTGACAAGCTGTGCACCACAGATTGCACAGGGAGGACCCTCAATTCACATATTATGTGAATTGAGGTTTCCAGAAGTTGTGACTAACATCAGACCTAGCCTCTGGTCAAACGGTGTGAAACATTAACGAGTTCTTCCTTTGCCCTTGGAACCTTTCCAACAAGTTTTGTAAAAAATCTGTTAATTAATATACTGCTTAAAATATGTTTTCCTCAAAGACAGAAAGACGTATAGGCAAACAATATTTCCTCATTGGCAGAGGTAATATTAAACATCAAACTATACAGCACCTTCCAAGACATTCCAAGATGTAAACCTGCCTCTACAATCTTTAGCCTACTAGCCACAACTCAAATGTGCTGTATTGGCTAACAATAAACTACACTTACAATAAGTAAGTTACACCTTACTTATTGGCATAAAGGAACAGGCATAAAGGATTACAAGTACCAGCAGTAGACTGTTAGCTTTAGCCCGTATCGACTGTTGTCTTGAGGATGGGAGAGAGAGAGTAATTCAAGGTGGCACAATGAATTACGTCGAGTGCCAAGGCCTAGCTGCCATTCTCAGTGTACATACCAATACCTACACAGACCGTGTACTACAGTGGCCCTCATCATGATTCTCCGATACCCATCAAAACTGTGAATTGCTATTCACACAGATGTGCTCTGTGAGCCATGGGCGTTAGGCAAATTGCATTCCTCCTTACCGCTGGGAAAACGTGTAACTCTCCAAATTTGTGTAGTCGTCTTGTGCCTTGGGGAGTCATTATACAATATTTATGCAAAGATTTCCTATTCTCATAATTGACTAACAACAATCTTCTCTCTCTCTCTCTCTCTCTCTCTCTCTCTCTCCCTCACTTACTCGCTCTCTCTCTGTCTCTGTCTCTGTCTCTCTCTCTCTCTCTCTCTCTCTCTCTCTCTCTCTGTGTCTTTGACTATAGGAACATTTCCTACCAGACAAAACCGAGAAATGCGGGTGATGCAATGACACAGTTTGTCTTGTCATGGAGGAAAGACAGGGGGGACGGAGTGGGACTTAAAGGAGAAAAAAGACCAAGCTAATTTTTCATTTCTGTTTCTGTCCTTTCTGGCTTCTGCTGCCCTTTGATGTGGTTTATGGAGTGGTTCAAAGAGGGCTAGATCAATACCAATATTTCTACAGGCTTCACTGACCAGCTGAATGTCTGTCTCACTGCCAGAAATGCCTGCATCTCTGTTTATCTGTCTGTCTTCCTGACTCCACTGCCTGTCCCTCCGGCTGACTATATATACCCCCGTTTCATCTGTGTTGTGCCTACTTTAATGACATTTGCTTCCCCCACAAAACTGGCACTGGTGATAAAAGGCGGCAGAAACATACAGGGAAAGGGTAGAGTTAATTTCTCTTGAAATATCTCTAGGACATTTGCAGTCACCGTAATGACCTTTCATACTTGCGCAGCACCTTGTTCCATCCAATCCCTACCACTTCATGACTGAATGGTTCACTCGTTGTATCCTGGTAGTGCTTACATGCTGTTTGTTAATCTTAATTGGCAGCCCTTTTCAGTTTTACAGCGACATGTAGCAGCCAGAAGGGAATTGCAGCAATGTTAAAACAAAGGCAACAGATGGAAGTCAGTAAATGAAATTTTAATGCTTGCCAATTCTTCTCTCACTTTCTGTCTCTCTCTCTCTCTCTCTCTCTCTTTATCTGCCTCATGCATTCGTCTTCCCTCTCTCTCGCTCACCTTATTCTTGGTACGCGGAGCACTTAGCAGATTGCAAAGTGCATACGTTAGCAGTCTTGGGCATGTGATGGAGGGAGAGCGTATACACCGTACAATCAAAAGTGCAATATTTTAATAGAAGTCATTTTGTATGTCCAGCAGTGCACTAAAGGGAATATACATTTTTCAAATCACAGCAATTCTGTTTCGACATGCAAAGCCATGAAAAACAGAACATAATAGGTCTATATAGACTTACGATGAAATAACCATTTATTAATCTATATCAATTTGTGCCACTTCTCTGCGGATCACTTTTGGTTTTGTAATCAAAAGAACACAATGACATGTATGTGTTGCTGCTGGGGGAAAAAAAAGAAACAATGTGTTTCTTGTTAGAACAATGGAAGTGAGAATGACAGCGTACCATTTCAACTTGAGGTCTGGCATTGCATTCCTCGTTCTCAAAAGCGCACTGAGTGACAAGAGAAAAAAGGCTAGCTGTCAGGAGACGAGTCGACAGGTTGGCAGGGGACCAAGGAGGGAGGTAGCTGGAGGAAGGAAGGAGAGAGGAGACGTGGGAAATGGGAGGAAAAGTGGAAAAGTAGAGGGATAGTGAGAGAGAGCGAGATGGAACGTGTGCGTGCGTGTGTGTGTGTGTGTGTGTGTGTGTGTGTGTGTGTGTGTGTGTGTGTGTGTGTGTGTGTGTGAGAGAGAGACAGAGAGAGAGATGTTTTGCCTATATCTCTTTTTCATCTTGTCCTCCTTGTTGGAGCTGTCAGCTCCTCTTTTCCAGCACTTCCTCGTCTAATATGACTCAAGAGCAAGAGAGACGGGCCGATGATGAAACATCAGACTGCAAGGAAGGGAAGGGAGCATGACAGGAGAATGGGGGTTAGTAAGGCTTGCGTCGTTTTACAAATGCTCTGTGAGAGATATTGGTCTGGATAAAGTCACAGTGATAGCAGGAGAGAGAGAGAGAGAGAGAGAGAGAGAGACAGAGAGACACAGACAGACAGAGAGAGAGAGAGAGGACGGCCGAACGTACAGATTGGATACACGACTGGACAGACTGTTGCTGGCCAATATTCGTATAGTGCCTGTATTCCACTGTTTGACTGTCTGTTTTTCCGTTTTGTGTTTCCTGTGAGGACTGCGGATGAAAATTAGCAACTGTGCTATATCCGGTGTATTTACGTCCATGTGACGTCCATTAACATGCATTGTCCTGTCCAAATAAACATATAAAGTAAAGTAACGCCTCTTCGAGGGCCTGTTTAAAACATGCACCTGTTTGGTATGGGCCAATAGCTTGCCACCCAGTATTGTTGCTTATCACCACGCCCGCTTCTGTGGCCAACGCGGGTTTGACTCTCGCCTACAACAACTGCGAACTGTTTCTTGATCGATAAAGCATACTAGTTTATGATCGTGACGGAGGCCGTCTCAAGCAAACTTAAGCCATGCACGTGAGGCACTACAGAGCGAGCTAAAGCGAGCGAGTTGCCGTGCCGAAGGTTGCGAAGTTTGATTAAGCCGACTCAGCGCTGCACAGAATAGTAAATCATGTTCTGGTGAATATAGCTTTTAACCCAGATTATGTCAACTTCTCATACTCTGCATACTCTTCATACCATTACAAAAATTACACCTGTGTGAACTGATCGGTGCAATTATACTTTTTTGTGATAGTTACTGTACTGTACTCTGTACTGCTACAGTTTTATTGTTACTTGTCTGCACCTTTGTTAAATTGACGCGCACACACGTACACACACACACACACACACACACTCCTTTCTCTCTCTGTTGCTCTAATTAATTAGTCTAATGTCGAGCAGGTGCGATTCTCCCGGCGGATCCTGCCGGGAGCTGCCTATGCCATAGAAAGCATAGGTGGACCCCAGGCTAGTGCCGGTGTTGTTGAGGCTTTGTGCAGGATGTGCCAGTCATACTTCCGGGCTTCTTGCCAGGGCTAGGGTAGCCGCATCCCATCGGAGACTGGCTGGAGCAATTCCAACCAGGACTGACAGGTAGAACACGGGTGGATTTCAGACAACCAGTTACTATCCGGAGGACGCTGTTAAATCTTGTTCACATGTGGACTTCAGCTCCAGGCAGGGGCACAGTATTCTGCTCCAGGCAGGAGCACAGTATTCTGCTCCAGGCAGGGGCACAGTATTCTGCTCCAGGCAGGAGCACAGTATTCTGCTCCAGGCAGGAGCACAGTATTCTGCTCCAGGCAGGGGCACAGTATTCTGCTCCAGGCAGGGGCACAGTATTCTGCTCCAGGCAGGGGCACAGTATTCTGCTCCAGGCAGGGGCACAGTATTCTGCTCCAGGCAGGGGCACAGTATTCTGCTCCAGGCAGGGGCACAGCATTCTGCTCCAGGCAGGGGAACAGTATTCTGCTCCAGGCAGGGGAACAGTATTCTGCTCCAGGCAGGGGAACAGTATTCCGCTCCAGGCAGGGGTACAGTATTCTGCTCCAGGCAGGGGAACAGTATTCTGCTACAGGCAGGGGAACAGTATTCTGCTCCAGGCAGGGGCACAGTATTCTGCTCCAGGCAGGGGAACAGTATTCTGCTCCAGGCAGGGGCACAGTATTCTGCTCCAGGCAGGGGAACAGTATTCTGCTCCAGGCAGGGGAACAGTATTCTGCTCCAGGCAGGGGTACAGTATTCTGCTCCAGGCAGGGGAACAGTATTCTGCTCCAGGCAGGGGCACAGTATTCTGCTCCAGGCAGGGGAACAGTATTCTGCTCCAGGCAGGGGCACAGTATTCTGCTCCAGGCAGGGGAACAGTATTCTGCTCCAGGCAGGGGAACAGTATTCTGCTCCAGGCAGGGGTACAGTATTCTGCTCCAGGCAGGGGCACAGTATTCTGCTCCAGGCAGGGGAACAGTATTCTGCTCCAGGCAGGGGCACAGTATTCTGCTCCAGGCAGGGGAACAGTATTCTGCTCCAGGCAGGGGAACAGTATTCTGCTCCAGGCAGGGGTACAGTATTCTGCTCCAGGCAGGGGAACAGTATTCTGCTACAGGCAGGGGCACAGTATTCTGCTCCAGGCAGGGGCAAGTTGATGTTGTAATACATACCTTTTGATCCACAACATGTTTCATCAGCACGAAACAGTATTTTTTTTGTTTATTTATACTATATGTAACTGCCAGCACAGTCAGGGCCACCCTCCCCTCCCCTCCATCCTCCCCTCCCTCCCTCCTAACTAAAGGGACTCTCAATCCCAGACAGTCAATTAATTCACTGCCACTGCCAGTTGGAAGGTCATCATTAGAGAGCATGTGGCTTGGGGAGGGGAAGCAGGTAATGCACTGCAGGGGTCCCACTGCGGTGGGTTGACGAGATTTCGGTAGGGCCTATTTAAAAATAAACCGATCATAATCTGATACGTGTCAGATTGATACGGTGGTTGTACATTGCAAAGATGTGCTGCACGATCACATGATACTGAAGAGGAGCGCCATTGACCCCCACTTGAGGGAGAACCAAAATGGCTTTCGAGAAGGAAGAACCAGATCTTGGCCTTAAACAGAAGATCATTGAGGAGGTGAAGAGGAACAACCTGGCAGCAGTGCTGTGCTTTATTGATTTTAAAAAAGGCATTCGACTCAATACATAGAGGCACGAGGGAAGCTCAAGCCCTCAAGGGAGACCATTGCTATGTTCTCACCCATCCCCTTATCTCCAAAAAGGTTTACCCGAGAAAGACGGATCCAAGAAGTGCTAGACTATACTATAGTATAGCCTACTTGTATAGTAGAAGTGTATAGGCTACTTATCAGGATTGTTCGCCTATACTACCCTACTGTGATTTTGTAATTGTTGCCTTTTATATTGTGTATTTCTATTTTATTTTTATTTTGGTATATCCACTTATTTTCATAAGTCACCAACAACATTGTCACCAAAAACATGAATGACAATAATGTTAAGTAAAAGTGTTTCCAATTGTCACCTAATTGTATAGGGCATCGAACAGTTTTTAATAATCTAACCAGCCCTATTGTTGTGCTTAAGGGTAGAGTGATGTACACACGCACGCACGCACGCACGCACAAACGCACACACACACACACACACTCACACACACACACACACACACACACACACACACACACACACACACACACACACACACACACACACACACACACACACACACACACACACAAATGCACGTACGAACGCACACGTTCAGTCTTTTTAACAACAAAGAATGCTGGTATTTCACAGGTAGGTCTGTGCAGTGTGCACCATTCACTAAGCAGACAATTCAATACTATTTTCATCTTGCTGATAAGACTTGCAGGCTGTTCCATATTTTTGTTTTGACAGTTCAATTTACCGCCGTTTCTCTTTGAGATTATTCCCGGCTCTGTGTGATATTCGAAAGACTATTTTGTGAATGATTGCCCTATGAAAGCCGCAGAATAAATCACTTCTAAAGAATCCTCATACTGAGCAATTTATTGTGAGGCTGATACAGGGTGAATGTGCACTGTGTAATGGTCTGATGATGGATTTCTATAATGGCAAGTAGTTATGACGGCAGGCTGCTGTGTTATTGATTACCTATATCAGTGCGATGACTTCCACCGGCTGGTTAGTGTGTGTGTGTGTGTGTGTGTGTGTGTGTGTGTGTGTGTGTGTGTGTGTGTGTGTGTGTGTGTGTGTGTGTGTGTGTGTGAGAGAGAGAGAGAGAGAGAGAGAGAGATAGAGGTTGTGATTTCACGTAGGCTACTGCATGCTACTCAATAAAACAGCTGCCAGATTTACAAATATTGTTTTAGTATACTTTGATAACTCAAGAAAACATTCAATACAGGGAGTGACTACAAATATGACTGTACTAAACACCTAAAAGGATAGTGGTAGTATATTGATATATGTTACATAAACATATACCCACATTCTTTACAAGAAACATCACAGTGCATTTCTTTTCAATAATTTCATGAATTAGTGAGTGACCATTGCAATAGCCATGGTACCCAGCTGACTGGACGGATTTGGCAAACTATAGCAGTGGCTTCCAACCTTCCCCTTTGGAGCCCCTCTTCTTACATCTGACAAAAGATGAGACTAGTCCACACACTAGTCCTGTAACCAGTGGTTCCCACACTTTCATGTCAAGGACCCACAAATTGACACTAATATAGCGGACCCCCATTTGAACATATGTGCCAGGGACCCCCATAAGAGATTTTTATGGCTCTAGCAGAGATTCTCAACCCGTTTAATTTCAAGGACCCTCAGTTTGACATGCATTAGTCTACGGACCCCCATTTAATGGCATCTCTGGGACCCCCAATTTATATTGTAAAATCAATGTTATATTAACTCTGAGAGTGTAAAAATTTAACCAAATGGACCCGTCAGAGTTACAGACCCAAAAGGGTCCATTTGGTTCCAAACTATCATTTAGCTGGGGACCCCCTGGAACTCCATCAAGGACCCCTGGGGTCCCCTGACCCCACATTGGGAAGCACTGCTGTAGACTGCAAAAGACCAAACGTCACTTTTCTCGATGCTACCATAGTCAGTAGTGGAAAAAATACATGTTTTAAGTACTAATACTGCAATGTAGATATACTCTGTTACAAGTAAAAGTCCAGAGTTCAAAATGTACTTGAGTAAAAGTACAGAAGTATTGGCATTAAAACGTACTTCCTAAGTAGCAAAAGTTGAAAGTACTATATGCGGAATGTCCCATTACGCTATCCCTGACATATACCTACTTGTGTTGTGTGCGACGTGATTACAGCCTGCGCGTGAAATTCACTACTTTACTGCATGCATATAAAACACGGCTGGAAAGCTATAATGGTTCATTATTTCAGATATATCAGGCCCGTTTCAGCTGTTTCATGTACATCAGGGTGTCATCTCCTCATCTTTCTGTCATATTATCAATAATGACGCTATTATTCTTTCTCCATAAATGAGCGTGTTCCATAGATAATTGTGACCTCTCTCTCGATCTCTGTCTTCTACTTTCAGTTGTTCCAGAGGCAATAGCTATATCACAACTATTCATCCGGTGAAAATAATTGTGTTGGGACTGCTTATTGACTGTGATTATGATAAGACATGGAGCTATGGGGCTGTTTATATAATATATTATGATTACGTAAGTTTGTTGTTATTCAAACAAATTCTCTTTAACATTGGATTAATTCAAATGAGCATTTGCGCCTGTCGTAGACATGCGCAGAGCAAGTTCAGTCAGGGAACCTCAGTCAGCGCGCTGGCCGTTAATTGGGCCACCGCAGCATCAGGCTCTCATCCACATTATTCACTCAGCCAATCACACGCTCACCCAATCTCTCATACCGGCTACTTTAACCGAAGGTTTTGCATTCATCCTCCTGCTTGCTTGCTTGCTGCTGCTTTTTTGTATACTGTGCGCTGCTGTATACAAAGTGCTCACCCACCTCCACCCCAGCTACCACCTGTCGTTTTGGATCTACTGTTTAGGTACGGGGGATTCAGAGTCCCTATGGTCGGGACTGATGCGCTTGACCTGAGTACCTAAAAAGCAGATCCAATACATCGCCAAACCATAATAAATATATTGCATTGATTATCCTATATCAATAAATATATATATTACATCCTCCTTGAGTTGTCTGACTGAAACTCGTTTCTGGGGAAAATTGACAGACCAAGTGCAGACATTGCAGCATGCAGTTGTCACCAACTTCAAATCAAATGTATTACTTACATAGGCCTACTGTACATGTGCATTGCTATGTAACTATACTGTATAGCTGCCCTGCAATATACCAGCTCATATCCATGAACATGATGGTTGTCGAGGCCACATTAACTCACATGCGCAATTGTCTTTCCTGGTGTAGCAGATCACATTTATGCACGAGAATATTTTCACAGGCTGCATGCACACTCTATTTGGTGTCATACGCAATTGCATTTGGTCATGCATGCATATATTGCGCTAGGTGCCAGCATTCTGAGCACCCCCAATTAATGCATGCATATACTGTATTGCACTGCAGCATTTGTCCAGTAAGTGTTTCATGTAGAAAATATATTATATGCAGTATATGAATCTACAGGTGTAGATTAATTTTTTTAGTTTAGATTTAAATTTACCAGCAAATGTACATGGCATAAATGTTGCATGTGGCTCTGGCAAAAACAAGAAAAACAACAACAACAACTTCAATAAACTCAAGCTATGGGAAAATAGCCAGAATGATCTCCCTCCTTTTTTGCCACATGTTTGCATACTGCAGCGGCTGTATACTGGCAGACTTTCAGCAAGCATCCATGAGCTGAATTCATCCAAGGGCTAAGCAATAAGGGGATGATCACATTTTCAAGAGTGATGTTGGATGAAAAACCTGTTTGTTCATAGAGGCTATTTACAGTATGCTGTCACACACTAGCAGATCTATAAGCTCATCGCACATTACATTGTGAGCTCAGATTGGACACTACCATAAAACAGACTAACGAGTCTTGACACTGACAGTGCATATTTGTGAAATTGTGTGAATCACTCAGGCAGGACACAACATTGATGTCCTCTCTAACCTTGTTTCAGCAGCAGCAGCCGGTCAGTGGCCAAACTGTGTATTCATCAACAATGTTGTTAATGCAGGATATCGCATTTGCATGACTGTTATGATGCTCGGCCTGTTGTTTGGCTTCCGGTGTGTGTTCATCATCTTTACATCTTTACATACTATATTGATTTATTGATACAATGTTGCGGGTGATTAGGTGGGATGGGAGCGGCTTTTAGTTTTAGGAGAGCTTTGTTGTTTGTTTTGTCCTCGATTATGAATGTACTTGTTGTATTGTTCTGTATTTGCTGTATGTTGCTGGACCCCAAGGGGATATCCTTTTCTCAATAAAGGTTCATATATATAAAACTCCATAGATAGACCGATGATCAGCAGAACCTCATCAATGACCTCCCAGTCAAATCGTCAGTGTTAATTCAACTCTTTATGTGTAAAAACATGGTTCATTCATTTTCATTCTGAGAATTAAATTAAGAACCGAGGACTGTGCTGTGCACCTTCTCCACAATATACAGTAGTTGGGATTCTTGACCAAATTTGACCTTTCTTTTTTTTTTTTTTTTTTTTTTTAATCCCACGATTTTGCAACGTATTGTTTCACCCAGTGTCAATTATCTAATGTAATCCTGGTTGCTAGACTCGCTTTTGCCAACCTGGGGAGAGCAACAGACTGACCTCATGCAGCTTCCTTCTATGCATGACGAGTCCATGCCACTACTTTTCACCTGACAGGGGGGAGTTTCCCCGGTTGGATGTAGCACGTGGAAGGAACACGTTATTCTAACCAGTTCCTTTCCCCTCCATCAGGCTGGCCAGGGGGATGGCAGTTTAGAGACCAGGATTACTGTATGTTTTTGTGAGGGTACCTACCCTATAGGGGACACGGGGAGAAGACACAAAGTCCACACAGAAAGGTCCTTTTGTCAACCCCACCCATGCAGGGTATGGGCACTTGACACAGAGGAGAGAACATGCCCCCACGCGGGAATCCAACCCAGGACCTTCTAGCTGAATTTTACCTTCCTAAAGTAACCTACAGTATTTGATTTCATTTGTGCGAAATTATCCACTTAAGATTTGCTGGAGTCCAGTCATTTGCTACACAAACAGCACAAAGCAGCTTTTCAAACGTTGCTCTGGGTGACTTTATTAATTTGTCTCCCCTTGTTGTTCGGTTTATGGCTGTTATTTAAACCTCTCCCTCAGTGTTTGGGTGTAATAAAAGGCTGTGTAGATTTATTAAGTAATTTTGTAGCTCACCACAACATTTTATTGCAGCTGTGTTACCAATATGAAATGTACTGTGGGCTACACATTCTCTTGTGAATTATTTCCACTGAAATAAGGAAGTAACTTGAAAGCATATTTATTAATCTGCTGAATCCTTCAGTCCAGTTCTGTTGGCAATCGTCATTCGCCACAATTCAAAAAGCAAAAGTGTCCTTAAAATGTTTTTGATAATCGCTTCTTCTCAGATATCTCATTTGACAATGACTTATTATCATGAATTACACAGAACACAGAGAAATGAACCTATGCATATGACCAAATCACTGTTATGTAATGTAACTCATGAATCCTATAGTGTTCATAAGAGAAAACAGTACACAACTGTTGCCTTTTCTTTCTTTCTTTTTGACTGGAATCAAATGTTGTGTGGACTCATGTCATGATGATACTTCACTTGGCTGGTTGGCTTGATTCCAGGCGTAAAACCCTTATATAGGATTCTCTGAAAGGCTCACGTCAGGCTCACGTCAGGCACCTAAGCTGTTCAATAAGTGGACGATTGAGCTCTATATGTGGCTGTTTTCTGTATGAACTGTTATGTGTGGGTATCATGTGGCTCAGAGCCTGATGGCCTCAAACGTCTAATATCTCCCCCGGTTCATAGGCAATTGCCTTTGGCTTAGTGGTTAAGATGTTAGCTTAACAGCTGGAACCATATTCTTTATCAAGTTAGTTAGTTACCTCTACTATATAACTAGCATTACATATCTAACTAATTATATTTACTAGTCCTTACCCGTTCTGAATATATGAACAGCAAATGATGTTAGCGGGGAGGTGTTTTTTATTTTAACGCAAATTAATTGAATTAAGATGAATGTTACTTTATTGTATGGTGGTACACCATATCTGCTACCTTCAGGAAGGAGATATCGTTTTCTTCGTGGCATGTTGTTTGACCATATGTAACGGTCATATATCGCTATCACTGCTACGAATTATTAAAATCACGGGTTGTGAATGATCTCCTCTTAGGATACGATTGATAAAGAGAATGTAATGAAAATAGCCTAAATAAGCAAGCAGAAAACAGTCAGAAACAAAACTCACGTTAACCTTTTATCTCAAGTCAAATGAAGGAATAGACAGTATTTGTATAAATGCATGGTAGGGAAATGTTGTCATGGCAAGGACTGTAAAATGTACACTTATTAGCCCACAGACCCCCATTTGAAAAGTATGAAAGACCCCAGTTTGACATGCAGCACAGAAAGTATGGGCTGTCGCACAGGTATTTCCAAATGTACAGTGTGGGTAATGTGATGTAATAGATCATATTATTGATATATGTATTTTGAGGAAGAATTGCTTTAATATAGACTTGTTCACTGGAAATGGGAAAACAGTACATCATAGTCATACATAGAACTGAAAGTCTCAAACAGTCTTTGTCATGTTAGTAGTGTAGTAATTGCATTTATGTATGTATATATCGGTAGTTTCATGGGCAAATGTGGTTATTATGTATGTGGCTTGGCCCAGTGAAAAGGGAAATGTCCAGCAGTTCAGTTTGATGGTCAATGTGTTAATATTTCTTTGTATACAACATTGTTCATGTCGGTACGTTTGGTGTTGTCCTCCTCATTGATTAGCAAGATTCGGAGTTGCTGGGGGTTGCTGCCAACTCTGCTTGCTGCCACATAGAGTTGTCCATGTGAAAATAAGTCTTTCACAGAGTATACACCCACTCGTGACAGTGACTGACCTTGTGACTTGTTGACAGTCATGGCAAAGCAAGGGCGTACAGGAAACTGTTTGCGGGTGAGTGTGAAGGGGAACATATTCTCAGACGGTGAGAAAGGTATCATAGGGATGAGTAGCTGGGCGCCAGCATGGACCCCAGTTACCAGGTCTGCTATAGGAGAAGATGTGGGCGGACTTGCTTCAGGATGTAGCGTGAGCCATTGCAATGGCCATGTACTGTGTCAAAGTTTCGCAGTAGCATTATGATCATGCCGACCTTCAGTGACAGGCAATGTGGTGGCATGCCTGATGGACAAAGTGAGTTGAGGAATTCCACTGGGTACTGATGGTTGTCATGTTGTTCCACAGAATCCACACTGTGGAAGATGTGCTCCTGACCTGGGAATTTGTGGGCAATGTATTGATTGACTGTGTCCACTTCTGCATTGGTTGGGCAGAGGATTGCTCTCTCACAAAGCCACTGATGGTCGGTCATATTGTGAGCAAGGTTGTGAAATACCCAGTCGACCATTTCGTGCAGAGTTGATCCTGGCATGAGGAAGCGATCCATTATTGGGACTGTAAATTCTCCCTTATCCTGAATAGTGGGGATGTTCCCCTCGCCCAGATCAAGCAGAAACTGGTGGAACAAAGCGTCATCTTCCATGCTCCCTGCTGTTGCATGTGTTATGCGCATGTTGTTGGTGAGTTTCATGGTTTGAACATGGTTCCAGAGAGGGGAACTCTTCAGGCATCGTGAAATTATCTGAGGTCGTGTGCCATGGGGAACGACTGGTAGGATCTGGCGCCAGTCTCCACTGAAGATGGTGGTAATACCTGAGAGTGTAATAACAAAGTTGCTGCATTATAGACAATTATTATGGAAGTGATACTATATTGTGTTTCTTTTGTAGTTGTGTTTGTCTTGTAATGAAGATTGGCTGTCAAAGGTGTCGGCAGATGTTATTGTTGTACATGAAAAGGCCACAATATAGTCATTCATGCTGTCAGAATGTACAGTAATAAAGTGTATACGTTTGAATGAAGTCTTACCTCCAAATGGTGAGTTAGGACAGTCCCTGAGTTTCCGGAATGTGCGGTCGGCAGCTTCAACAGCACGGCGATCCATCATGGACACCTCATCAATGACGAAGAGAGAGCACCGACGGATGAGCTCTGCTGTACTGGACGTAGTACCGAGCACACATTGACTCCTCTGTGAGTACAATGGGACACTTGGTACGGCTGTGAAAGGTGGTTCCTTTTGGAAGTAATGTTGCAGCAATTCCACTTGAGGCTGTTGCAAGGGCTACTTTTCCATCTGCACGCACAGATTGAAGGATGAAGGTAAGTGTGAAGGTCTTTCCAGTACCCCCACTTGCATCAAGTGCAATAAGCTTGCCAAGGTTGTTCTGAACACTTTCCAGGACACAATCTGCAACTGCTCTCTGTTTGACGCACGCGACGGAGACGCAACACGCCCGGTGGAGCCCTGGCGTAAGGGGGTAGGGTAATAAAGTCAAAGTGCTACGGGCCATGCTGGAGTTTGAAGAGGAGTGGAATACGCTTTCAGCGTGCAGTTTGTTGTGCACGTGTAGCGCGTGCGTGAAATAGCACACACAACACAACAGTGTGCATGGGCACAACACAACAGTGTGCATGGGCGTGTGAGGCAACGGCAACGTGCGCAGAGTAAATTGTGAGTTAACGTAGGGGCCATGATGGAGGTGCGTGCGTGAAGTACATTGTGAGGTAACTTGTTCGATACACAGGCATGCAGGCGATGAGGCAACGTGAGACGGAATGCTTACCTGTTGCGTTAGTGGTGGACTGGTTGTTGTTGGCAGCAGCGCGAGTGAGACGCTTAGGCTTTGCATTGCAGCTCCCAGAAAGTGATGGTCGTTTTCTTCGTGGCATGTTGTTTGTTCAGTTGTATGTAGTAATTGTGTCGAATCGATGCGTAGGCTACTGTTACTAAGGTAGAGTGTTCGCCTCAATCGCTTGTCCGTCCATTCGTGCAAAGAATAGCAGCCAGAGGGGGAGGGGCCTGAGGTGGTGTGGACTCGGAGCAGATCAGCGAGTTTGGTTAAGGGGGTTGGAAATATCCCGATCGCTCGCCCGCTGTCTATTGCGAGCAAAATTGACAGCGGGCGAAACAACTCAAGTTACGCGGAAAACTGTGTCCCAGTATTAATCAGTGACCGTCCCAAAATGCAATTCACTTGTGACACTGGTGACACGTGATTTCTGGGGAGAGGAGTTTTGCCGCCCTGTGGCTGCGGGGGGTACTGCACCCGGGTGCGGTTTTAATTCACTAATAAATTAATTAATAATCATTAATGTGTCAAATCGAAAAAAGGGCTTCATTACGCCCTCCATATTCATTATGGTCAATGCCTGTGTGAAAAGTGGGAGCGATTGGTGCAGGCAGTAAGGAGTTACGGCACTGTTTCTGACACACAGACAGACACACACACACACACACACAGACATTCGCTTAATTATATAGTGATGATATAATCCCTTTTTTTGGTCTTTGTTAAAACCTTTGCAATTTTTTTCTTTTCAGGCCTATGACGGGGTGGGTTGGGTGGCATTATTTTTTATAATTTTGTATTATTTATAATTTGTTAATTTAAACATTTTTGTTGTATTTAATTGTTATCATTATAATAATAATAATAATAATAATTATTATTATTATTATTATTTATTTTTTGTTTTTTTCCCTTTTTCTTGTCAATGGTGATTGGTGCAGGAGTACGGGGGTATTTTAAAAATGAGGCAAGGAGGCAAGCCACTTAACTGGCAAAGAAGAATTATGTTTTATTTGCATTTCTTGCCTGTCCCTTTCCTCTTAAAATGAAATAAAAATTTATTAAAAAAGCTTTCCACGCGGGAGACTCGCGGCCGGGTTCGATTCCTGGGTGTTGCAATGGTGCCGTGACCCGGATCGGGTTTCCCCGTGGGAGGAGGTCAAAAGGGGCGTGAGTGTAGCAGTGACTCAGAGGTCAATAGGGTTATCCCTTTGGTCTAGTGGTTAAGATGTTGGACTTTCACGCGGGAGACCCGGGTTTGAATCCCGGGCGTTACAGGTACATAGAAGAAGTCTACAGTATAGTAGGCCTATATGGTGAGAGCATGCATTGCCTGTGGTCTTCAACCAGCCAAAATTCTCACATGTCTCCCCCCTGCTCCGCTCCCTCCACTGGCTCCCGGTCGCTGCCCGCACAGAATACAAAACTCTGATGCTGGCATTCAAAGCAACCAAAGGTATGGCTCCCCTTTATCTTGCAAGTATGATTGAACCCTACAAACCCTCCCGCGCACTCAGATCAGCCAACGCAGGGAAGCTGGAAGTACCCTCACTAAAAACGCTGGGACAACGCTCCACACGTCCCAAACTCTTCTCCCTTCTGGCTCCAAAACTGTGGAATGCACTTCCCATTGCTGTCAGAACTGCAGCATCACTCCCAATCTTCCGCCGTAGTCTGAAAACCCACCTTTTCAGACTCCATCATGGCCCATAGCACTTATCCTACCCCCTTAGATAGCATTTCTGTAGACTTAGATAGCATTTGATACAGACTTATAGCATGTTATGTAGACAGCACTATAATTGCATTGTATATAGTCATAGCACGCCATAGTACATATGTATAGCATAGTAGTATAGATATATAGTTTATATGTATAGTCTCATAATATAGATATTCCACTGTTACTTTCTTAGCTTACGCATGTTTCATGATAAATGCTTTTTTGTGATGTATTCCCATGCTTTTTGTTCTTGCTTAATGTAAGTCGCTCTGGATTAAGAGCGTCTGCTAAATGCCTAAATTGTAAATTGTAAATTGTAATATTGATACCAGTGGCCTAAGTGTGGGTGTGCACGGCACGCTCCTGCGTGAATGCATGCATACTTTATGCATGCTTGTCTATGCAAGATATGTATGCATCAGTTTGGACACGGCATACTGGATCTGACTGATGTGATATTTTGATGGAATCCTCCTTCCGTCATTGACAGGGCTGGCGGAACGAGGAGTAATTGTAATCAGTCATTCAGCAGCTAGCTAGGGCACCAGGTGACAACAGGAGGCCTTAATGGACGTGTTGAGATGAGATGCGTGTCGAACAGCTGGGTCCGCTGTCTGGGTAACTTCTGCACCGAAGAGTGACAGGACATGATGACTGCCAAAGAAGGAGCAGAGCGGGGATGTTTGAATGGACTGGTCATTATCCTGAATGTACACTACAAAATATGGCTCCGTGCTCTTGCCAGCCAGCAAGGCTGTCATGATGATATATAATTACAAAACATGACATACAATTTAATCATCCCTGCAAGGATGTATAGCGTGTGTTTACACAAATCGCTGCACACTAATCTATAGACAGAAAAGCTCAATGTCTTGACTAATGCATGCGCAATATGTGTGCAATTTGTGCAAAGACTGTGGTTGGAACGCTTCATGGTGTTTTACTCAAATACTGTTCAATTTCAGGGTACTTTTACTTTACTTGAGTATTTCCATTTCTTGAAACTTTATACAGTATTTCAGTAGGCTACATCTCAGAGTAAGATTTTGTACAAGCTTGAGTTTGTAGATCAACTATTTTCAAACTGCCTAATTATTAAAATAGCATAAGTGGTTAATGATACATATACATATAGTCCAATAGTCATTCTGCAAAATGAGTACCACCACCGTTTGCTCCAACAAACACAATTCACTGGTGGGAAGCCGGTTGAGGACGATGATCTCTGTCACTGCACTATAGTGAGTCCTATACAGGTTGTTGGGCAGGGGAGCAGAACTGATAAGGAACCGTGTTCATCCGCATGCCCTCCTGGTGAAACGCGTGTCAGGTGAAAAGTAGCGGCTGGCGATGTTGTGTGTGTCGGATCGGATGAGAGACATGTCGTTGTCTACCCTCTCCCAAGGATAGACTTTAGCAGTCACAGGGACTATACTGTACACATGGAGGGGAATTGGCATAAATCCATCAATCCAACTGGGTCCTACAAATACATTATGAAAAACTCTGGCCAGTCGGTTACCAGTGTAGTTTTCCTTTTTGTCCTGAAAACGCCTCAATAGTTCTGATTGGTTGAGCAGTTCAGAGATCTACTAGCTGCTAGACCATTGAGCAGTCATTTGAAATCAATTCTGTATCATATACTGTAGGTAGCCAATTAATTTCCTTGGATGTAGATGTGTAGCTTTTCTAGTCCCAGTGCAGCATTTTTAAAGGGCATTACAGTAATCTATCAAAAGCCTCTAGTCATGAAGCTCACACTTAACGTCCTTGCATACTGGACACGTTCTTCGGAAAGAAACTGTGGAAAAACATCAAAAAATGTGAAAAACACAGCAGTGTGCAGGGAGTCAGGACCATATATGATCAGTCTTCCTAGAAAGTGGATAGCATATGATTGCCAGTTTGTCACGGAATTGCAGCATTAGGGCATATAATTGGATGTTTGTGCATTTCGTTTGTTTGTCTGGAGTTGCAAAAGATCCTCCATGGCAAGAAGTGACAGTTAATTGGTTCATGCATTGGTGACATGTGCACCCACCTGCATGCTGAGTGGGCGGTCATTATACCGTATACTGAAGGAGGAATAAATGGTTAATGATACTCTACCGTGGTGTTCCTTTGTGTGTGCGTGTGTTCATGTGTGCATGTGTGTGCTATACCCTCCCTCAGATTAAAAAAATATGCGTTCTTCCAAGGCTATCTCCTCATACCGCGGCAAACTCCACGCTTCGACAACGGGACTCGCACAAAACTCGTAATTGCACTGCCACCAACATTAGACTTCATTTCATTTATTTAATTTCACATCACCAATCGCACCCCTCGCATCGCCGCCATTTCCTTACTCCCGACCCAATCACGTGACACACCTGCCATACCTTGGTGATCAGAATCACACACAAACACTGTAGTAGTTGTCCACAAACCAGCACCACGTGACACATGCTTTGTATCACCACAATACACATCCATTTGTCCCCCCGGACGTGTCACACACACACACACACACACACACACACACACACACACACACACACACACACACACACACACACACACACACACACACACACACACACACACACACACACACACACACACACACACACCCTCTTCCCCAACGCCGCAACATCAGCTGATTTAAAACTCTGGCGAACTTCGGCTGCACAGCACTTCTGCCTTCTGTTCTTTCACATTAAAAGGTAATCATAATTACGTTTGTGTTTATGACGGGATGCACTACTGTATGTAAAAATTACTATTTACTTCACTGGTGTACCTTCTGTGTATCAAATACATTTTTATTCCCCACACCTGGTAATTTCATGCAGTGCTTACTTTCACTACATGAGCCCAGTACTGGCCTCAACCTGCCACAAAATGTATTGCCTAATGTGGTTTCACAGCAGTGGTTGACAAACACTTTAGAATGACCACACTTGCCAACAATACCTGCAGATTCCACAGATATCCAAGCTCACACTATTAAATATAATTAAATATAAGGTCTTTCTGACTTGCCTAAACGTATATACCATGTTACATAAACTCCAGTAGAGTACACATACTATTTATACTGGGTGTGCGTGTGTCCACAATGTGCGGCCATCTGTTACTACATGTGAAGGGCAGAATAAAAGGTTTTAAAACAAATCTTATCTTATCTTAAAGCTGAAAGTCCTCTTTCAGCTTTGTTTTAAAACCCTTTAAAACCTTTATAGTGGAGGCTGTGAAATCCTGCAATTTCCTTCTTCCCATTCGTGACGCGTGCCACTAGAGGTGAGCCGCCCGAAGGGAGGCGAAGTTCTAGTACTGTACATTGCAGCTCAGGAGTCCACTGACAGGGAGTACGTGCCACTGAATCAAGGAAGCCCACTGCTGGAACGTGGAAGTGCTTCTCTCTCATGGCTGAGATGGCAGGCCATCTATTCAGCTTCCACGCCTCATTGCCTCGACCTGGGGAAAGAGCCCTTCCATTTCTGATCCAGCAGCCCCTGATTCAGTGCCATTTGAGCCAGAAGTCCGACTCCAGGGAGTGTGTTGGGGTCAGAGCAGCCAGGGTCAGCAAAATGACAATGGCATGTTGCCATATTGGAGCTGCTGGAGAAAGCAAGTAGAGAGCAGCGGAGAGGGCAAGTTGAGACCAGGCCAGGGAGGGCTTAAAGAACTGCCAGAATGCAAAAACAATGCATCTCAAACAAAAACATCGTTCGGCCACACAGATTACATAAGCATTGAAGATCTTTTCAGGAAAATAAAGTTATTGAGTTTGTTAATGTTAGCTAAAACTCACTGTACGCTCAAGATTCAAGCTAAAATGTCTGTCAAAATGCACCCGACCAAGCCTATTGATACTGTATCATTACACAAATTTTAATTTTGAATGTTTGTATTATTGTAGAGTAATACAATCATTATAAATGGTGCAGTGACTTTCAAAATTCCAAATGATGCAAACGCAATAATAAATCTTATTACATGGCTTGGTTGAATGCTTGATTCTGATTGATCAATCGCTGAATGGCCAATCCGCTCTATATCAGACCGATGCCTAATCAAATGCAACCTGCTGTGCCCCGCTTGATTCACTGCTGTTTCCAACATGACAGCCATAAACACACACAATGTCATTTACAGCTAAAACGTTGCTCCCAAAAATGTTTTTGAAAATATCTTGGGTCAAGTTATTAATTTATGTATTAAGTAGCCATGTAATAAGCGGGATAATATCTGCCTAGGTGGTAATTGTCGGGAGATAATTCACCGACAGGGGGTTTAACCACCGACGCGAACATACATTATAGGTTCAAAATCTGCAGTCTTCTGAAGTATCTGTTGTTTGACAAAAGAAGGAAAAGTACTGTATATCAATTCCAGCATGTTTCAGACTTTTACTTTTCGGTTAACAAAAATGCCAGAGATTTTTAACGGACACCACAGTCATTCGATCTAAATAAATCCCATTCATGTGTACAGTAGATATTTGTCACACTGTTAGAGCATAATGTGGAGGTGTAAATATTTGGCAAGTTTAGGGTTTAAGTCCAAGTGGTACAGCAATCATTGTGTGAATGAAATTACAATTTGTGTTACTGGACGTCTTCCTCAATCCATTCAGACTGGCATGTATTGTGGTACCATCTGTTATATAAAATAACTTAGCCAAAGTGTCTTGACAGTAACTGTTCCTATGCTGTCTGTGGCCAGCTCTCCTGGAAGTCAACTCTGTAGATGTTGATTGACAGGATTGTGTGATTATTTACAGTGTTGTGGACAGAATGCCAGCCTGCCACTCTTAATGCAACAGGAGCCTGCACTGACAGGTGTGATGAGCGTATAGGCCGGCTCTTGTTATTGTCATTGTATGTAAGAAAGCCATGTGGCACATTAGATTAAAGGCAATTATTACAGTGTGAGTCACAGAGCCTCACACTTGACTGAATAATGTAAATGTCAGGAACATGAAGATATCAGAAAGGCAGGGGGAAACACTGTTGTTGGTCAAAATGATGAGAGAGACATTAGGTTGAGCAGTGGTCTTCATAATTAAATTAAGTAAACATAGGTATCAACAAATCCTGTGTCCGTCCGTCCGCCCGCCCGCCCGCCCGCCTGCCCGCCTTCCTGCCTGCCTGCCTGCCTGCCTGCCTGCCTGCCTGCCTGCCTGCCTGCCTGCCCGCCTTCCTGCCTGCCTGCCTGCCTGCCTGCCTGCCTGCCAGTTTACAGCCAGTCCAGTGTAGCCAAATGTTCTTCGGTTTCTGGCTGCTATAATTCCCCATGCCTTCACCTTGTAGGTGTAGACAGGAGTTGGACACCCCGCACCAAATTAGTGCCTCTTTCATGTGTCTACACTGCACTGTGCCTACTATAAAATACACAGAGGAATGGGAAAGTGTGTGTAGGTACAGTACAGTACAGTATATTGCAGGCGATTAGCACATCAATGCTGTCAAGGCATCTGGACCAAAGGTGCATGCTGGCTGTTGAACCCACAGTTCTACCCTTTAATCTGAAAGCATTTGAATCATGTATATTACACCGAGCAAATCTATCTATCTATCTATCTATCTATCTATCTATCTATCTATCTATCTATCTATCTATCTAGCTGAATTTACTATGTAATGGCGCAGAATGGAAATAAAAGCAAGGAAAACAAATGAAGTGGTGCAACAACAGTAACTTTCCAGGGTTGTAGTGATAAGGAAAAATAAATGCAGTTATATACCACAACACAGTGGTATATAAATTGACACGAGCATTAGAGTACTGTCAGTACATGCAGGGTGGTGGAGTCATACAGTAGCTATATTAAAATACAGTTGCATGTATAGGCCCCTGTCAGATGATTCATATGCACTCCTTTAAATACATTATTTAACAGTATGCTAGTTTTTAAATGAGTGGCCAATCAACACTGTTTTTCTTTTTCTTAAAATGTTATCCCACAATTTTGTAACCCATTTTTCACCCCTGTGTCAATTATCTAATTTGATCCTGGGCTCTACACACCCTCTGCCAACCTAGTCCCCATATATGAGGGCCAGCCAATCAACACTGTTGTTGTTTTTTTCTTCTTTTTTTCCCCACTTTTTTCCCCTTTCAAACTAAATTTATATAGGTTGTCTAGAGAAAAGCATTGACAACATAGTTCTGCACAAGGCAAATACAAGCCTGCCAGCACCGTCTGAACTCCCAAACAGTTCATCCGGAAATACAGCTTCAGCCTTGTTTACCTGACAAGCTCTGCATCACAAAGCCTGTAGACGGCTGAGTTAGCATGGTAACTTTACAGTGCAAATGCAGCCCTTCAGTCCAAAGATAACTAGCTACAAGCAGTCAATCACTGCGCCGAAAAGGACCCTGGAACTGGAAATGAGCTGAACCTAACTATAGCTCTAGTGTCCCTGTTCACATCTCTCACTCTCCCCCCTGATCTGTGAGTGCCTCTGTGTAATTTGCATCACAGGCAATGCTGATGCAGACGATGCCATTGTCTACCTGGTCCACAGAACCAGAGACGCACCTGGACAGGACGCACTGCACCGTGAGAGTCTGTTATTCAACTTCTCCAGAACTACGCCTGCTAGCCCAGAAGCTCTCATTGATGCAGATGAATCACAGGACCAAAATGGAGTCCCCAGGACTTTTTCGTGTTATTCCTTTTAGCCGCTTACTGACTGAACCACGTGCTGTTTACATTTCTGACTAATATAGTAGGCCTATTAAATAAATAAATACACAAATAAACAAACTATCTCTCCTGCAGACTGCGGGGCTGCAAGCCACAAGGACCCCTGCTGTTATCTTTCCTGTTCTACCTCTACACCTCCAAAGTTTGTCACCAACAGAACTTCTCTGACTCTTCCATTGCCGCATCACCACTGACAACGTGGAGGAGTATAGATCGAGCCCTGGTGGAGAGAACCTCCAACTCAATTAGAAAGACCGGAAGGATCTGATGGTGGACTACTGGCAGAGCATGAAGTCTCATACGTACATACTCCAGTTTTTGGTGGGTTGGAAAACTACACCATTACGTCAGTCGCGGACCTCGCGGTGATGATCAGCTATCACCGCGGACACAGACCCATCTCTCTGTTTTTACTATCAGACAAGTCTTTTCACTCTGGAGCTATCACCCCGTTCACCGATTGGTCTAGAAGTTGGGTAAACCACAGGGAGGCGGTATAGCATGCTCTGCGAGCTGAGAGTGTGCCCTATCATTAGAGTTACAGGGAGACATTCTGCATGGGGGCAAACTTAAAAAGTAAAAATTAAATATGTAAAGTAATAAATAATAAAATATTGGGACGTAAATTAATACTGCAGAAGAGACTGGGAAATGTGGGATCCTGACACCAGGCATTGAATACCAGCCACTAGACCATGAATAGACCGAACAGACTAAATGAGGAAGGTGTGTTGAAAGCCTTTGTTAAATTAAAGATATATGGGTATACTCTCTGTACACGCTTATTATAGCCCAGGAGCTGGACGTGTGCAGCTGAGACTGCTGAGGCAACAGTCTGGGAAACATTTTTGTTTAAAGCCAAAGGTGAGTGAAGATGTTTTACTGGCCCAGTAGCAATATAAATGCTTTGTGTCATAGTTTCAGCTGTTCCAACCTTTACTTTAAATTAATTAGGCATGATCCACTAAAGTGTGGGAAACAAGGGCTTCCAAAGTGTAAGATTGTAAGTCCGTCTTTGCTTGCAATTCTTTTTAATGTTTATTAATGCTACAAAGCACATAATTGAATGGATGACTATAATTTAACATGCAAGCTCAGTGTTCTTCCTCTGGGGTTGCATATAGAGTGGAACTGGGGATGAGGGGACCATAGCAATGAGAGAAAGGATGGAAGTGACACATGGAACAAAACTTCACAACAGAGAGCCAGTTGGGTAATCTTACAGACATTATCGATTGCTTCCTTCCAGTTCAGAATCAATAGAAACAGCAAAATGTGTTTGTTCATCTCTCTAGTCAGGAGCAAAACAATGTAATTTTGTAAAGCACAAGATAATAGGAAGTAACAAAGAACTGCAGATATTTTGACACAGTAAAACTCGATGACATAATGATATCATAAATATTACCCTCTGCTGTGTAATGTTATAGGTCACCCATTGCTTACAAGAAATGTAGAAATTAGATTTTCCAACTGACTTCAGTTCACTCGACATTCGACCGGGGGAGGCGCTAATGCTGCCTCTTCGGCTGCAACGTCCTTGCAAAACATGGCTAAACTAGAAAAAGTGCCCTTCCGGGCACAGGTCTCCACCAGGTTATCCACAGATCCGTGCAGTTAGAGGTAAAAACACTTTTCGGCCAGTTATAGCGCCACCTTGAGGCTGAGTTGAAATTGTTCATGTGGCATTTCGTCCTCGGCCTAGTGGGAATGTGGGTGCACAATTTCACGGAAATCACGCGATGTGTTTGAAACTGAGCACTCCTGTGAACTTTGGAAGCCAATCTTAACCAATCAGGATGGAGTCTGATAAATCTGAAAGACCCGTTTCGTTGAATGGCTCTAGAGAGACTGTGTACCAATTTGCGTGATGTTTGGACAAAATCTGTAGTTGTACTGTGCAAAAACTAGTTTTGCACAAAGCGGCCTCCTGGTGGCGCTATAACAGGCCGTTCTGGAAAGTTTGGGGCAGAGGTTCATGGTTGGCATCCAGGGAGTGTGTGTGCAAAATATGGCATCGACCGGGTTAACGGTGGCCGAGATTAGCTGTTCACGGACACACGGACGGACGGACGGACGGACGGACACGCGGACGGACGGAGTGCAAAACATACTCTCCCCACATGCCTTCGGCCTGGTGGAGACAATAAGTGATTTAAACGCTCGTTTCAACTGGTATGTTGGATTCTCTTGTCCGGGAATAAAGTAAAAATAGTTTAGCTCATTATCGTTCGATTCGTTCGGACCTTTACCTTTTGGATCGCTGTGCAGAAAAGGGTAAGAAATGTTCCTAGTGGAAACCATGCGCCGGTTCCGAAACGTGGTGGAAGGCTAAGACAGTGGGACCTCATCTCGGAGCTACAGTATGAGCGGAGGGACTGAGGTCCCATATGGGGCTAACCCACAGCTAGTTTGAAACGCTGAGGAAGGCCTGCGTGCCGAAACGCGTTTGTTTCTCTAGGTGGACTGTTGCTGATTGTGTTTTCATGAAATATAGAAACTCAAACTTCATACAAGAGACTCAGAGAGTGCGGATATTCCCCTTTTTCCATTGATCTTCAATAATCTGCACCCATCAGCTACAGAGACTATATCAACTTGACTCCCTGAGTAGAGAATCTGCACCCATAAGCTACAGAGACTATATCAACTTGACTCCCTGAGTAGAGCGCGCCTTCACCTGTAACGGTGTTGTTGTGCTCAGGCCATCCAGCTGGTCATCGGGTAGCTTAAGCCGAGGTGGGGGAGGCTTCGGGGATCCGCTGTGGCTCCCGGGCACAACAAACCTCTGTCAGGGACCTGCAGAAGAGAGGTCAGAGAGAGGGTCGAATGAGAAATAGGATGGGGTTTGGGGGGAGGGGTGATAACAGTGAGAACAGAGGTAGAACTGTGGTTTATAGATGTGGGCCTGTATAGATGGGTAGAGGTGACCTCCTTGGAAGTGGCTTGATAGGAGGTGGAGGTAGCTGGATTGGTGGTGTAGTCCTGCTCCTGAACTACAGCTATAAGCTCCATTAGTCATATTTTCCAAAATTTCCAAACAACAGCATGCAGTTTCTATATTGGCTGCAGCAGCTCTACAAACCATCTTTCTGTCTATATGGGCCTTTAATTTAAGTGAGAACTGCAGGTACAGTTAAAGTTATTGTAACCACATGAACCCTAGCATCCCTATAATATACAGTATATACTGTATATACTTAACAATACTGTGTAAGTTAACTTCATTATACAGTACTGTGTTGATCTCAGAAAACTTTCTTCCTGGCCATGCACGGTGTGGAAATAATCTGAGTGTACTGCAGAGTCAGCCACAGACTTGGTTGTTATTAGCCATTTGTGCTCAATTTGAAATGCTGTTTCACACTATGCCAACTGTACCATTGATTTACTGCATCAATGCAAGACGGCACCATTGGAATAGATTTGCATGCGGGTGTGCTGTCAGCTTTTAATAATGATGGTTTTGTAAGGACTTTACTTCCTTTTCACAGACAATTGCATTAAACACCTGCAAATTAATATAAATCTTAACCTTGAACCTTTTTATTCAATTTGGTTTAATACAGTCCATTCTGCAGCAGTAATCTTTTTCCAACTCAATTCAGCCACAGTCTCTCATATTTTTCATTTTATTTTAAGTGAATTGGCTTGCTTGCTGCTGTGAACTAATGACCAATCTCCTTGCGTCTATTCTAATATGAATTGCACGGTTTGTGGAGGACGAGAGGGAGTGTGCAAGTTTTTGAATTGGGAACTCATAATTACAATGCAGCCCACTGGCCTATTTGGTCCTTGTCTGCTGCCGGTCAGTCATTCCTGGGCTTTGCTGTGACAGCAGGGTTGTGTTGTTTTGATAGAGACCTTCTCATGAGCCACTTACTGCTCGCAAATGTCTATAGGCTATAGACAATGTCCAAACATTACAAGTATTGACCATCCGCCTGAGTCCTGAGAGCTTTCATCTCCACCCGTCTTCTCAGTGACTATACAGTTTAATACTCTATGTATCATTTTAATTGCCAGTTGATACTCTCTCTTGAAGAAACCTTCATTTAAAAACGAGATGGTTAAACCAAATCAAATGAAATGCACATTACAGTTGAATTCTTGCTGGAAATGTGGAATAGGCTACAGTAGAGATGTGTTGTCTGTTGGACAGCGATGATGCTGGGCAACATTTTGGGCACGTAGGCTACACTGCCAGAGGCAAAGATTACACTGGAAACTGAGACAAAAGTATTGTTTGTTCCATTGTTTGTTTGCTATTCTCTGTTGTTGGACATCCACCAAAGAGGAACAAAAGGTACAGTTGGACGAAGTCTGTATCATTAACAATTTCATCTTTATGTGACTGTTGTGGCCCTATACTGTACCAGGCCAACTCTTCTTCTAAGTCCTTGGAGATGTATGCCGAGGGCATTTCATGACACACACTCTCCAGCCATTGCTTCTGTTTGCATCACCCTAACCCCGGAAAGAAAAGAAAAGCGTTATTATCCGTTTCTGTTGGATATTGCCTCATATCAAAGGGCAACATGCATGGCTGTCTGGGAGAAAACAGGAAAATGGTTTTGACTGAATGGTCCTCCATCACAATTGAAATCTGACAGTTACCTTTTAGTAGTGCATGTTATGCAACCAACATAATGCTCTTTGAGCTCGTTGTACGGACATCAGAATCTTTCTGTGGTATTAAACAGGTATTTTTAGGTATTTGAGTCATGGCTGAGGGAAGTAGGGGTGCTGGAGGGGCTGGAGCACCTTGTTCAAACCAGATTTCTGTTACTATGCCTAATAAGCATGCTGTATGTATCACAGTATTGGTGCCTAATTCTGGTTAATTGCATGTGTCTGTTTGATCCAGGGGTCATCAACATGTCCGTAAAAGACTGGCAATTAAGACTTGTCCATGTCTGTGACCTTTCTTTATGTTGGTTATAATGTCTACAATATATCAAAATATTTAAATAATTCGTTTTAATTATTTTGGTGACTGGTGTCGGGATGACATGCTCATTAATGTCAGGTGAGGATGCAAGACAAGACAGACAGCTATAAGTAATGTTTGCTAATAGCTGCCTTTCATTGTTGCTCTTTCATTGTTCCACTGGCATAATTCCTTACATCACACCACCTACCGGTGCACATGTTCTAAGACTTTCTCATCAACATTGAATACTTGTTCACCTTAATGGAAACCACTACTACTCTTGAAACTAACAAATGAGTGGGATAGAGTGAATTAACACAGGATTTACCTGTTTATTAAGCTACTACTAATGAGACAAGACATCAGTTAAATGAGTTTGGGAACAAACGGCATGACACAAAAGACATATTGTACAACTATATGCAGTGATAGTGAATAAAGGGAACTTGGTGGCAAACCACAAATCATTTGACTAGAACTTTCCAGTAAACAGAGAACTGAGAACAAGAAAAAAAGAACTGAAATCTCAGCCATATGTATTTGTGTACCATACATGGAACTGGATAGAGCTCTCTCATCATTATTCTACTGTATTTGTCTCATCAGCAAGAACTGAACAGTGATGGTGAAGAAAGAGAACTTGGAAAGACGTTTGCAGACAATCCACAAATCATTTGACTAGAACTCCAGCAAATAATAATGGAAGAACAACCATTTTGCCTTATCAAGTCAGGTGCAATCATCAGTATGTTAATCTTAAATAATGGTTTTATTATTGTTAGATTTTTTCATAATTATAGCCTACACATTTGAATTAGTGGTCTATAATAAGATGAAAAGGCAAGGGCTAAATATATGTCATGCCCACAATGAGACTGTTGGGCCCTTCTGTTCTTCTTGAATTAGCCCCCCTTTAAAATGTGTAGCACACAGGCATAGTCACTATGGCACATTATGAGTCCATTCGTATACATTTAGTGCTAGCTATTTGGGTTTCTGGTAAAATTATTGACCATTTATTTTGTATGTCCGTGACAAAAATCAAGCGTAGCGTTAGTTCATTGCGACACGGAAGGCAGATGGTTATATATATAGTTCCCCTCATTCATTCAGATTCTGCTTCTTTAAATCAGCTGCCCCGCCCTCATTCCCACTTAACTGACTAGTTAGGCCTATTCATAGTCTGGATTTTCGGTGGTGAGGTGACCACCGCTCCGGTGGTGAGCTGACCACCGGAGCTGAAATAACGTTGAGCGGTGGTGAGTAAAAACAGAGAGAAGGGCTGGAGCGGTGGCGGTGGTTTGCTCTTCACCGCGGCTCGTGGCGTCATGTTGCAGTTCGGTGGTCACCCAACCACCGAAAATCCAGACTATGTATGAGCCTTTACACGTGCGCACCCCCTCCTAAACGTTCAGCACCTCCTACTGTAAATACCTTCCCGCGGCCCTGATTTGAGTACTGAACTGGAGTCTGGGAAACTGCAGGTTGGTCGATTTAAAACATCTATGAAGAACTGGGGCGACATGTGACCCTGAGCAGACCGCCGATCAATTTTGAATACCGGACTTGTTTTTGTAACTTATTTGTACAACAGGGTATTGTTAATGTAATTGTCATGATACCAGGATGACTGAACCCAAATGCAGAAGCAGAGAGTAGGAAAGTTCAAAATATACGTATTTATTAAAGTACGAGGCAGCTGACAAAGACTTATATATCTTCAAGCTCAGGAAAACCAAAAATTTCCAAATGCCAAAATGCCACAACTGCAAAAACTTTACAAGCACAATGACAAAGTGCGGAAAACATAAAGTCCAAAAAACAAACCTTCAGAGGAGCATGAAAACAACGAACCAGGAACACACAGGACAGCTCAGGGAAAAGTGACTTATGTTCTGACAAAGAGTGTAAGCAATAGAGTCCAGTTATATAGGGAGCATGTTAATGGGAAAGTGTTCACAGGTTTGTAATGGGAAGCACTGCTGGGCTGATGAGGGAGTTGGAGACAGGTGAGTAAAAGAGACTGCCAGTAAGAATGGGGAGTGGGAGTGGCTGACAGGGACCATGACATTAGGTAAAACATGTGAGTACTTCTTCCATCACTGTTCCTTAGGAACACATACAATGACCGAGAGACCTGAGGTGGGAACGTGGGTGTGCCAGTGCCACATTGCCACTGATAATGCTGCCGAATGTCCCAGTGGAAGTACAGCTGAGGAGAGAGACTGCATGGGTATGCAGAGCAATGCATGTACTGTCCGAAGAGCAAAAAGGAGGATGTAATATATATATTTATTGAATATAAGATAATCAATGCAATGTATTTATTATGGTTTGGCGATGTATTGGATCTGCTTTTTAGGAACTCAGGTCAAGCGCATCAGTCCCGACCATAGGGACTCTGAATCCCCCGTACCTAAACAGTAGATCCAAAACGACAGGTGGTAGCTGGGGTGGAGGTGGGTGAGCACTTTGTATACAGCGGCGCACAGTATACAAAAAAGCAGCAGCAAGCAAGCAAGCAGGAGGATGAATGCAAAACCTTCAGTTAAAGTAGCCGGTATGAGATGGGGTGAGCGTGTGATTGGCTGAGTGAATCATGTGGATGAGAGCCTGATGCTGCGGTGGCCCAATTAACGGCCGGCGCGCTAACTGAGGTGTGTATTTAGCTGGCTTCAACATGCTCAACAACAGGCTGTTAGAAACTTTAGTATGAACTGTTTATGGCTGTGTTAATAAACTTTTATATTAATAAATCCATCATAAAAATAATATTAAAAATTTCAAGTCAGGGTTCTCTGATAGGAATCCATAACCACTTTATTAAACAATACTACTCCTACAATGTATCACGCAACAGAAATAAACAAACAAAAAGCACACAATGCAATACGCATATTTATATTCAGTAGCACAAAAACATGTTTACAAAGTGCAGCACTGACTAAAAGAACATACAAATAATAAAGCCAATAAATACAAATCCATTCTGCACTGAAAGAAGCCAGTTCCTGCATGTGAATGGACTTTTAAGAGTGCACTGATTGTGATTCACAAGTCTGTCCCAATTAATTCCACAATTGTGGGCCCTTTATTGCCCTCTTTCATAAGCCGTGTCCTGGGGCCGTAAGCAACAGCTTGTCTGCAGATCTGAGATTACAAGTAATGGCGTAAGGGGTGATAATAAGGTCAGAAGTGCACATATTGGTATAAGGTTCTATCAGGATTTTAAAACAAATAAGACAATTAAAATTCTGAGCACCAAGGTTAACCATTAATGAGGCATGAGGAAATGTGCTCACAATTTCAAGTTATTGTAACTAAACTTTGTACAACTTGGGAGGCGGTATGATTGATTCCGATGTGTGAACTCTGAAACGGTAAATGATGTAATAGCATGGGCTTCAGATTTGACCTGTTGCAGTCTCAGCCTGACGGAAGGTCAATGAAAGGAGTAGGAGAGATCAAATCAAGTTGTTGCAAATTAATAGTTTTATTGCATAAAAGATAATTTTTTGGCGATTAGACTCCAATTGCATTTAATGTATAAGATTAGCTTTTAATGGGAGAACCCCCCCATTGGAGTCTAGAAGGCGACGCTAGTGGTGGCAGTGCAGATGAACCTTCTTGGTTCTCAATGCTAGATAGACATGGTGGAGTTGGGGGGAACTACCCATAGATCCGAAGTCCCGTTAGTCCGAACATGCACTGCTCCCGTGCTTGCGGTTAGGTTTAGGTTAGGGTTAGAGATAGGGATAGTAATTTCGGAACAATGAACCTTCTGACTAATGACACGGCACCGAGTTGGGAATGGAGGTGGGTTTCTTGTTGCAAGCTTAAAAGAGAATGACAAGTGTCAGAGGCAGTGATATTTAAAAGCAGAGTCCAATTACCTGATTGGCTGACTGCAGATTGGTTAGAATCTAACCAATCTGCAGTCAGCCAATCGCATCTAACCGTTAGATGAGCTGGCCTAACCTGTAGATGACAAAGATCTTCCTCATTGAACCTTTGCTAAAAGCTCCATTTGGCAGTGTGTGAGACCTCGGAGAGTTCTGGGTGTGGTGGTTTTGCTGTTGATGGTTCTGTGACATGTGTGTATTGGCTCTGCAACTCTCTACAGCAGGTTTTACACAGGGAACAATGACCACGTTTACATGAGGACTTAAATCCCCTTTTAATTCTGAATAAAAGTTAAATCCTAAAACTTGTCATGTAAAGACCTACAGAAAATGCTCAATAACATAACGTTTGCATTGATGAGCAGCTGCAATCAATCTAGTATTAAACACCCAATTTATTCTCCGGTAGCCTGCAGTGTTGCGCACCAGAATATATTTAATACCATGCCATGATGATGATGCGGCTGCCACAAGTTCTTTATAGGTTCAAGCCTGGATTATCTTTCGTCACACGATGGTGTCGTTCAGATAACATTATGCGATGTACAAGACGTGCACGTTGTCAGTCTGTGGATCTTACACAATGTACTGTACGTGCAATGTGCAAAGACCAAGCACAAAGAAATCCAATAGCCTTGTGAGGCGCGCAACTCTGAAGATAATAAATAAATAAATGCGATGTCGTCGTCCCCCTCTGTTTACTGCTTTGTGTGTGTGTGTGTGTGTGTGTGTGTGTGTGTTCAACAGTCTCTCTCTCTCCTCTCACTCTCTCTCTCACAAATAACATGCGACCTTGATACAATTATAATCAGTGTGTTGCGTGCCTTGGCCGAGATGATCACCTTCCCAGCGGAGAAGGGGACCCAGCACTGCTCAAAGGGTGAAGCCTACCTAGCCCTAGAACGGCTCTTGTTGTTACATACAGTATGTACAGTATTTCACATACATGAGCCATAGAACACCCTCCTTGATTTATGGTAGTCCTTTAACATGCGCGGCCTAAATGTGATGAATGCTCCGTTTGTACTCACCCATTAAATAATTCCAAAGACGTGGTGTGAAAAATGGTCCTCTAGTTTTATATCCATGTGAAAGTTAAAGCAGGTGCTTTGCGATAGGTGCTGGGTAATTAATCACACCACCTTCCAATTGTGTGACCGCAAACTTTTGTGTTTCCCTGGTCAATTGGTGATGACGTCTGCGGTAAACAGGACGTATTTGTAAAATCAGTTCATCGATTGTTTCCGGCCCCCCTCGCCCGGAGAGAAATATGTCCGTGTGCATCTCTTGAAAAAGTGGAGATAATTGACTAAATACACGTTTTGTGCCAGAACTTTCACATGGATATAAAACTAGAGGACCATATTTCACTCAACATCTTTGGAATTATTAATGGGTGAGTACAAGCGGAGCATTTATCACATTTATGCCGCACATGTTTCATTTCTACCAGGACCTGGTGCAAGCTATCTATGCCTGTGATACATGAAAATTTACGAAGTATAGTTAAATGATCACAGGCATTCTAGGTCTAAAGCCTACCCAGCCTAATCAGAAGCCTACCCAGACCCAAAGCTGCTGCGGAATGAAATAATGGGATTTAAAAGTATCGTCCATGTAAACTAGTAGAAAAAAACATTAGGCTACTTCCAAATTATATATTTTATTCAGAAGTTTTTATTCTGAATGAAAAGCCCTCATGTAACCACGGCCAATGACTCTGGGCTGAATTCTCACTTGCATGCCTTTGTGCACACCATCATTCTTTTCCAACCTGCTTTCATGTGTTTCAGTCTGCTACAGCCTACCTAACCAGTGGTGGACAAAGTATTCAAGGTGAAATCTTACATTAAGCAAGAACAAAAAAGCACCCTGTCAGGTGATAAGAATTAAGCGGCCTACTCACTCCTCATTGCATTGAAGGAAGGATGAGCTCAGTTCGGGGCTCTCCCGAGGTTGGCAGAGGGATAGTAGTTCCCAGGATTACAATATACAGGCATTGGCACTTGGGGAAAAAAGTTATAGGTTCCAAAAATCGTGGGGTAAAAAAAAGAATGAATAAAAAAAGACTAGGCCTATGTTTATTCTGATGAATCAATCGATTGTGTTCTATACGTATTATGTTATAATTTAATCATTTGGAAAGTTTAGTGTCATATTACTACTCTACTCTCTCATAGGCTCATCACAAAATTGACTTATTTGGCTTTGTAAAATGATGTCCACACAGTGTTGTTTGTACTCAGCTTAGCTTAGTTGGTCTATCGTTATTTGAGGTCTACTTTGTTCAAGGTTGGATTTGTTTGGGGAGATAATCATTTTTTCTCACCAATATTTTTTTAACCTTGCTTCTGGTCAGACTGTGCCTGTATCTCCTTTTGGGAAATGTAGATTGTCTGATACAGTATGTATACGTTTAATGATATCAAAATGTAATCCTGGTGTATTGAGCTTAAAGGAGTAGTTCACTCAAATTATGCAGCCCATTATGAAGCCATGACTTCATGGACATGTTTTTGTTTTTGTCGCATTTGCGAAGCCAATAATTTGATGATCGGCGGAGTCTCTGGTAGGAGCTGACCACTCAGTAGGAGACTTGCAGAGTCTCCTCCTGCTTGATGACCCGGTCATCAAATTATTGGCATAGAAATTAGACAAAAACTAAGAGAGGTTTCCAAGGCTTCCTCCTGGCTAAGTGTCTAAGTGTCCTTGAACAAGGCGCTGAACCCCTAACTGCCCCCGATGAGCAGGTTGGTGCCTTGCATCATCAGTGTGTGAATACTGTATGTGAATGTGAAATACATTATAATGTAAAGTGCTTTGGATAAAAGCGCTAAATATATGCAGTCCATTTACCATTCACCTTTATATTCACCCTATATTGTGCACCGCCTTATTCATTACATGATTTTTTTTTTTTTTTTGTATATATATTCTTTTAACAAATTGAACCCTTGCTTTCGTGAACCAAACCATCATCAATATACATACAATACTTGTGTACGTAGTTGACTAAACCTTACAGATTCCCATACATGTCTACATCCAGCGTGGGTGTGAGCGACAAAAGGACAATGCTTGTCCACCGTCAGCAGTGCATGGCAATTTCAAATGCATCAAATTCAAGAGCAAGCCGGTGTCCTTGAATCAAAACCACCTCTTCAAAACTCATGCATAGCAACAAGGTTATTATTATTTGTGGCGTATCCGTCAAGGCAGTATGAATGCTGTGTAATCCCCCTTTAATCCCTTACAGTAGGCCACAGCCTCGCTAATCTGCACACCTTGAGAATGGAAGTCATTTGAATGAAGGAGATGGCGACGTTTTTAACCCCATGTGGAAACGAGTATCCACCTTCAAACTGAAACTGGCATCATGGAAAATATTATCACAATGTCACAATGAAATCAAAGTAAAGAAAAAGCCGATCTCCAAACCCATAACACAGTTGACAGGTTGTGATCTTGTAGACTGGTTATTTTCACAGTTGTTCACTGTCACAAAACAATGCATGTACAATACGACTTGAAAACATTATTCCAAACATGTAGTACTATAGTATTTGTTTCACTGTAGCCTATAATGCTATAAATGTGACCGACTAGTCACTACCCAGGGCAAGGAAGGACACAACACAGGGCAGCTTTCTTAAGTAGACTGGTTTATTCAAGGAATTTGTGCAAGGAATAACACAACATATGAGATTTTACACAGGAGAGGCGATAGCTCTCCACTGTCTGGACCGAGGCTATCTCCTTAGTGTTCGTGGAGATGACTCATTTAACCTGTTGCTCATACCCCCCTCGTTAAACTGAGGTTGCGGGGAGAATCGCCAGCCGAAACCTACTATTTTGTTGTACTCACATATCCCAAAACCTACTGTTTTGGGATGTGAGTATACAACATTTGACATTTTGAATTGGCACCACCAAATTGACAGTGTATATTCTGTATACAGTATATTGGCCTGGTGACCCACATAAAACCTTGCAGACTAGCAGCCCCGGCCTAAATAATAGAGCCCCAATAAGGGCTTTGCCCATTATTCCGAAAAATGTTATGTGAGATTGGGTTATTGTTAGGTTTGCACTTAGTCATAATGAGTGCCCCCCGGAACAATGGCACTTTGGAAAGATGGGACTAATGGCATGGCACCCGTAAAAACACCAGCTAATTTTGATTTAATGCATGACAATATCCCCCCTCACCCCCATTAAAACCAAGCAACATGAACCATATCTCTTAAACGGCATTTTTTGTCCCAGAGGCAAGCTTTTAGAAAGCTTTTAGAACATGGTGGTGAAATACAGATCTCTGCCGCTACGCTGCAGCAGAGGAGTTAGTCCTGTCTTTTCCCAGGTGTGGGATGGAGGCCAGCTCAAGGCCAACGTGGTGTTATGAGGGATCCAGGCTAGTGCCGCTGTCATCCCATTATCCCGTCACCTTGTTAAACGCTGTGGAAAAGGATCCGTTAATGCAGTCAGGGACCGACGGCAGAACATTAGAATGTGTCCTTAGCCTTGACCCCGACACTGGGCTGTTTAGAACACATTGATTTTGAGGGGAGGGGAAGGTGTGTGTCTGTGTGTGTGTGTGTGTGTGTGTGTGTGTGTGTGTGTGTGTGTGTGTGTGTGTGTGTGTGTGTGTGTGTGTGTGTGTGTGTGTGTGTGTGTGTGTGTGTGTGTGTGTGTGTGTGTGTGCGCGCATGCATGTGTGTGTGTGTGTGTGAGAGAGAGCGTTACATAGAGATTCCACGTGTGTATGCACGCTTGAGTGCTTGCTTAAATAAGTGGTGTGTGTGTGTGTGTGTGTGTGTGTGTGTGTGTGTGTGTGTGTGTGTGTGTGTGTGTGTGTGCGTGTGCGTGTGCGTGTGCGTGTGCGTGTGCGTGTGTGTGTGTGTGTGTGTGTGTGTGTGTGTGTGTGTGTGTGTGTCTGTGTGTCAGACAGCTCCTTGTCCTTGGTTGGTACATTACCACATTAGGAACATTCTCCAAATGCTTTCATATTCCATCAGCCAGTTTGAATGCACACAGTAAAGTCCTCAGTGTTAATGTAAGTGTAGGCTACTGTTCAAGTGATAACACTCAGGATCTTAATGTCACTTAAACCCTCTATTCTTAGTAAAACAGAACTTAGTTTCAACTGTAGCTGGTCCATTTATTTCCATTTACCCAAAAATAACCAATTTACTTTGCATTGTGAGCTGATGTAGATGTGCTATATTTTGTGTTCAAGTGGTTCAAACGCAAAAGGTATACAGCAACTTGGCATAAAAGGATGTGAAATCGTGAACGGAATTGGGGGTGATACTGATGCCTGCATGCTCGACGACCGCACGCACCACTTCCTTTTTATAATGTATGCGTCAACCCCAATATTGCAAGGGTCAAAAGGCTCTATTCCTATATAATATAATAATATATAAATAATAGCCTAGGCCTCAGCAATATTTCCTGCCAATTCCTCAGATTTCTGAAAGTTGTTGCTGTCGACTTGACTCTTTGACCCCACTCCCACACGCACGCACGCACGCACGCACACACACACACACACACACATTTTAAACGCTACAAACCTTTCGCTGACGAAGGGAAGACCAAAGTTCCCTCTGTAACAGTGCTCAACCCAAGCAGCAGCTCTGTCCCTGCCGGTGCCGAGTAGAGATGAAAAGGTACTCCTATTCCAAGGGTCTCTGGCTGCCTGTCACCCCCCCAGAGAGGACGTATAGGGCCTTAGTCCTACTCCTCCCAGCCAACACTCCCCACTGACAGGTATAGTTTTTTGGAATTGCCTGTCATAATTTGACCCCCCAGTATCAGGTTGTATTAGGATGTTGATATTCACTCATCAGCCAACACTAGTTACCCCCCTTTTGATTTACATCAACAGGGCATGTGAGCTCAAACCCAAAAGGACCCAAAATCACACCTTGGAAAGCATGAGTGTCTATTTCAAACAAAGTGTTTTTTGACTGGGGGGTCATATTTTGACAGCAGGAATTCCCTGTTACTCCCCACTGACAGGTAGTACCCCGTTAAGAACAACTTCAAATTCACTTTACACGTCACATCACAACTTTATGGACATACCCAACAATCGCAGAGACAACTCACGAATAGATTTAACCCATATTTATTATAGAATGAGAATACAAGTGCCCATATGATATTTGACTTGGCGTTTGGCTCTGCTGCATTTTCTCCCTGCTCGGCACGATTGAACACCATCATAAAACATTAAGAGCAGGGAGATAGATATACAATAAAACCCCCATGGGGAGTATAAATAACAGAGCCCACCGGTGGTGCTGGGGTGGTGGTGGGAGCAAACATCACATAACAACCAGGAACCATATGCAGAGGAAGGCAAGGACTGTCTAAAGAGGACGAGACGCGAAGACCGTACGGGGCGACGCCATGTTGCTCCATGGAAGGAAAGAAACTTGCGCAGTTGAGACCAGGAAGTTGTACATGCCCAAATTTGTGCATGTACAACTTCCTGGTCTGGGACTGCACACACTTACACCCCCACAGTAATGCAGCATGTTAACCCCTTGAGTATAGTATGCACCCCCTCGAGTATGTCTGAATGAACTAACTCTGCAGGCTACACATCATTTACATTTAAAAATAAATACATGGTGTGTGTGGCCCATGAGGTACTCAGATGTGTATGCAGAGGAACACTTGCAGTCTCAATGTTGTTGATGTCATGCAGTGTGCAAAGTAATATAGAGCAGTAGTTCTGGACCTTTTTAGGCAGCGACTCCTCCCCCCAAAAAAACATAATCATATTTGAAAGGGGGACCCGCCCCACCACGATAAACACATGGAACTACATTTAGTTTGACTCCGTTCCACAGATAAATATTGTGAAAATAGAAGATCTACTGAGCTTGTAGATCTGCTATTTTCACAATTTCCCCCTATTTCTAATATTATTTGACAATAGAGTATGTCCTGATGTCACTCACTCGCTCACCTGTACTTGGCTTCAGAAATAAGGGAAAGACATACGAAAGCCCAAAAACTTTTTACAGGCTTACAACACTATTGCCTCTGCAAGCACATAAAGTAATTATTAAGGAAATGTCACTTTCTGCTCT
>NC_139709.1:25377618-25412618 GCF_964188405.1 Protomyctophum parallelum | reverse complement strand
TGAACCTCTGCCCCAAACTTTCCAGAACGGCCTGTTATAGCGCCACCAGGAGGCCGCTTTGTGCAAAACAAGTTTTTCGATGCCATATTTTGCACACACACTCCCTGGATGCCAACCATGAACCTCTGCCCCAAACTTTCCAGAACGGCCTGTTATAGCGCCACCAGGAGGCCGCTTTGTGCAAAACAAGTTTTTGCACAGTACACCTACAGATTTTGTCCAAACATCACGCAAATTGGTACACAGTCTCTCTAGAGCCATTCAACGAAACGGGTCTTTCAGATTTATCAGACTCCATCCTGATTGGTTAAGATTGGCTTCCAAAGTTCACAGGAGTGCTCAGTTTCAAATAAAATGCTGCAAATCATGAACACATCGCGTGATTTCCGTGAAATTGTGCACCCACATTCCCACTAGGCCGAGGACGAAATGCCACATGAACAATTTCAACTCAGCCTCAAGGTGGCGCTATAACTGGCCAAAAAGTGTTTTTACCTCTAACTGCACGGATCTGTGGATAACCTGGTGGAGACCTGTGCCCGGAAGGGCACTTTTTCTAGTTGTTACATCTTGTGTACAGGTACATAAGAGTAAAACTTATTTTTGTTTGGCTTCCTTACAGACAATGCAGCAGATAGCATTCAAACAACAAAACACAGCAAGCACAGCAAACAAAGGGATAGAATAATGAGCATAGCTCAACGGTGCATGTGTTACGGTTCGCTCTCCATCACCTCTACATCCTTGTGCTGTGGGTGTTCTGGGCACTTCAGCGCCACCAGGGGACTCCAGAGCACTCCACAGCACCTCTCTCCCTGTTACTATCTCCCCACCTGGAGGTCGTCTGCAATCACCTGATGAGCCTACAAGAACCAGGCCTGTCTGCAGCTCGGCGCCAGTTCTTCACCAGTCTACGGTTGGTAATGTTAGACAGCTAGACTTAGGTTCTCAGTGTTGTAGTGTTAGACAGTTAAACGTCACGCCGTTACTGTGCTATTCCCTTTACTCTGTGAACCTGCCATTGACTCGACCTTCTCTTCTCCCCTCCAGTGTTTCCGGGACCCGAGCTCTGTGGAGCAACCTACGGACCCCTGCACTCCTTTCAACCCCCCGTGTTTGTGAATAAAAACCCGCCCGAGTGGGCTTTACTCATGATCTGTCTCTCCTTGCTGTGCTTTTGGGTCACACCACACTCGAGTCATAACAGCATGGCTGAGAGCAGCACGAGACAAAGCTGCCGTACGTGGCGCCATCTTTGATCAATTCTCATAACTTTTGGATCACGGCAAAGTGTGTTCCATTATTCACCTGTTTCGTGTATCATCCATCCCACAGCAAAGTATATATTATTAACCAACAAATCACGTTAAAATAAGTTTCATTCAAACAAAAAGGGTAGGAGCGCACACCAGTATGGGGTGCTGACTGCAGGAGATAAAACTTTGACTAAGAAAGGAAAGAGGCCGCACATACCCTGAAGAAGGCAACTTGTTGCAGAAACGTTGGAAAAATATATATTTTATGTCATCGTGACTACGAGCTGTGCAGCCTCTTTCCTTTCTTAGTCAAAATAAGTTTCATTAGCAGAAATACTGTATTTTTCTTCTACCATATATTGCTGGCAAAATGTAAGGATGAATAATAATACACAGTAAATCCTCAGTGTTAATTTAAGAGTTTACTCATTGTATTCTTGTAGAAATGTTTGGAATGGATTGGATCAACCTTTTCACAGGGAGAAAGTGAAAGCAGTGCACATTATTTAATAGATTTGCATCAACACACACACATGCACACGCATGCACGCGCACACACACACACACACACAAACACACAGCCTAAAACCAGGTTGATGATATAATTACCATTCCCCAGGCTCAATACCTCCTTTCCCCCAGGAGAATGTTCATTATTGGAGGAATTAATTCCAAATGTCAACGTCACAAGGCTGAGTGGTTAGGCAATTGTTACTAATGGCTTCAAGTGGTACATAGATGGAGAGAACAACTAATGGGACTCAGCAAGCTAAAGTTTTGGCCAGAACTCTGTTTTGGGGTCGCACAGTGTGTGTGTGCGTGCATGCGTGTGCTCATTGACAGAAAAAGGTCCACAGCCACTTTTCCCGCTCATGTGTAACTATTGGGACAGAGTGCCTTTCCGACGCACCGCCTTTCAGACCATTGATCGGAATCAATATTTTACATTCCCCACCAGTTCCGAGAAAACGGAATCTCTCCATTCCAGATGGTAGACATAAAGCAAGAATAACAGGCGAGACAGATGTACATCATGTACAGTTTCATTTTTATTTAATAAAATAATCCATACACATTCATGTCACGATTTGTAAAAACTGGCAGACCCAAAAGCAGAACACAACAAAGTCCAAGGGTGTTTATTGAAAAAACACAGGAGGAAAAAAGGAGCTTGTAGATCTGCTATATTCGGTGTGGTCAAGCAGGCTGAGGCTGGTGGCAGGCAGGCAAGGCAAAGAAGCTGGTCAGAATATCACTGAGAAAAAAGGAGAAGAGCAAGGATCAAAAATCACGAGAAGCAAAGAATCAAGGTTCCAAAAATACTAACACTAAGGATTCACAAGGAAAAATACTAGAGAGGTTGACTAGAAACGTTACCACACACTGAGGTTGTGAAACGATCTGGCATCGGCGCGGGGATTAGACCAAACATTTATAGACTGGAGGATGAACCAGGTGTGCCAAGCTGGGAGCTGGAGCCAAGCCTACGCCCAAAACACACGCCCACACACACACACACACACACACACACACACACACACACACACACACACACACACACACACACACACACACACACACACACACACACACACACACACACACACACACACACACACACACACACACACACACACACACACACACACACACACACACACACACACACACACACACACACACACACACACACACACAGTCCCCGTGGGCACACTGTCAGGCGTGGAGGCGTCAGTTGGGCGGAAGCGTATTTAAAGGCCTGTAGTCCTCTATGTCTTGGTTGGCGAAGTGGGTGTGAGAGTGACAAGTGAGTGACAAGATTTTGACACAGGGAAAGGCGCATTCTATTGTAGGCTATAAGGTGCTGGGTTGCTACTTAGCTATCGAGTCATGACTCATTAGTCGACTGGTTAACGTACGTGCCTTTGGAATGTGGAACCCGGGTTCGCCTCCCGGCCGAGGCCACACTAGTGTTGGTGGCGGTGAGAAGGAGAAGGAGTTTTTTGATTGATTGATTGAAATATTTATTAACAGTTTGCAGAATTACAGTACATTTCAAGCACAAACTCAATACAAAGACTGTTAACTGTGAGTGGACGACCCAATTAAGCATTACACTTGTTTACAACAGGGTCCACATTGTTCAATTCATCAAAACATTTAGAGACGTACAAATAGACACTTCTATTGTTCAATTCATCAAAACATTTAGAGACGTACAAATAGACACTTCTATATAGTTAAAGAACAGAACAGGAATTCATCATAAAACAGTGTTCCCTGACCGGGAATCGAACCCTGGCCGCGGCAGTGAGAGCGCCGAATCCTAACCACTAGACCACCACGGAGAAGGAGGAGGATGGTGATGATGAGGAGGGCTGTGGAGGCTGAAGAGAACGGGCTATTTTAATACAATTATTTTCAATGTTATCATGGATCAGGGTACAGTAATTGACAATGTAATTCAGCCAGGGGTGCCATGGATGAAAAGATTACAGGGGTGAAGCAAACATGAGAACCACTGCTTTACATTTCTTCAGACGATTTTTCAATGTTTTGTTAAAGGTATTATGACATGATTTATAACATAATTTTAACAACATTAAAAGTCTTGGCCATGGTCCTTCAAACGTGTCTAAAAAGTTTGAACACTCAACTCCACTCCAGTATATTTTTTTTTCTCGTTTTTGTGTATGTCTAATCTTCATCCTGAAAAGCCATGGAAAAACACATTATTTTAGCCTGTAGATGTCGGTAATTCCCCCTTTCCTGTCAACCCAAGATGCGCTACTTTGACAACTTGGTAGGAAGTCATCGTCAAAAATAAAAGAGTCATCTAGGCCAGTTGGTATCCAGTGTAAGGACTTGTGTTGATTGACACAGCCAACAACAGAGCAGATTGATTTTTCTCTAGAAGCCATTATTAGTAAGTATTACAAAGAAACAAAGTCGCGATCACAATGAGGAAGCGGAGAAGAGAGGGTAGGCACTAGGCAGGGAGCAGAGGGGAGGGGGCGGAGCTTTAGCGGAGATCTACGTATATCTCTGCCGTCCAACCAGATGAGATATTTTTGCATAATTATTCACAGAAGTCCAGAAAGCAGAGAATACACTGAATGTTCAAACTTCGTTTTTTTTTGGTGACATTGATGTCAAGAAAAGCCAAAAAAGCCAAAAAATCTACAAAAATGTGTTTTAAATGTCACAATCCCTTTAATATAATTTGGACAGAATGTTACTTCGAGGTGCCCACTGCCCAGATGTCTCCCTGTATCCCTCGACATGGCTTCACAATTCCCTCCCAGGGGAGCGTTTGACTTCGTGAAAGAAGACAACTACAAGTGAAAACCCGCCCAGTGGATGGGCTGCAGGCTGCATCTGTTCCATTGGCTAGTGCCTATCACTGCCGGGTGACGCGCTTCATTTTCATTTTCATGTCCATTTGAGTCTGGGGCAAGCTGTTCCGGGAAGCTGTCCGTCGCGTCCGTCGGGCGCGGAGGTGGAGCTTCTTTTCCATCCACCAGCTGTCTAAAAACCCCACGAAGAAGAAGGGCTTCAGATCCTTCTGACGCCTCCACGCGCGACAGTGTGCCCACGGGGATAGACAAACACAGACACTGACAGAGACTGTGACAATTCAGGAATCAGGAAATATAACACTGCTGTGGTATCATTAATTTCTTATGCATTCTACTGTTCTGTGCGCCCTTGTCTGTGCGTATTGGATGGGGGGCAGGATTGTGTGTTGCGTCGGAATGGGGATGATTCGGAATGGGGGTGCGTGTGAACGGGGATGAGTCGGACGGGGCTGTGTTGGAATGCCGGGGTGTAACCCAACCAACCAAGTCCTGAAAGATACCTATACCATCTAAGTCCTTGCAGATATTATGTCCATCTTTGTTTACAATAATATTATGATTATGAGTTTGTTTAGGAAACCAATAAAAAAAAAAACATAACCAAAATTGAATTTAAGTTCCTACCTGGTACATTTTGGATTCGTTTGTGACTTGGAACCAAATCTCTGTTCCCTCCTAGTGAGTAATTTTAACTATTTTTTTATCCAAATCAGCATATGACAGATGGTTTAGAAATAGTGGCAGTCCTTCTAATCTCTCCCATTGTATAATTATCTCTCTCTCTCTCTCTCTCTCTCTCTCTCTCTCTCTCTCTCTCTCTCTTCAAGGGTGGCTCAGTGGTGACTGAAGCATGTCTGCTGAAGTCGCACTAGGCTATAGCAGCAGTCTAGAATGACACAGAGATGCATGGCGCCACGCTCCCAGAATAGCGCCGTCCTGTAGCATCCAGCAGCACCATGAGGCGTGCATGGGACTGCTATACAACAGCCAGTGACACCTACTGTGACACACAATTCTCCCTTTAGAATATAGAGCCTGATTCATTCCCAACGCTTCTCTTGAATATGTATGAGACGTGTGATGTGTAGCCTGGTCTCTAGAGATGCATTGCTTGTCCACGGTGGAGGTGGAATGTGCCCGATCCGATTTTGTGTGATGAAAGAATGGATTGAGAGAGCCCATGGAGAGAGGTGGCATACAGGTAGGTGTGCTTGCCGTAATGTGCAAGTTCTGCTGGACAGAGTGACAGAGACACACAGTTATTCATTGAGTGGTTTCAGAGACATGTTAGAGCCTGGTGTTCAGTTGAAAACGCTTTAACGAATTATTATGTCAGATAGTTTGACACGTTGACATGTTGACACATTTGCACACATTTATTTCAAGTCACCTGCTATTCTTGGAAATGTATAAGCCATTAACACATTTGGGACAGAGAGAGAAGGGGGTGTGTGTGTGTGTGGGGGGGGGGGGGATCATCGTAACAGTGACAAAAATAACTTAGCTTTTTTTATTATTTCGTTTCATTTTTCATCAGACATCTACTCCAAGGTACCCCTTCCTTCTTCTCTAAGAGAGGCGGGGAAAGTTCAGTATTTCTTTTGTTCATTAAAAAGTTTCTTGTGAAGCTAAAGGACAAGGATCCCCCCCTCCCAGAGGGGACAGTGAGAGTCCCCAGATCAGTGTGACGACGCAACAGCTCATTAAAAACACTGACAGTCCCACTGCCGTTTTTATTAACAGCCATTTTCTGTCTCCCACTTCACCAGCCTGACATCATGTTCAAAGAATAAAAGATGGTCTGTGCAGAGAGAGAGAAAGGGAGAGGAGAGTGAAAGAAAAGGAAGAAGGAGAGGAAAGGAGGAGAAACAGGGAGATGAGATGAGATAGGGAAAGTGTTGCAAACCTTTGTAAACTTGGGCATCCAGAGAGAGGTACTGTAGGCCTACAGTAGCTCGGAGTGAAAAGAGAGAAAGAATAGATTTCAGACAAAGAAAGAGGAAGTAACAGAAACAAAGGAAAAGAGAGTGTCACAAAAAACCTTTGTGAACTCAGGCAACGGAGGCTTAATTCGTTTCCCTATATTCTGCGACCGATCAGAGCTTGACTGCCGCTGGTGAACCCTTAGGCGACACGCTCAACCCTCCAGGGATTAATTTACAGAAAAGTTAACGTACATTTTCTGAAATGTCGCAATATTCCTCAAAATCATCCTATCCCGTTTTTTCTCCACAGGGGGAGACTTTCAAGAGCCTCAGAACAATTACATTACTCCACCCCTCTTCTCTCTCTCTCTCTCTCTCTCTCTCTTTCTCTTTCTCTTTCTCTTTCTCTTTCTCTTTCTCTCTCTCTCTCTCCCTCTCTCTATCTCTCTATTGCTCGCTCACTCTCACCATGCACCTCTGTTTGATTTTAGCCAGAGGTAGAATAATGTTTTAATAGCTCAGCACGCTGTCCTTGCATGGCATTCTCTTGCACAGCTATACAGTAAGCCTTGCTGAAGCCTTGTTTGCTGTATTGTAAGTACCATTGAGGGTTTACTGTTTTACAACATGTGTTCGTATTGTATGTATATATGCACAGTATGTAAATGCACGCACGCACCGACGCACAAATGCACCAGATGATTCATGGCAGGTGGTTGGATATTCAGGAGAGATTAGACGTTTGCCCGGGACCCAAACTAGTTAAATAGCTAAATATAACCAGTAAGACGCCTAAGAAGTCTGGGTCATGACCGAAAGAATAAGGTGGCGAATACTAGCGGCCGAAATGAGTTTTCTTTGACGGGTGGCTGGCATCAGGGATCTCCATATATGGACTTAGTTGCGACAGCAGGTCGCATATGACATCAGGGACTCCACATCTCCATCCCTGATGATGTCACATGATGTCACGGGATCTGGGCACCATATATGGTGCCCGACACACACTGGTGCCCTGACACACTGACGGGAAATGCTCAATTCCATAGTTAACTGTGACCTTTGGTCACAATAATTTCTACAAGCTCACAACACCATGCAGAGAAGACACTCACACTGGTTCTAATTCCTCGATTTCCACATACAGTGTGCAGTGAGCTTGCCTGTATCCGGGGGCTGGAATACACTGGTGGTCGAGCAGGGAGAAAGTGATTCAGTCCAGTCTTCAACCCTAATAGTTTGTCTACAGGGAGAGCAGTCAGCTTGTTGCTGGATGAGCAGAGAGAGGAAGAGAGCAGCGAGGCTGATCAGAGCTAGGCAACACGAGGCTCCGCTGAGGTCCTGTCTGTCAAAGGCCAAGCACATGGCCTGGGGCCTATCTTCAGCCCAGCAGATCAGCTGCATCAGGTCCAGTGGTGGAAAGTATAACTACCGGTATGTACCTTTACTTAAGTACTGCACTTAAGTACAATTTTTACTCATTTTCAATTTCAGAATGAAAATACATCGCTTGGATGCACCTGGGACGTATCCTCAATAATGTATCCCAAGGTCATTGGGGTTTCGGGTCTCACGAACATCATACCCCTCACTCGGGTGACCCAGCCGGGGTGATCAAGTCCCGACTTAGGGCCCAGTAGCTACCCTCGATAAGACCCACTAGGGAAAGACCAGGGCCACACAATCCGTTGGAACCACTCCGGAACTATACTCTGCCGGGACTGGGAGGCACAATTCTGGCATGTGGTAGGGACTATAGCTCTGTGGGTTCTACGTCTCCAATACTACATCTCAGATCCAAATATTGTCTTTTAGTCCACTACAATTATTTGAAAACTTTAGTTACTAGTTACTATGTATATTTGGATTGTTATTACAAAACGTACAATAACCACTTCGGCCCTATATAGATTTTGGTTATTTGAAAATATGCGATCTAAAAGCTCACAATGCTCACAACGCTGACGCATTGTGCTGCTAATTTCAAAAGATTTGTACACATTTGAAAACTTGAAATGGGACGTTCTGCATAATACTTTCTACAAGTGGTACCAATATTTTTGTACTTGTACTTGTACTTGTACTTGTACTCCAGACTTCTATATTGGAGTATTGATACTTTTAAGTAAAATTTTTACTTTTTCCACCACTGGGAGTCACTCTGCAACATTCTGTATTACGGCTGTACTCCCTCCCTGAGAAGTGAAGGATGCACAGCCTTTGTGGCCAGTGGCGCCGTCAGGACGTAAAAAGTGCGGGGACATTATTTTCGTTATTAGCTTGTCTATTAGCTTGTCTGACACCGTGATCGAGTTGAAACTGAGAGCAACTACAGTTACTGCACATATGCAGCACAACAAATGTTAGACCACCAGGAAAACAAATATGAATCATCCCCCAACATTCAGACCCTTCTGACACCCCCTCCGGCGCCTATGTTAAGAATAAATTAACTTTGCTATATCCACTTACTGTAGCAAACAATTTAATCTGACCCCATATTTGAAAGTAGGATGAGTTTAGAATTTTCCAGATTCAGACAACTCAGACATTGAATGCACTGGATGAAAAGGGGATACATGTGCATCTGTGTGGGCATTTCCCCAGTCAACATAATGTTGGGTGGAAGTTTGTGAATGAATTCATGCAACACACCACACAGAAAGTCAGTTCAAGTATTAATATGCAGTGTTTTACAAGAAAAGTGTTATCACCCAAAATTCAGATATTGTGAAGTCTGTAATATCTGAAAACAATCTCACATTTTAAACTCACATTCCGCTGTTCATTGAGGGTGTTGTAGCAGTGTCTCTGTTCCCATACTGATGGCACTGAGGAGAGATTCCACTGAGTCGTACACACTCCTCAACTGTACTCCTAATAGGACAGACCAAATGTACCCTTGCTTCCAGCAAGAACTCATTATAATGCATAGCTTATTATTTAGATTTCTGTGTTCATACACTAGTCATAGCTGTGTGATTCTCACTACGGTCAGTCCCCTTCTGCTGACTCAGCACCATTTGAGCAGTCTTGGAATCGTAAATCATCCTTCCTTGTCAGCATGCAATGCGCCATGAGAGCCCCGTAGCATCAACATCTGATGCATGGAAGTCATTCTTAAAATATATATATATTTTTTTCCCTTGTTGTTGTTGTTTTGTTGTTGTTGTTGTTGTTTTACCTCTCGGGGCCTTTTACTGTATCCATGACGATAAATCTGGTTTCGCCCCCTTATCCAAATTTCTGCTCTATTCGGATGCTACCCCTTGGAGCCATGCATCCAGCATGTTTGGGATTAGTAGTGATGTCCTAACTAGTGTTTCCTGTTTTGCCTAGTTACCTGTCTCGTCCAATGTGATGCCTCATTGGCTGCTGCAGTTCATTGGAGCGACGTGTCTCCAATGAAGGCAGGAAGTCAAGCGGAAGTGCTGAAGGCACGCTGCGTCGCTGCCCAAGTGACGTCACTCATGCGACTCCTCCATGTCTCTCGCTGCCACTCAAGTGACTACTGGCCAATCATGTCTTTCAGTTCCCTTTCAGTGTGTATGGTAATGGTTCCCCAGTTCCTTGTTTATGGTGTTATGTTCCAGTCCTGTAACCTGTTCTTGTGTGTTTATGGAGAATAAATCATGTCTGTTGTGCATTTTGGTCCTACTCTTGAGTGACATTTGCAGGATCAGTCTGGAGATTGAATTCAGTAGAATACTTTTTAAAGTAACTATTGTAACAGTATGACTAATTAAAAACACCAAAAACGAAAGAAAAAACAAACAAAACAACACCTTAGGCGTGTTTCCATTGCGGTCCATTTGAACATGCAACACTCAACTGGACTGACGCTGTGCAACTCATTATTACAACTTCCCGTGGCGGCCCCCTGCTGGCCCGGGGCCTGTTGAATTTGAAACAGGAAGTTCTATAATGAGTTTCATTTTGTGCATCAACTCAGCATTAAATCATGGTTTCCTATTATAAACCTGGCCAGAATTTGTCGTTGTGACATTAAGAAAAAAGAAAGAAAAAACTGTATAGCTGACAGGGAATCATCAGCAATGATTGGCTAATATAGGACAGTTACACAACACGCCACAGAGCATATGCCCGACATCTGAACACAACAATTATTTAACTAGAAAAAGTGCCCTTCCGGGCACAGGTCTCCACCAGGTTATCCACAGATCCGTGCAGTTAGAGGTAAAAACACTTTTCGGCCAGTTATAGCGCCACCTTGAGGCTGAGTTGAAATTGTTCATGTGGCATTTCGTCCTCGGCCTAGTGGGAATGTGGGTGCACAATTTCACGGAAATCACGCAATGTGTTCATGATTTGCAGCATTTTGTTTGAAACTGAGCACTCCTGTGAACTTTGGAAGCCAATCTTAACCAATCAGGATGGAGTCTGATAAATCTGAAAGACCCGTTTCGTTGAATGGCTCTAGAGAGACTGTGTACCAATTTGCGTGATGTTTGGACAAAATCTGTAGGTGTACTGTGCAAAAACTTGTTTTGCACAAAGCGGCCTCTTGGTGGCGCTATAACAGGCCGTTCTGGAAAGTTTGGGGCAGAGGTTCATGGTTGGCATCCAGGGAGTGTGTGTGCAAAATATGGCATCGACCGGGTTAACGGTGGCCGAGATTAGCTGTTCACGGACACACGGACGGACGGACGGACGGACGGACACACAAACGGACGGACGGAGTGCAAAACATACTCTCCCCACATGCCTTCGGCCTGGTGGAGACAATAAACCATTTCATTTGGAGTGTGGCTGAGTGTGTGAGGAGGCCACAACAGCGGTTTGGAACGCTCAAAAATATCCCTAAATCCGCCAGCATTGCAACACAGTGGGTGTTTCCAATGTGGTCCATTTGAACATGCAACACTCAAACAACTGGACAGACGCAAACATACAAACAATAAAGCATAAAAGCAAGTATGTGGGCGGGGTCCACCAGGGATACAAATATGTGGAGGATGCCACTCACGATGGATGCAAGGGAGTGAGCTGCCCTGGGGGCAGGCCAAGGGAGTGAGCTGCCCTGGGGGCAGGCCAAGGGAGTGAGCTGCCCTGGGGGCAGGCCAAGGGAGTGAGCTGCCCTGGGGGCAGGCCAAGGGAGTGAGCTGCCCTGGGGGCAGGCCAGGGGAGTGAGCTGCCCTGGGGGCAGGCCAGTCCCCAGGGCAGTGAGCTGCCCTGGGGGCAGGCCAGGGAGTGAGCTGCCCTGGGGGCAGGCCAGGGGGGCAGGTCACTCCCCCAGGGCTGCTCACTCCCTGTGAGCAGCCTGGGGGCAGGCCAGTCGTGGAATAGATTTGGAGCCATGCTTTTAGGTCAGCTTTAAACTTTAATGGGGAATAAAAGAATGCCAGGGCTGCAGGTAAGCATTCCGCTGTGTAGTGGCTGCGTAGTAGAATGCATTCTTGAGTGACTTGAATTTGAGGGAAGACAAGGTCAGAGCGAGGAACCCCTTCTGGTGTAGCATACCTATGAGTGTCCCTTACTCTGGTAAAGTAGACACACTGCCCCAACTTGGCACCAACGGGGATGAGAATACGTTGAGGATAGCAGAGCCATGCAGGGGACCCCCACCCGCTGTGGGACCATGGGTGCAGTCGCAGCAGTAGTATACTTACTCCTCCACAACACTGCACCTTGTTATCACTTCAGTATATCACCTCCTCCCCAATTGTACCTGTTCCTCATTTTGTATACCATTACCTTCACCTGAGGTCAGATCTCAGCACAGACTGTAGAGATTATTGTTATTATTAACTGCTAGATTTCAAACATTTTAAATACAATGACAGATGAGCTAAACTGAAGGAAATGGAGCTTACATGATAACACGATAACTGCGGGAAAACACAACTCATGAAGACGTACAGTGCAGTTAACTTGCCTATCGCTGTCGAGTCTTTCACAGTTGGACTGCTTCTTCTGTGAGAACACACCGTGTCTTCAGTTACCGTGCATGTGGGCTCATACTGTGACACAACAATGTATCCGCTGCCTGATTCCATTTATACTCTAAAAGAGACTTCTATTAGGCATTGGGCTTTGCATGGTGCATCATGTTGCCTGCAGTACCAGAGGCGGATTCAGCAATGTTTCAAACCGCTTAGAATGAAACGGGCCCGGAGACATCAGGGGGCCGCCACCACGGGAAGTAATGAATTATGAATTGCATTTTGCGCATCAACTCATCACATATCATGGTTTCCTATTATAAACCTGTCCAGAATTTGTCGTTACTTGTGGTGTTAAAAATGTAAATATAAAACAACAAGGAGCTGACAGGGAATCATCATCATGATTGGCTAAAAATAGGACAGTTACACAACACACCCTCACAGAGCTATATGCCCGACATCTGAACACCGGTTATTTAATACATTTTATTTGGAGTGTGGCTGGGTGAGGAGGCCACAACAGCAGTTTGAAACGGTCTAAAACACAGTGGGTTGTTAGAAGTATGTCTTTGCCAGCAGACTTGTACTGCCACGCTATTCGCTGAAACCAATTTCCCCTTTATCCTTGGGAAGTTGAAAAGTAGTTGCTTTGTCATAGCTCTCTCTCTCTCTCTCCCTCTCTCTCTCTCTCTCTCTCTCTCTCTCTCTCTCTCTCTCTTGCTCTCTCTTGCTCACACCCTGTAGTGCTCAGAGAGGAGGTGAGCCATGACACAAATCTCATGGCTGCCTTATATTGAATCCCACTTTGCAAACTCTCCGCCAGTCAGAGATAAGTTGATGCTGAAGACTTGGTGGGGGGGGGGGGGGGGGGGGTTCCTTAGTGTGAGGGAGAGGGGATAAGAGGGGAAGATAGAGATGAAGAGATAACGAAAATAAACAAGGGTGGGAGGAGAAAAGAGAGCAGGACAGTGTACAATGGGGGGGACAGAGTGAAACTGAGAGAGAGAGAGAGAGAGAGAGAGAGAGAGAGAGAGAGAGAGAGAGAATATTCCAAAGACTGACAGATAGAATATAAATCTGGTTTTCCATTAAAGCCTTGTCCTGGAGCACCACTGAGAACAGAGAACGCGACAGCTCATTAAGTCCCATCATGCCTTGCTGCTTCCTTCATGTGAGAGAGGAGCCTGTGAACCCCTGACGCCTTGCATGCTGCTCCCTCCACTCTCCTGCTTAGTTAGAGTTGTTTTCTATCGCAGGTTCTGCGCCGTCGGAGTAGGCGGGTGATATAATAGAGTCAACAAGAGAGAGAGAGAGAGAGAGAGAGAGAGAGAGAGAGAGAGAGAGAGAGAGAGAGAGAAAGGGAGAGCGGGAGAAAGGGAGAGCGGGAGGGAGATGCAGAAAAATAAGAAAGACTATCTTGTAGGAGAATTTCTATGGTTTATGTAATCTCCGCAGCACCCTTACATGCACATAATGTGCAGTGTGAAGTGTACCAAAGCAGTAGTTACTGCTGTGTGTGTGTGCTGCTTACAGAGGGAGCGTGGAACACGGCAGGGACAAGCTGGCCTTTTTGGTTGAAGAGCTAGGGCGGCTGCTGGCAAACTAATTGTTGGAGTTGAGCTTATGTGTGCAACAGAACTATACACCAGGCAGGCTGGGGAAGTGAACAAAAACACTTTATCTCGTCTCCTTCGGGCTCAAGGGGCTGTACGTCGTCTGTCTCCGTCTAGACTTGCACGGTGGAGATCAAAGGCAGGGAGATGACTGACCTGAGACCTCTGTACTTGTCGCTTTTTTATGCAATATATTTGAAAATGATCCATTCACATCACACAACCTTGTGATGCATTCATTTATGGACAGAGGAGTTTCTGTTGGCTCGACATACACATACAGTATGATAGCTGTGTGAGCTGTGACTGGACTGCATTTGAGGGCACAGACATATAAGTACAGACAAACCCTGCCTTCGGCCACAGTGTAAAAATACTTTACTTAACAGCTGTGTTCAGAAGTGCTCTAAAGAATTATACAGATATTGGCCAGTTTGAGCCCCATGTGCACCTTCAAACTTGTAAGGCTTGACAGCAAATCTGCGGTCACCTTTATGTGCCTTTTAGACATTCCTGCAAGCAGCCAAGATGCCATCGCTGTTATGACACTTGATCCAGGAATGATCGCAGGGAGGATATGCTTCATCACTAGTGAGGCTCGTCAGTCCAGCACAGTTTTTTGGTTTATTTAGCTGCATCAAATAAAATGATGTTACTGCCCAGAGGCGACCTTATCTATGTTCTACCGTTTCAACTGAAACAGGCCCCACCATCCGGGTGCCCCAGGCCATCTGACACACACACACACACACACACACACACACACACACACACACACACACACACACACACACACACACACACACACACACACACACACACACACACACACACACACACACACACACACACACACACACACACACACACACACAGTGCATCTCAGAAAGAATCATCCTGTTGCTGCATGTACTGTACAGTACTCTTTTCTCACTCAAGATAACTCAAATATGTAATAGCCTACAATATAAAAAAAAGCAAGTGGTGATTCTGCTCGTCCTTCAACTAAAAGAAATGTTGGGAACATGACACGAGGAAAACGCTGAGCAGCAGTGTAGAATACTTACTGTCACTGTGCTGCATACTAGGGGTCTCATTATACATTCACAGGGATCACAGGAATTCACAGGAATCACAGGGGACTATGCGGCTGGATGCAAATTCAGATTTTTGTACTATTCTGAAGTTGTTCAGCAATCTGCTATAGCCTAGGCATAAACACGATGCTGTATGTTGAATTTGGTAGCTTACAAACTATTATGATTTGTTGATTGTTTGATTTGTTCTTTAACAGCTTTGAAAATAGACATAAGTTAAGTAATGTATACAGAAGCAAGATTTTTCGAGATGAGCTGGATCACCCGTAAAAGAATGTGACCCCATGTTTTAAAGTCTGTTTAATTATTTAAAATAATTGTGTTTTGTTATTGTTTATTGTTTTATTTCATGTTCATGTTTACAGTATGTTCATTTCAAGCCCATCCAGTGATATAATACTGTGAATTAGGAATATGGGTTCATATGTAGCAGTGAGGAAGGTACAGTACATTGCATTGCATGCATTCTGCAAGGAAGGTAAATTAAGGACACTGACGTCATTTTCTCTATCCAGCAATCCCAGCTGGCAGATTTGTCGCACTGGGTGGCAAACTACAGCCGGGAGTTCGATGTAATAGCTTACATAATACATTGTAGTCTGTGAGAGCCAGGCCGGACCAGCTTATAGACAAACACTGTTTCTGAACAACTTTGTAAAATACTCGGTCCAGGAAAATAAAAGAAGACATAATCACGTGACGTGTTGCTTTTCGATTTGTACGCCATATAGAAAAGAGTGTGTTTTTCCTGTTTTATTCAGGATTGCAGTAGTGTGTTATCTGATCTCGTGCCTTTTAGTTAAATAGAAACAAAATGATTATGCTTCCTACACTAAATAAGTAAGCTGCAATTGCCATTTGGCATAAACAGCTATAGTCCTGGGAACTAGCACACCACCACCCACATACAGTATGTTGCTGCATTGTTCATGAAGGCAGAGTACAAGTGCACAGTAATTGCTTCTAGTTGTTATTTGGTGTTGACTGCATCAAGGTTCCAATGATTAAAATCTGCCAGGTGGTCTGTGTAAAAACACTGGCGGATGCTGTTGTACACTGTAGAGGAGTCGCAGTGCCACATGCTGACCAGACAAGCACATAGGTCAGCCGCAGCCACAGACACTGTCAGAATGGATCAAAATCACAGGGTGTTCCACCAACAAGTCCCATGCAGTCCCCAGTGTACAGTACACACATCATAAGCAGATCAACCCTGGAGGGAGACAGGTCTGCCCTCATGCTTCCAACTTCACTCAACTCATCTGTCCGCTAGCTCCGCTTAACAACTTGACCCTTATAACGTCCCCTATTCTGCATGGCGGGGGGGGGGGGGGGGACATCCGCAGCAAATAGCAGATCTACAAGCTCACAAAAGGAATGTGTCACGGTGCGACGCAAGACAAGTCATATAGGACCCAAAATGCTGAACAGACAGGCATGAGCAGAGAACGTCAAATTAAAGTATTTATTATACTGACAACACTAGGTGAACATAACAGGAACAGAACACCATAACAACATCTATAGTCAAGCAGGGAACATAAGGAACTGAGGGTTTCAGGATCACAATACACAGGTGAACAGAACAAACAATCAACACTGTGATTGGCTAGGAGACTAACAGGACACAGGTGGAGAAAACTAGCAATCACAAGGAGGTAAGACAAGACAGGCAACCACAACTATAGGCAGAACAGGAAACACTAGGGCATCACAACATAATAAAAGTACACAGCTGTATACAGATTATAGTTCATGACAATACAGTTTGTGACACAATGTGACGTGTTTTAAGCTTGTAGAGCTATTTCTAGAGAAGAGATTGGTGTAAAAGTAAACAAGAGCAGACCAAGCACGGAGCCAAAACTCAGATCTGTTTAACTCAGTATAGAAGGTTTAAGTGGTTATAACGCTGACGTTCCTATTCTGGGCCATTACGTGCAGACGGGTTGTGAGATATTGTAGATCAGGTATTTTTGGTGAAGATATTTGGTGTACAGTAGAATGAAAAAACGAAAAAACATAGGGGCCCATATAATAGATCCCTGAGGGACCGTGGTCAATGACGTGGTTCTCTCCTGCTCTTCTCTCTTTACTCCTCACTTACTCTACTTCCACCCTTTATCTAATTTCTTTCTCAACTCTCTCTGTCTCTCTCTCTGTCTCTCTCTCTCTGTCTGTCTCTCTCTCTCTCTCTCTCTCTCTCTCTCTCTCTCTCTCTCTCTCTCTCTCTCTCTCTCTCTCTCTCTCTCTCTCTCTCTCTCTCTCTCTCTCTCTCTCTCTCTCTCTCTCTCTATCTCTCTCTCTCATATCTGTGCCATTGCTTTGATCTCAGTCTATGTGGCCTTGTAGGCTACAGTAAATTATACTGTGGCTAAAGCAGTGCTGTGCCATCCACATGATTATAATGACTAGATAGTGCACACGCACGCACGTGCTCGCGGTACATGTGTGAGTGAGAATGAGGGATGCAGTAGTAGGCTCCACAGATGAGCGAAGGGATAGAGCAGAGCAGAGTGAGAGAGTGCCTGTGATCAAAGGTCAAGTGCTATCATCAGCAGGGCAATTTTCTCCTCAACTCAGTCAAGTTTAAATGGAAATACATTCAGCAAGCCAGTTCATATCAGACATGTTATTAGGCACCCTATCTGATTTCAGAGCAGGCTGGAATTGTTTCTTGTTTCTCAGCTAATGGCACTGAAAGAAGAATTCACTTGACATTACTGCCCACGATTTTACAAAGCATACGGCTTGTTAGATGTTTTTAGGAAACAGTTGGATCATTTCACTGCAGCATGAAAATATATTTGCAAAAACTGGAAACTTGCTTGAGATAGGTAATTCAATTCAATGAATTCAATTCTAAATTATATCACTTTATAGTTGAAAGTGGAAGAATAAACCCTGCTTTATAATCTAAGATCCAACAAGGTTCTCTAAATGTTTCATGGCATGGTGGGCAAAAGATGATACCTGTTTATTTGTGTATTCTCTGTTGGCTTTGACACTGGCACAGTCCTTGCAGACAGTCATGAAAGCCTGTCTCCTTCACTTACCCCACAACAAATGACTTGTCCGTCTTTGAGCAACACACTGTGAAACCGTCCCTACTGACTCGTTTGTAAGACATCCTAAAAAGGAATGTCTGCTAAATCATTAAAATGAAAGAGTCTTGCCATTACCCTTTAATGTATCTCATCAACAAACTGCTTCCACCCACAGGACTGCTGGCACCAGACTGTGTCACCTTTGGGCTGCGATTTCTTTCAACATTATTTACAGGGAATTCAGTTGTGCCAACAGAAATCATGAGATGACATTGAGAGTCAGACACACAGTCAGATAAAGATAGATGGGGAGGGGGGGGGGGGGGGGGGGGCATTTATTTCTGAGAACATGCAGCTAGCTTTGGCATGGGCCGCATGGCAGGCACAGAATCGTTACTCAATCATCAAAATACCATTATTTTTGATTGAGTGAATACTTCATTAGACAGAAAAACTGTACAAACAGGGCAAAGCCCAAACATTTTGAAAGGAAATCCAGTTTTTAATTGCTTGACCCTGTCTTCTTCCCTGATGTGTTGGGAGGAAAGGCCCCAGGCCGAGAAGTAGTCGAATTAGTTTGTTTTGGGAGGTCTGAAACTTTGTCTTTATTGAAATGTTGGAGAAGCAAGCATAGTCAAAGTGGCATTGAATAAAGGCTTCAGCAAGAGTCCTGAGAGCACTTTTGTTGACAAAATCACACCCATGTGAACTGAGTGGTGCAACTCCCCTCTCTCCCCCCCTTCCTCTCTCTCTCTATCTCTCTCTCTCTCTCATTAGCAGTACTCATAGTCATACTGGTGCTCATTAACATCACATAGGTGAACCAACACATTGCCAACACGGACATTGCTGTTCCTTGGAGTGGTTGCACCACTCAAAAAAATAGGAAATTCTGCCAATCCTCCAGCAAGGATTCTGCCCTCCCTCTGTCACAGTGTACAGGTATGGTACAAAACCACTATGATACAAACTATGCATTGGTGTAGATATGTGGCAATGAGTTATCAGAAAATGAGTGCCAAATACTGTAATGAATCTGGAGTATTCCAATAAAACAGCAGCAATAAAATGGCATAAATGAAGGTCATTAATCAATATACAGCAGAAACATGAAACAACCTTTAAAAGTATCAGTTTAAGATGTTACCTCATGCAGTTAATTAAAATATAGTTAATCAGATAAAGTGCTGAATGTGGATTGGAGTGTGGATTGGAGTGTTGTTCCGTTAAAATGCCTTTGACTGTTGTTGGACCTCAACGTCCTCTGCCTTCAGCCTGACAGATGGGGAAATGGCCTGGAATAGAACAAGGCTTATTGAACTGCACAGACTGGAACCTCACCATAATATATAACGTAACATAACAGTTAAGCGATGTTGAGCGTATCAACGGTTCACTGAGTGCAGAAAATCCTGAATTGCCTGAATTGGGTGAAAGCTACCCGGCCTTGTTTGCTTATAGTGCTATTATAACACTGTCTGGAATTTGGAACAATTTTGTGCAGAGAAGTGACATAAGTGGGTGTTCTTTTTTACTCTGCCATAGGAGGGCAATGTTGAGCTTAATGCCTTCAAGAATGCTGCACATTTCAGTGTGTCTGAGCTCTTTCTCTCTTACAGACACAGACGCTTACAGTAGCTTATACAGTGTTGTACGGTGATTTTTGATACCACGCTATTTTGATGACGTTATGCGCACGCCTCTTAACAGCTCCACCATACAGTAGGATTTAGAAGGTCACACTATATATGGACCATTGACAATTGACATGCATCCAGGCTCATTCCGTTGAGGTGTGAACTTATAAGCACTTACTTATACTGTATGAACTTATGTGTACAAGTCTACACATAATGATAGTTTGAATGAGAAAAGAGGCAGAAAGTGAGGGAGTATAATTATGCTGGAATGTATGGTCATTTCCCACCACTGGTATCAAAGTCCCCCATCAGCCCCTTTGACCCTGGGTTTTCCTGCCTCACTACTGAACTCAGTGCCTACGCACGCACGCACGCATGCACGCACGCACGCACGCACGCACGCACGCACGCACGCACGCACGCACGCACGCACGCACGCACGCACGCACGCACACACAGATCGACCCCCATCCATGTCCTTGCCTCCTTAACAAAACCTTCTTTGTAAACCATAAAACTAAAATTGTGTCTTTCCTAATGAGCGGATGGATGTGCATCTGGTCGTATACATCACACAGGATTCTAGAGATTCAGCAAAGGGTTTTTGTCTCCACCAGGCCGAAGGCATGGGGGGAGAGTATGTTTTGCACTCCGTCCGTCCGTCCGTCCGTCCGTCCGTCCGTGTGTCCGTCCGTGTGTGTGTCCGTGAGCAGCTAATCTCCGGCACCGTTAACCTGGTCGATGCCAAATTTTGCACACACACTCCCTGGATGCCAACGATGAACCTTTGCCCCAAAATTTCCAGAACGGCCTGTTATAGCGCCACCAGGAGGCCGCTTTGTGCAAAACAACCCGGTCGATGCCAAATTTTGCACACACACTCCCTGGATGCCAATGATGAACCTCTGCCCCAAAATTTCCAGAACGGCCTGTTATAGCGCCACCAGGAGGCCGCTTTGTGCAAAACAAGTTTTTGCACAGTACACCTACAGATTTTGTCCAAACATCGCGCAAATTGGTACACAGTCTCTCTAGAGCCATTCAACGAAACGGGTCTTTCAGATTTCTCAGACTCCATCCTGATTGGTTAAGATTGGCTTCCAAAGTTCACAGGAGTGCTCAGTTTCAAACAAAATGCTGCAAATCATGAACACATCGCGTGATTTCCGTGAAATTGTGCACGCACATTCCCACTAGGCCGAGGAAGAAATGCCACATGAACAATTTCAACTCAGCCTCAAGGTGGCGCTATAACTGGCCGAAAAGTGTTTTTACCTCTAATTTACTTTTGTTGCCCTTTTATCCAACCACCAGATGAAGGCAAGCTGCAATGTCCTACATTCCTATCCTGGTGGAGACCTGTGCCCAGAAGGGCACTTTTTCTAGTTTTCACTGAAATATAAGTGAAGGTTTGTTGTGTTCTGTGTTCTGTGTGTGTGTGTGTGTGTGTGTGTGTGTGTGTGTGTGTGTGTGCGTGTGTGCGTGCGTGCGTGCGTGCGTGCGTGCGTGCGTGCGGGCGTGCATGCGTGCGTGCGGGCGTGCATGCGTGCGTGCGTGTGCGTGCGTGCGTGCGTGTGGTGCGTGCGTGCGGGCGTGCATGCGTGCGTGCGGGCGTGCATGCGTGCGGGCGTGCATGCGTGCGTGCGTGTGCGTGCGTGCGTGCAACGTCTGGCTTTCAGAAATTACGTCATGTGGCAGCCAAGTCTATAGACTTTTAATGTGTAAATGTTACTTAACAAACAGCACCCCAAAAACACAGGACCCCAGCCAAGTCTATGGACTTTTAGTGTTTGCTTTAAGCAGTGCATGACGTCATATGGCAGCCACAGTGGGCCCCTCATGGCCCCTCACTTCACATGAGTGTGACTGTTTTCTCAGATCAATCAATGGGGGTTTGATATCAGGTTGAAACCTGTCACAAATGTCAAAGTATAGAGATAATAATAATAATAATAATAATAATACATTTTATTTATAAGGCGCCTTTCAGGGCACTCAAGGTCGCCGTACTTCACTTCTCATGTGGATCCTGAGATACACATGGTTTTATTTTGTTTGGTTTGCTTTTTTCTTGTTTTTTTTATTTATTTCAAGTCAAGAGTAACAACGCTGAGAGGGAAAGGGTATGACCTTTATACAGTGTGTTGAATTCCTCTTTAAATAAATTAAACATTGATTGAAATGTGTCGTGTGTTCAGGATGAACCAGTGGTTTTCAATGAACCCTTACAGTAACAGAGTGTACAAATGGAGCCAAATTGTCCATTTGGTATGAGAGTCCTTGAAACATTCAAGTTTGGGAACCACCGGGATTGAACAAAACAATAGGCTACATTGCTACAACACAAAGAGGCAAGCATCTATCTATCGACAGGTGCTGGAAGCCAAAATTACAGCAAATATTTTAAAACACTGTCTCTTCCTGTATGATAGAGAGTTTGTGGTGTTTTCTACGGGACTGGGCAGGAAACAGACAGCTTCCTGGGAGGCTTGGTGTCCAGTCCATCCATGAACCTTGATGCCATCACAGGGAGGACAGGAAGTAAAGAAGTGATGTCATGCAGGGCAGGACAGTCAGGAAGTGCTGGAAGACGAGCGCCATTGTGCGCCATTTGTTTGTGGTTCCCAGGTGACGGGAACTCAATTTAAATCCATCAACACCCAGAGTCATGTCCAACTTTCCACTCAGGTCAGGGCTAAACCAGGGGTCACCAATATGTCCGTACACGTACACAGACAAATGTGTCTGTGTGTTTGCCACAAATTAAATTATTTGATTTTCTGTTTTAACACACCATTATGATGTTCTTATTTTGATCATAACACCCAATTACTGTATGACACTCAGAGTTACAGACCTGTTATTCAGCGCTATCTATTTATGTGTTTCTGGTAATATTATCCTCCACTCATTTTGTATGTCCGTGGCAAAACAAATATGTTGACAAAAATGTCCACCACAAGCCAACATGGTGATGACCTCTGGGCTAAACCATCACATCAGTCACACACTGCCCCCATGCCAGTGAGAGATCGCATCACATCCTGTTGGTCAATGAAGGAGGACATGCAGTTGATGAGTCAATTACTATTATTATAAGTATTATTACAATTATTATTATTATTATTATTATTATTATTATTATTATTATTATTATTATTATTATTATTAACAGATGATGAACTGCAACTTTGATCTATTGCAGTGGGTCTCAAACCATTTAATTCCAAGGACCCCTGTAACTCTTTATTCTGCACATGTCAAGAGTGTACAAATGGACCCGCACGGATCCATTTGTACACTCTCAGAGTTACCGACCTGTCCTGTAAGGGTCTAGTTGGAACCCCCTCAAGTAACCTTTAGATTCCCTGGACCACACTTTGCAGTGTTAGATCAGTTCAACGGTGACAGACATTAGCTGTCCATAGCCAGACGGACAAACACGCACGCATGCACGCATGCACGCACGCACGCGCGCACACACGCACACACACACACACACACACACACACACACACACACACACACACACACTCCTGGGCTCAGGAGGTGGAGCAGGTCGTCCAATGATCCGTGGGTCGGCGATTCGAATGCCAGCTCCTCCTGTCCACATGTCAAAGTGTCCTTGGGCAAGACACTGAACAGCACATTGCCTCCAAAAAGTTGAAAATAATGTTTGAAATAGTTTCCCCCACACAGTACCTGAGCCTGAGGTACAGCCTGTTTTAGAACATTCACTCTGCACTGGACTCACAGACTTGTGTTTACAAACCCCCCCAAGACAATGTGATGCTAGGATCCACTATTAAATGTAGCCTTGAGCGAGCCATGCTCCTGTTCAAAAACCAAACACAACAACATGAAAAGAAAAAAAACAAGGATAAACATATCCATTTAAAAAAATATATGGAGAGACCTCTTGGCAACAAAGGGAATGACGTTGGAGCTGGGATTTGCAGTAAACAGTGTTCACTGTGTGGAAATAAAGCTGGTACCATTATTTTCAGTACTCAGTATTCAGTACTGTTCTCTCTTTATTTTGGATAACCAAGGCTTCAGTCAGAACTAGTGAGGTCACTGAGAGATCTCAGTGACCTCACTGTGGCCAGGGCACAAAATAATTAACCTTTGGATGTGGGGTTAGCTCTATAGTGCTTTATAGATGATTAGGATCATTTAAAAATAAATTCAGTACTCAGTATTCAGTACTGTTCTCTCACACCAAATCAGAACCAAAACCGAAAGTGTGGAGCACACTGAAAACATTAAAACAATAGAGGAAAGAAAATCTAAACAGTAAAAAAAAAAAACGAAACAAAAAACATCGAAACATAAACATATACATTACAAAACAATGTGTATTTGGAACAAGTGAGTTTTTAACAGCTTCCTAAAACTATCCACTGACTGTGTGTCTTTATAACAAAGGGAAGGCGGTTCCCGACCCGCGGGAGTGGAAGCTAAAAGCAAAGGCTGGTTTAAGGTCCCTGCACACAGAGTGCGTTTTTCGGATTCTTTGCTGTGTTTTTCCATCGGTTTCAGTGTGCAACCACCTTTACTGTTAGTTTTTAGCCGAGATTTCGGATAACCATGGCTTCAGTCAGAACTAGTGAGGTCACTGAGAGATCTCAGTGACCTCACTGTGGCCTGCAGCTGGGCACAACACAATTAACCTTTGGAAGTGGGGTTAGCTCTATAGCGCTTTATAGATCATTTAAAAATAAATTCTGGTATAGTCTGCAATTTCTTTCAGATAAAAGGTTAATACAGATTTGATGTTTGCAATATATCTTAAAACAAGATGGGACCACTGCATGCAACTGAAAGTTCATGTTTTGGTCAAACAAGGGTCTTTTTAAGCTTGTTAAGCATTTGCTTCTAAAGGACCAATCCACGACTGTACTTTTCTGAAATGCTCTCAGGGCAAAAACATATTTTTCTGCATGAATGGCAAAACTGCTTTCATTATTCTTTGACAAGTTTTTGCAAATGGACTGAATAAACAAAACAAGTCAAGCAATTCCTCTGGGAGATATTTGTGTGGCTAAACATTAAAAGCAAAGGGAAAACACAGTGAAAGACGTGAAAGAGTGCTTCAATGGTTTTATACCAAGCTAAGTTATGTGGTGAATACATAAAACTGTGCGATTTCTTCACAATTTCTATTATATGAAGAAACTTAAGCCACGCTCCTCTCATTATGTGATTAGAGACGAAGAACCAACTAAGACAAGTCCATATTAATTAGGCTATCCATAATGAATAAATTATAGATAAGGGATCAGCCCATTTCGGGGAGGGGTCAGAATAAATTAAGGACTTCATTCCCTCCATTTGTCTCTCTGCATTCTATGTATGTGATTGTCTTGCTTATTTTATACGCCAATGTTTAAAATGTATGAGAGAGAGCTTAGAAAGGCCTGATTCTGTATAGTATCTGGAAAAGCCCACTGTACCTGGATGAGGTGTGGATTCCACTACTACAGTGGACCTCTTATTGGAGCAATAGAAAGAGATTAGCCAGGGCTGGAGAGTCTCATTTCCCTAGTCAGCCCAGCGGACTGTGTCATTTGAACAAGCATTTGGCACAATGAAGGCAATCGCTTTCCATCCTTCCTGGACCTGGATGTGGTGTGGACACCTCATTTGTTGCAGACATCATTATTGCACACACCATCTTGCTGCACGGTAATAACTAAAATGATAATCGTGATGGAAGACAAACCTGAAGAGGATGAAGGTGGAAGTAGAGAGCCTGTGAACGGCGATGCTTTGCATCATGACTGCAATATTCTGCCCAGGTGTCAGTTCCCCACATTCTATCAGCAACCATTTTTATTTCACTCACTGTGCCATGTTGACATTTCCTGTTTCATTTAATAAACTATTTTTTATCATCTTGACTGTGTGCCGTTACCGTGTTGACTACAGTCCCAACAACGTGCCGATGTGCACTTAACAACCATTTCATATGTCAGTCATATATGTGGTTGCTTTGTGTTGTCACCGTCTGAGACACTGGTGCAGCACATTATGCCACACATCATTCATTGATAATCTTTCATGCCTGAGAATGTTGTAACCATGCTAGTGTTAAGCTTTGACAATTTCATTTTTTACCATGGAGTTCCGTGTAGTGGTGAGATAATGCATACTGTTGCTCCTCTGCTCTTGAAGAGCTTTGTTCAGCTCTGCTCTGAGCAAAGGAACAAAGCTTCCAGTGGAGACTGTAATTGTCCCTAGGGAAAGGCAGGCAAATAAATACATAAACAAACAAACAAACAAAACACAAGAAATAAATAAATACCCAGTCTCGTCGTCAGCATTGATTATGGCTATGTAACCTTGTGTTGTTTTGATTTCAGTATTCTGCTTTATGTTTGTGCCAGCTGTGTGCATGCATGTGCATGCTTGCGTGCATTTGTGTGTGTGTGTGTGTGTGTGTGTGTGTGTGTGTGTGTGTGTGTGTGTGTGTGTGTGTGTGCGTGCATGGATGTTTAATGTTAGGTTATGATAGATTATTATAGATGATGGGTTTTGAACCTGCCCAGGGACTATAGATGGAAATTAGCTAGTAGCTAAGCACATTTTCTCTTTTTTTTTTTTTTTAAGATATTTTTTTTGCGGCTTACGCCTTTTATTGATTTTTGAAGGGACAGACAGTAGGCTGACAGGAAACGGGAGAGAGATGGGGGGATGACATGCAGTAAAGGCCGTGTCGGGTCCGGGAGTCGAACCCGCGGCACACTGCGACTGGATTACCAGTCCGGTGCCCAGACCGTTACGCTACGGCCTGGGCCAGCACATTTTCTCTTTGCTTGAGATTAATGTATTTTGTAAATGGCTTCTGATTCAAATAATACATTTAATGGAAAAGTGGAGCATAATCTCCTTTGCTTGCTAAGTGCATATTACAACAAAGGGGAATCCCTAATTATGTATACATAAATATGCCATGGTTGTGATTCAAAGCAGATGCTGTGTTTTAAGACACAACATCTCCATATGAACATTTACTGTGCATATTGAAGTATGCACACAAATGGACTCATACACATACACTTGCTCAGACATTCCTTATGTATGTTCATTACTACTTCTGAATACCTAATTTAAAAAGGTTTTATATAATGTAAATGTTATTTGGTATAATCGCACGCACGCATGCACGCACTCGCGCGCACACACACACACACACACACACACACACACACACACACACACACACACACACACACACACACACACACACACACACACATTTGAATTATTTTATTTGGTCCACACTTTAAAAGGAAAATGCATAAGGACACAAACAGTATGGGTGCAGTTATGTTACAATCACAAGCCTATGACACATTTGGAATCATGATACAGCATGCAAGAATGTCACTCAGCAGTGTCTCTGATAGCCATATTCGTTCACACGACGGTGCTCAGGACTAGGCTTAGTCTCATATGGTGGCATAGACAGTACAACAGGGACAGTACAACACCTCGCAAGTCCTTCTGCCTCATCCTATGGACACTCCAAGCTGTCGAGAGTTCGAAACGCTCCCACAAACGCTCCCACGCTGTGGGCATGTCCCAGGCTGGACCATCAGAGAGAACGGAGCCGTCTCACACCGCCGCCTAGCCCTACAAGCAGAACCCAATGCTACTGAAGTTTCTGACATTTTTTAGACCCAGAGCATTGGGTCCTATTCCACCTCCACCCTGCCACCGGGTACGCACACATATATAAACGTAAACAACTTCGGATAAGTCCTTCTGCGCTCTTTCAGGACTTTTTTTTGTGTGAGGGCTTCTGAATGTGTGAACTTTAAGTACCTATAAATACCGCTGCGAATATCTCCTGTGGCACGGAAGCCGTTAAGTATTTTTAATACGTGTTTACATGTTTGACCGATTTGGTCGCTTTGATTCTTCTCTTCCTTCCTTGTTTATTGACACCTCGTTGTACCGCCTATCTGGCTAGCTAGTGGCGCTATAGCTATGACAGAGCAGATCAGAGGCAGGGACGTAGCCGGCACAAGCCAACCGCACACCGGGAGGCGGTACAATAAACGGTAAACAAACAAGAAGAAATAAAGCGACCAAATCGGTCAAACAAAGCTTTATGGAGGGTTCCGAGAGGGGCTAACCGCCGCCCGGTGACAACACGCGGCGTCCGCTTGCCGTAGGGAAGTTGCCGACTCACCGGGTCTCTCCCGGTGACACTGCACCCTCCATACTCCCTAGCCGCTCTCATGGGCCTGGAAGTCCACACACCGCTCCCCCGATGGCGGACCGACACACCGCGGGGAAGTCACCGGGTCCACTGCCTCTCCTCCCGGCACCTGTTGTTCACGGGAGGGACCAACAGGCAGCGTGGCGCCGGTAGTAGACTACGTCGCTGGGTACATCTTGACGTGATATCCTGACACACAGCCACCGCCACAGGAGTTGCAAAAGTTCCAAAAGCTGTACCCACTACATTAACGATCGTAGTTGTTGTTAGATTTTAAAGAACAAGCAAAGTTGGCGTCCACCGGCGTTTCCACCGTGCCGCCATTGCTGCGCGTGCGCACACACACACACACACACACACACACACACACACACACACACACACACACACACACACACACACACACACACACACACACACACACACACACACACACACACACACACACACACACACACACGTGTCAGGGACCCTTTATGTGACTAATGGTTTTGTTGTTTGGTAATGTTAGTATTACTGGGGACAGACTTCCAGCACAGCACCAGAAAACCATTTACTCCAGGTTTTTGTTTATGATGTAGATCCCTGGAGGGGATTACAAATGTCTGCTTCCACTCTACTCTTTTCTCTCTCACCTTTCTCTGTTTTTAAGTCTTGCTCCGAACTTATACTCTGTTCTCTGTTTCCCCCTCTCTCTACTGTAGCTCCTCCGCTACTTTTGCTTTGTCTCTGCCATATGCCCCCTTCTCTCTCTCTCTCTCTCTCTCTCTCTCTCTCTCTCTCTCTCTCTCTCTCTGCATCCTGTCCCCTCCCAGTCTGTTTATTTTCGCCAGGCTGGGACCTGCTTAGCGTTTTGCGAGCTAAATGTGACAACTCTTCAGATATGGAGATCGTTAACGTGCATGTTTCATGTCTGCACACATCAACGAGGTCGATCCCGTTTCAGATTACCGGGGAGTGTTTGGATGCCAGTTGACCGCCGCGACTCCATGGCGACCATCCAACCCAACCCCACTCCACTCCACTCCACTCCACCACATCCCACTCCACCACAGAGAAGAAAGAAGGCCTTGATCATTAGTTCATGACTTATTAATGATTTGGTATTTTGTTTTGTTTTTGTTACATTAGTTGATGACAGAATCTATGCCTTATACATTGGTATAGACCATGACTAAGCAAAATTATTAGCAAAATACGAATGATCTGTTAAGTATTTGTTCCCTCTCTGCTGCCAACTCCTACTACTGAGAGGTGGACTGGAGGGAATATTGTTACTAGCCGATACTGTGTGTGTGTGTGTGTGTGTGTGTGTGTGTGTGTGTGTGTGTGTGTGTGTGTGTGTGTGTGTGTGTGTGTGTGTGTGTGTGTGTGTGTGTGTGTGTGTGTGTGTGTGTGTGTGTGTGTGTGTGTGTGTGTGTGTGTGTGCGTGCGTGCGTGCGTGTGTGTCACAGTAGCAACGTGCGTGTGTGTCACAGTAGCATCAAGACACATTCTCCCCATGAGATACACAACATAGACATATACGTACATATACAGTATGAGATATAGGGCATAATATCAACATTGCAGTGTAACAGAATCTTGTCTGAGTTCATATCCAGGTTGGATGTTATTGACAGATGTCCGAAGACATCAGACAGGTGACCCCGACTAAAGTATACAGTTCTCCAAATGTCCACGTCAAACAGAAAGCGCTAAGTGAACCCAAGGACAAAAGCATGTACAATTCTAGACTTCAGAGGGAGGCCCACCCAGCTGTGTATAATAATAGAGTTATGTGTATACCATCCTCCCCAGCGAGCTGATAACCATTTTCACCCAGTTTGAGATAAATAGCCTCAACCAGCCGGAGGTTCTCCCCCGCTGAGGCCGCCAGCCCACTAAACATCTCGGTGGATGTGCGCATGCAGAGCCTTCAAGGGGGTGAACATCTGCGAGGCTGTGAGCCCTGATGGCATCCGGGGCCACGTCCTCGGAGCACATGTGTGGACCCCGCTGGCGGGAGTGTTTGCGGACATTTTCAACCTCTCCCTCTCCCAAGCTGTTCCCGTGGGCTTCAAGATGTCCACCACAGAACCGGCGGTCCCCAAACAGACTCCACTATAAGAATGTTCTTCTTATTTTGACAAAATTATAGACATGCATTACGTTACAAAGACATGTGTCTTTGTAACGTAATGCATGTCTATAATTTTGTCAAAATAAGAAGAAAAAGAACAAAAAGAAAAAACATAAGACAGAATCAACAACATGCCAGCAGACATTGATAAAGCAAAAGTAGCAGTCACGAGTCATGGGATTCGCAAGCCATTAAGACATGCGAATCCCTTGACTCCTTCAAAACTGCTCTCAAAGGGCACCTACGGACGGCTGCAATTCGAAACTGGCCCCCGTCAAATCTGAATCCCCCCCCACCCCTTTTCCCCCTCACTGTTTCTTTTCCCTTTTTACCTGCTCTATGATGATTTCCTGTTTTGGCTATAGAAGTGTATTCGTATGTCTCTAAATGTTTTGATGAATTGAAAATGTTCACAGTTAACAGTTTTTGTATTGAGTTGTCCTTGAAATGTACTGTAATTCTGCAAAAACGTACAGTATACTCCCATAATGCAGTCTCTAGCAAAGTCAAAGTAAGAGCACCTCTTAATACATGATGATAACGTCTCCCCATTGACAGAATCGACATGAGTTTTTCATAGCATCATTTTATGTCAGGGTCAGGGGGATCCTCATCTAACAATTTTTGTAAGATTGTAAACTGTGATATTCTTAAAATGTATCTATACCTTAATTCAGAATCAGAATCTAAGCCCAAGAATTTTCTTAGATTTCTAAGAAAATGTGAGTGATAAAACAGTGCGAAGTGGGGGTCTGTGGCATAATGCATGTCAAATAAGGTTGAGAATCACTGCTGTACTGCAGCTTCAATGTATTTGTGTCCTTGTTTATCTTTTCGTGTGTGTGTGTGTGTGTGTGTGTGTGTGTGTGTGTGTGTGTGTGTGTGTGTGTGTGTGTTTGTTTGTGAGTTTTCTCCACTCGCACACACGCACGCATGCACGCACTGTCAGTCGCATATGCACAAACACAAACACACACACACACACACACACACACACACACACACACACACACACACACACACACACACACACACACACACACACACACACACACACACACACACACACAAATGATATCCCAGCAGAACCATATCAAGGTCCACTGTGCATCGCTAATAGACGGAGCAGAACCAGTTAATTTGTAGAGCAGTGAGAAAATGTAATTCCTTGTAGCGTTTCTTAATTCCAAACATCAGATGCTGAGAGAGTGTCCCATTGAATCACTGCCCTGGGCCCTGACAACCTGTCAGTGTCTGCGTGCGTTGACTTGTATGTAGGTGGCAGAATTGTGTGCTGTAATTGTTAACACTTAAATTTGAGATATTAACAATGAACATAGAATAATACTTGACAGCGGCAGTGCTGGAGTTTAATGGTGCCCATGGGATTTAATGGTGCATCTGCGTGCGTGCGTGTGCAATACTTAAGGAACACAATTCTTTACTATAGCTGTCTAACCTTTTAGGGTTCGACAGTGACATGCCAACATGTGAGTGTGTGCATGTATTATTTCCCCATCATATTCAGGTGACAGTGACATGCCAACATGTGAGTGTGTGCATGCCAACATGTGAGTGTGTGCATGCCAACATGTGAGTGTTTGCATGCCAACATGTGAGTGTGTGCATGCCATTTCCCCATCATATTCAGGTGACAGTGACATGCCAACATGTGAGTGTGTGCATGCCAACATGTGAGTGTGTGCATGCCAACATGTGAGTGTGTGCATGCCAACATGTGAGTGTGTGCATGCCAACATGTGAGTGTGTGCATGCCAACATGTGAGTGTGTGCATGCCAACATGTGAGTGTGTGCATGTATTATTTCCCCATCATATTCAGGTGACAGTGACATGCCAACATGTGAGTGTGTGCATGCCAACATGTGAGTGTGTGCATGCCAACATGTGAGTGTGTGCATGCCAACATGTGAGTGTGTGCATGCCAACATGTGAGTGTGTGCATGCCAACATGTGAGTGTGTGCATGCCAACATGTGAGTGTGTGCATGTATTATTTCCCCATCATATTCAGGTGACAGTGACATGCCAACATGTGAGTGTGTGCATGCCAACATGTGAGTGTGTGCATGCCAACATGTGAGTGTGTGCATGCCAACATGTGAGTGTGTGCATGCCAACATGTGAGTGTGTGCATGCCAACATGTGAGTGTGTGCATGCCATTTCCCCATCATATTCAGGTGAAATTGCTTAATTATTGCCAGTTGAAAAATAATAACAACAAGAAGAAGAAAGTAGAACAACTCTGTTTATATTGTTGCCCAGCAAGAACAGACAGCAGTCAGACATCAAAATATCGAGAAGAAAGCCTGGCATCACCGTAGTATTGTACAAAGCGAAACATTTGAAGGATTATAAAGAAAAGAGAAATGTGGCATTGTAATGACCGTGTTGCCACGGCAGCTGGTTGTTTGGATGTCACTATTCTGCGGCTCTAGAATTGGACCTGTGGACGTTTATAGTGTCTTCAGCTGTCTTTTTTATCATATCAGAGCGACATTTCACAAAGTTCATCTTCATCTGACATAGTGTGTGTGTGTGTGTGTGTGTGTGTGTGTGTGTGTGTGTGTGTGTGTGTGTGTGTGTGTGTGTGTGTGTGTGTGTGTGTGTGTGTGTGTAAATGGTATAAATCCTACCATTATGTGTGACTTTCCTATAATGGTTTGCAGCTATTCCCAACCTGTGGGAGGGGGCCCGCTGGTGGGTCGCGACTTGCGAGGTTATTGCAAATGGGCCCCCACATAATTGTCAAACACTAACATTTTGTATGGTAAAAATAACAATGTATATATGTTGACGTTAAGTTTGATTAGATTAATTGATTAAAATAAACCAGCCAAAAGTTTAGGAACCACTGCCCTATAAGATATTTCACTTGGTTGATTGCAATATGTTTTTGTCAGTTGTCCTGTCTTTGTACCATATTGTTCAGTAAAAGTGTTTTTAGAAGTGGTGTTACATGCTAACACTGTTACCCAAAGCGAGGTGGTCAGCCTCATTTAGCCTAATTTGCCTATATTTAGGGAGATTTTTGCCTGGAGTGTGGAGATCAGTAATCAGTGGTGTAGTGTGTGTATGCATGAGTGAAATGTATGTGTGTGCGTGTTGTATGTATTAATAGAAATATTGAAAAGAGTGCATGGTGGAAAAGGGGCAGGAGGCAAATGAAAAGAACAGAACTGGGAAAGGACTGGGAAGCAGGCATTTATAGGGCGTCGAGCCGTCGACACCCGGGCCCAGGTGCGAGCTGATCATCATTAGAAGCTCTGCTCCGCAATCCTATTGGACAGAGAACAGAAATGATTAGGGGCAAAGCAACTACACACAACCACATAAATAAGTGAAGTAGTTCTACTAAGCAACTATATTCACACACACACACACACACACACACACACACACACACACACACACACACACACACACACACACACACACACACACAACATAGGGAACTGTCACAGGGGTCCACATAAAACATCACAACATACATTATACATACAAACAACTGACACTGACACAAAAAACATCAAGGGGGAGTGGTTAACCAGGCTAGGAGATTATAGAAGAATACACAATTGTGTCTCCTTCATTTTAGATGAGAAAGGAAAGTTAATTTGAGAAAGAACACTCAGAAAACAGCCCAAACATGGTCTATAATTTAAACCAAGAGGACTAGCAGCATAACAGTTGCGAGGTCGAGATGAACGACACACCTGCTACGACTGTGAGCAGAGCAATAGCACCTCGGCACATCTGGCGGAGCCTGGCAACATGTCCTCGACTCTTCTGACTTCCCTTTATACCCTCTCCTTTATACCCTCTCCTTTATACCCTCTCACAGTGACCAGCCTGGCAACATGTCCTCGACTCTTCTGACTTCCCTTTATACCCTCTCCTTTATACCCTCTCACAGTGACCAGCCTGGCAACATGTCCTCGACTCTTCTGACTTCCCTTTATACCCTCTCCTTTATACCCTCTCACAGTGAACAGCCTGGCAACATGTCCTCGACTCTTCTGACTTCCCTTTATACCCTCTGTCTCCACCAGCGCTGTTGGAGGGATTGCTGGTGCTAGCAGCAGCCACCGGACTACAGCAAGATGCCATTGCATATATACAATAGGCTATTGTGGGGTGGGCCGCAAATACCTTGGTACCCCAACACAATAGTGAAGGTGCTATACAATGACTTTTCATTTATTTATGTATTTGTCTCTTATTTGTAAAAGCGCTCATCCACCCCTGGCCTATGACCCCAGTCATAGGCCAGTCATAGGCCAGTCAACAATATGAAATTGAGCAGAGGGCTTTTGCGTATAGCATCCAGATCTCCAAACCGCACCGGAATCCCATCTGAGCCAAAGGATTAAATATGGAGAAAAAGCTGGTTCTGGCTCTAATGTGATTGAAACATGAACTGATGCATGGTATAATGATAATGAGCGGTTCAGAGGCCATGCATACCAATCAGCTATGAGTGCATCTCCCATCTGTGGCCACACAGCACTGAGCATTACAGATCACTTTCTATTCCTTCTAATACCCTCTGTTCAGCTCCACTGTCATACTCTATTCTGCTCTATCCTGTGCCTGTTTGACTCTGATCTATTATTTTATTTATATTTATGTTGTCTACTACTTTCCTCCTCTGTGCATTTTATGTTTCTATGTTGCAGTGGTTGTTCTGCTCGGTGCATTTCTCTCATTTCCCCCCCCTCCTCCTCCATACTTTTGTTCTGTTATGCTCCGTTCTGCTCTGATTTGTTTGGTGCCGTGTTGTTG